>NW_027645842.1:0-275000 GCF_949319135.1 Squalius cephalus
TAACGGTCAGGTGGTTATAGCCTGTTTTATGTTTTTTTCATTTTATAGCGCCACCATGAGGCCAATCGTCGCGATTTTTTTACTGTGACCCCAGAGTAAGCTCATACACATGTGTACCAAGTTTGGTGAAGATACCTCATTTACATCGGGAGTTATAGCCATTTTAGTAAAATAGGCCCCTCCCACAACGTACGTTTTGGCGCCCCTTAGCGACCGTGAATCGAAATTTCCACTTTTTTTCGATAATTATTGATATTCAGTCTCCAGAGAACATTTCTGCACTAGTTTGGTTCCAATCGGGCAAAAAACCAGGGACTAGTTCGCAAAAGTAGATTTTTGACAAAATTCAAAATGGCGGAAAATCTATCATGGCGGAAATGAAATCGGAGATATACGTTTTGTTCGTCAGGCGTCCAGCTTTCCAATGATATAAGACACTTGAGTCTACGACATACGGTCTAGGAGTTATGAGCAGTTTCGCGCTTTTGGTTGTTATAGCGCCACCTATGGGCCAATCGGGGTCATAATCTCTGAACCTTTCCTCGATTTTTGTACTACCATCTGTCAAAGTTTCAAAGTTCCAGCTCTTACGGTTTGGGCTGCACGATGCGTTTTACGGCGGAATAATAATAATAATAATAATAATAATAAAAATCAGCACAATTACAATAGGGTTTCAGCACTTCGTGCTTGAACCCCTAATAATAATAATAATAAAAATCAGCACAATTACAATAGGGTTTCAGCACTTCGTGCTTGAACCCCTAATAAAAATCAGTACAATTACAATAGGGTTTCAGCACTTCGTGCTTGAACCCCTAAAAATCAGTACAATTACAATAGGGTTTCAGCACTTCGTGCTTGAACCCCTAAAAATTAAAGCTGCAAGCAGCATTTAGCGGGGTTCAAGCATTTAAGGCCTTTAAGCACATAAGCATTTAAGACATTAAGATTCATTTAGAAAGCTTTTATCCACTGAAATAATAGATGGAAAAGACCATTTACAGCCAATACAGGCAATTTGCCATGGGATATATATGGTTTTAAAGCTTTTTAACAGTTATAGCGCCACCTATGGTCCGATCTCCATAAAATTGTTTATTGTGACCTAAAATTGAACCCATACACATGTGTACTGAGTTTGGTGAAGATATCTCATTTACTTCTTGAGTTATAGCCATTTTAGTAAAATAGGCTCCTCCCACAACAATTTACCACATTCTAGTATTATTTACTATGATTCTAGCATGATTTGCCATATTCTAGCATAATTTACCATGATATACTACTACGAATGCAAAAGCATATGTGAGTAGACTTCATTAATAAGTAGAATGGCCAGAAGAGGGCAGTAGAAGACCACATATTGGCTCACTTTCACTTTAAACTTCTTGATTTTCACAATTTTTCTGCACTAAAGCAAACCAGTTTTTCCATTTTAACTCCATAATGCATGTTTACACACACACACACACACACACACACACACACACACACACACACACACACACACACACACACACACACACAGCATAGTTAACCATGATTTACCATGATTTACCACATTACTAGCAATTATTTGAAGTGTCAGTGCAAATAAAGTGATTAACACTGACAAAATATGATTGTGTTATAATAGTTATTGCTATATAAGTGATTTTTTAGTGTGTATTCAAGTATGAATGCAAGCACATGTGGAAATATTTAATTAATAAGTAGAATGGCCAGCAGAGGGCAGTAGAAGACCACTTATTGGCTCACTTTCACTTTAAACCTCATGATTTTGACCAGTTTTCTGCACTAAAGCAAACCAGTGTTTCCATGTTAACTCAATAATGCATACTTGCTACATATGCTACACACAATAATGCTACACACACACACACACACACACACACACACAAATGTTTCAGTGATATTGGTGTCACATTCACCTTCATCACATTCACCTTCTGTCTTCATCACATTCACCATCTGTCGTCATCACCTGCTCCTCATCACCCTCATCATCATCACCTGCTCCTCATCATCATAACCGTCACCTATTGTCCTTGTCTTGATCTGTGTATTTAAGTTCCCCTCTCACCCATTATCATTGTCGGTTATTGTTTGTGCACTAGCACTCTGTTATGTTTGTTTTCATGTTGGAAAATAAAACCTTTGTTATATTTGTACCACACACACACACACACACACACACACACACACACACACACACACACACACACACACACACACACCATAGTTTATCATGATTTACCATGGCTGATACCAATACCAATATGACAAAATTACTATTTTAAACAGCAGGGGGCAGTAAAATACCACTTATTGGCTTAACATGCCATTAATTCATATCATTTTCACCTTTTTAACTGTTATAGAGGCAAATTTTGTCTGATCTGTCTGAAATTTTTCATGCTTGTTCAGGGTGATATTTCACACGTTCTGACTTGTTTTTAAGAAGGTCTGAGCATTGATTAAAGAGATATAGGCTTTCGGGGACACTTAGTAAAGGCCACATTTTGAAGTGAACCTATTATAGCTATACAAATGAAGCAGTTCAACTTTTTCTGACAATTATTGTTCTAGTGAGTTCAGAGAATTGTATTGCACTAGTTTTTAACATTTTGATATGAAAATTATATGATCAGAGATGGAAAAGACCATTTACAGCCAATACAGGCAGTTTACCATAGGAAATATATGGTTTTAAAGCCTTTTAACAGTTATAGCACCAACTGTTGTCCGATCTCCATAAAATTTTGCATGCTTGTTAATGATGTTATGTCACATATGCTCACCAATTTTTGTGAAGTTATGAGTTTTCATTTAGGATTTATAGGCTTTATAATGTATTTTGCCATGCCCATTTTATAAATGACCATATTACAGCCATCCAAATGCAAAAGTTCAACTTTTTTTTGATAATTATTGATCTAGAGAGTCCAGAGAATTGTCCTAGACTGGATTGGTTCCGATCGGGCGAAAAACCTAGGACTAGTTCGCAAAAGTAGGTTTTTAACATATTCACGAATAATTAATGAACGGTTTGATTGACAGCAGTGGTTCTTGAGGCAAAGTTGTTCACCATGAGGAGACCTATCAAATGATATGCATTTTGTGACGATAAGTGTAACACCACGTGATTACAGAGCCATAAAACTCGTTAGCGCCAACTAGTGGCCGATTTCTTTCAAAATTCTTACAGACCTCTAGGGCCATGACTCGAACATGCCCATCGAGTTTCGTTCCGATCGGCCTCCGTTAACCTTGTCTAATAGGTGCTCAAACTTCATTGGCCGATGGCGGCCATGTTTTTTGAGATACACCAATGTCCTCATAGACATATATGACACCTTGGGCCAAGACACTGCATACCAATTTTCAAGTCAATCGGAGTAATGGTCAGGTGGTTATAGCCTGTTTTATGTTTTATTCATGTTATAGCGCCACCATGTGGCCAATCGCCGCGATTTTTTTACTGTGACCCCAGAGTGACCTCTTACACATGTGTACCGAGTTTGGTGATTATACCTCATTTGGTTCTGGAGTTATAGCCGTTTTAGTAAAATAGGCTCCTCCCACAACATACATTTTGGCGCCCCTTAGCGACCGTGATTCGAAATTTCAACTTTTTTTCGATAATTATTGATCTTCAGTCTCCAGAGAACATTTCTGCACTGGTTTGGTTCCGATCGGGCAAAAAACCTAGGACTAGTTCGCAAAAGTAGGTTTTTAACAAAATTCAAAATGGCGGAAAAATTTGCATACCGGAAATGAAATCGGAGATATACATTTTGTTCTTCAGGTATCCAGCTTTCCAATGATATGATACACTTGAGTCTACGACATACGGTCTAGGAGTTCTGAGCAGTTTCGCGCTTTTGGTTGCTATAGCGCCACCTATGGGCCAATCGGGGTCATACTCTCTGAACCTCTCCTCGATTTTTGTACTACCATCTGGCAAAGTTTCAAGGTTCCAGCTCTTACGGTTTGGGCTGCACGATGCGTTTTAGCGGAGAAGAAAAATAATAATAAAAATCAGTACAATTACAATAGGGTTTCAGCACTTCGTGCTTGAACCCCTAATCAGTACAATTACAATAGGGTTTCAGCACTTCGTGCTTGAACCCCTAATAATAAGAACGGGAACGAAAACAATAGGTGCCTACGCACCTTCGGTGCTTGGCCCCTAATAATAATAATAATAATAATTAAAGCTGCAAGCAGCATTTATCGGGGTTCAAGCATTTAAGGCCTTTAAGGCATTTAAGCATTCAAGACATTAAGATTTATTTAGAAAGCTTTTAACCACTGAAATAATAGTTTGAAAAGTCCATTTACAGCCAATACAGGCAATTTACCATTGCTTTTTAACAGTTATAGCGCCAACTATCATCCGATCTACATACAATTTTGCATGCTTATTTAGAATGTTATGGCACATATGCTCACCAATTTTCGTGATGTTCTGAGTTTTTGTTTAGGATTTATAGGCTTTTGTTTGCATTTTGCCACGCCCATTTTCTTTATGACCCAATTATACCCATGCGAAAAATGCAAAAGTTCAACTTTTTTTGATAATTATTGATCTAAAGAGTCCAGAGAATTGTCCTAGACTCGTTTGGTTCCGATCGGGCAAAAAACCAGGGACTAGTTCGCAAAAGTAGGTTTTTAACATATTCGTGAATAATTAATAAACTGTTTGATTGACAGCAATGGTTCTAGAGGCAAAGTTGTTCAGCATGAGCAGGTCTATCAAATGATATGCATTTTGTGATGATAAGTGTAACACCACGTGATTACAGAGCCATAAAACTCGTTAGCGCCAACTAGTGGCCGATTTCTTTCAAAATTGTTACAGACCTCTAGGGCCATGAGTCGAACATGCCCACCGAGTTTTGTTCCGATCGGCCTCCGTTAACCTTGTCTAATAGGTGCTCAAACTTCATTGGCCGATGGCGGCCATGTTTTTTGAGATACACCAATGTCCTCATAGATATACATGACAGCTTGGACCAAGACACTGCATACCAATTTTCAAGTCAATCGGACTAACGGTCAGGTGGTTACAGCCTGATTTATGTTTTTTTCATGTTATAGCGCCACCATGTGGCCAATCGCCGCAATCTTTTTACTATGACCTCAGATTGACCTCTTACACAGGTGTACCGAGTTTGGTGAATATACCTCATTTACTTCTGGAGTTATAGCCATTTTAGTAAAATAGGCTCCGCCTTCTTCAAACATTTTGGCGCCCCTTAGCGACCGTCAATCGAAATTTCAACTTTTTTTCGATAATTATTGATATTCTGACTCCAGAGAACAATTCTGCACTGGTTTGGTTCCGATCGGACACAAAACCAGGGACTAGTTCGCAAAAGTAGGTTTTGGACATAATTCAAAATGGCGGAAAATTTGCATACCGGAAATGAAATCCTTGAGGCCTTTTTTGTTCGGCTTGACCCAAGGATTCCAATGATATAAGACACTTGAGTCTGTGACAAACGGTTAATGAGATTTAAGCAAAAATATGATTTTTTTTTGTTTTTTGCACTGTAGCGCCACCTATGGGCCAATCGGGGTCATATTTTGATAACCTCTCCTCGATTTTTGTACTACCATCTGGCAAAGTTTCAAGTCTCTAGCACTTACGGTTTGGGCTGCACGATGCGTTTTACGGCAGAAGAAAAATAATAATAATTAAAGCTGCAAGCAGCATTTATCGGGGTTCAAGCAGTTAAGGCCTTTAAGGCATTTAAGCACAAAAGCATCAAAAGTTATTAAGATTTATTTAATAAGCATGTAACCACTGACATAATAGATGGAAAAGACCATTTACAGCCAATACAGGCAATTTACCATGTGATATATATGGTTTTAAAGCTTTTTAACAGTTATAGCGCCACCTATGGTCCGATCTCCATAGAATTGTTTACTGTGACCTCAAATTGAACCCATACACATGTGTACTGAGTTTGGTGAAGATATCTCATTTACTTCTTGAGTTATAGCCATTTTAGTAAAATAGGCTCCTCCCACAACAATTTAGCATATTCTAGTATTATTTACTATGATTCTAGCATGATTTGCCATATTCTAGCATAATTTACCATGATATACTACATTCTAGTATGATTTACCATTGTTTACTGTGATTCTAGCATGGATTACCATAGTTTATCATGATTTATCATAGTTTACCATGATTCATCATAGTTTACCATGATTCATCATAGTTTACCATGATTTACCCTGTTCTAGCATAGTTTACCATGATTTACCATGTTCTAGCATGATTTACCATGATATACCACATTCTAACATGATTTACCATAGTTTATTATGATTTATCATGGCTTACCATGATTTACCCTGTTCTAGCATAGTTTACCATGATTTACCATGTTCTAGCATGATGTACCATGATATACCATGTTCTAGAATGATGTACCAGGATTGTAGTATGATTTACCTTGATACACCACATTCTAGTATTATTTATTATGATTTACCATGTTTTTAGTGTAATTTACCATGATTTACCACATTGCTAGCAATTATGTGAAGTATCAGTAAAAATGAAGTGATCAACTCTGACAAAATATGATTGTGCTACAATAGTAATTGTTATATAAGTGATTTTTTTGTGTTTTATTGTTATATAAGTGATTTTTAGTGTCTAATGAATGCAAAAGCATATGTGAGTAGACTTCATTAATAAGTAGAATGGCCAGCAGAGGGCAGTAGAAGACCACATATTGGCTCACTTTCACTTTAAACTTCTTGATTTTCACCATTTTTCTGCACTAAAGCAAACCAGTTTTTCCATTTTAACTCCATAATGCATGTTTACACACACACACACACACACACACACACACGCACGCACGCACGCACGCACGCACGCACGCACGCACACACACACACACACACACACACACAAAGACAAATGTTGTTGTTGTTATTTCAATGCTATTGGGATATGTCATTATGAAAATATATTTGAATGGTCTATAAACATTTCACAAAGTCTTTGCAAGCTATTAATCAGATGATTCAGAATTTATTCAGAAACCTAAGACTACACACACACATTATGTTGTAGATGCAGACATTTGAAATGTATGATGTGATCAAACTGTCAATACTAATACTTTAACAGATGGATTTTGACTAAATGTAATTGTAAATGTTAAAATAGTGATTTTATAAAGTCTAAATATAAATTATAGAACAATATGACAAAATGACTATTTTGAACAGCAGGGGGCAGTAAAATACCACTTATTGGCTTAACATGCCATTATAATCATATCATTTTCACCTTTTTAACTGTTATAGAGGCAAATTTTGTCTGATCTGTCTGAAAATTTTCATGCATGTTCAGAGTGATATTTCACATGTTCTGACTTGTTTTTAAGAAGGTCTGAGTCATTCATTAAAGAGATATAGGCTTTCGGGGACACTTGGTAAAGGCTACATTTTGAAGTGAACCTATTATAGCTATCCAAATGAAGTAGTTCAACTTTTTCTGACAATTATTGATCTAGTGAGTCCAGAGAATTGTATTGCACTAGTTTTGAACATTATGATATGAAAATTATATGATCAGACATGGAAAAGACCATTTACAGCCAATACAGGCAGTTTACCATAGGAAATATATGGTTTTAAAGCTTTTTAACAGTTATAGCGCCAACTATTGTCCAATCTCCATAAAATTTTGCAAGCTTGTTTGTGATGTTATGACACATATGCTCACCAATTTTTGTGAAGTTCTGAGTTTTCATTTAGGATTTATAGGCTTTTGAGTGTATTTTGCCACACCCATTTTATAAATGACCCTATTACAGCCATACAAATACAAAAGTTCAACTTTTTTTTGATAATTATTGATCTAGAGAGTCCATAGAATTGTCCTAGACTGGTCTGGTTCCGATCGGGCGAAAAACCAGGGACTAGTTCGCAAAAGTAGGTTTTTAACATATTCATGAATATTTAATGAACGGTTTGATTGACAGCAATGGTTCTAGAGGCAAAGTTGTTCAGCATGAGCAGATCTATCAAATGATATGCATTTTGTGACAATATATCTAACACCATGTGATTACAGAGCCATAAAACTCGTTAGCGCCAACTAGTGGCCGATTTCTTTCAAAATTCTTACAGACCTCTAGGGCCATGAGTCGAACATGCCCACCGAGTTTCGTTCCGATCGGCCTCCGTTAACCTTGTCTAATAGGTGCTCAACTTCATTGGCCAATGGCGGCCATGTTTTTTGAGATACACCAATGTCCTCATAGACATACATGGCACCTTGGACCAAGACACTGCATACCAATTTTCAAGTCAATCGGACTAACGGTCAGGTGGTTATAGCCTGTTTTATGTTTTTTTCATGTTATAGCGCCACCATGTGGCCAATCGCCGCGATTTTTTTACCGTGACCTCAGATTGACCTCTTACATATGTGTACCAAGTTTGGTGAAAATACCTCATTTACTTCTGGAGTTATAGCCATTTTAGTAAAATAGGCTCCGCCCACAACGTTAATTTTGCGCCCCCTAGCGACCCTGAATCGAAATTTCAACTTTTTTTCGATAATTATTGATCTTCAGTCTCCAGAGAACAATTCTGCACTGGTTTGGTTCCGATCGAGCAAAAAACCAGGGACTAGTTCGCAAAAGTAGGTTTTCGACAAAATTCAAAATGGCGGAAAATCTATCATGACGGAAATGAAATCGGAGATATACGTTTTGTTCGTCAGACGACCAGCTTTCCAATGATATAAGACACTTGTGTCTACGACATACGGTCCAGGAGTTATGACCACTTTCGCGCTTTTGGTTGTTATAGCGCCACCTATGGGCCAATCGAGGTCATAATTTGATAACCTCTCCTCGATTTTTGTACTACCATCTGGCAAAGTTTCAAAGCTCTAGCCCTTACGGTTTGGGCTGCACGATGCGTTTTACGGCGGAATAATAATAATAATTAAAGCTGCAAGCAGCATTTATCGGGGTTCAAGCAATTAAGGCCTTTAAGGCCTTAAAGCACAAAAGCATCAAAAGCTATTAAGTTTTATTTAGCAAGCATCTAACCACTGACATAATAGATGGAAAAGACCATTTTCAGCCAATACAGGCAATGTACCATAGGAAATACAGGGTTTTCAAAGCTTTTTAACAGTTATAGCGCCACCTATCTTCCGATCTACATGAAATTCTGCATGCTTCTTTAGAATGTTATGGTACATATGCTCACCAATTTTCGTGAAGTTCTGAGTTTTCGTTTAGGATTTATAGGCTTTTGAGTGCATTTTGCCACGCCCATTTTCTTTATGACCCAATATACCCATGCGAAAAATGCAAAAGTTCAACTTTTTTTTGATAATTATTGATTTTGAGATTCCATAGAATTGTCCTAGACTCGTTTGGTTCCGATCGGGCGAAAAACCTAGGACTAGTTCGCAAAAGTAGGTTTTTAACATAATTACGAATATTTAATGAACGGTTTGATTGACAGCAATGGTTCTTGAGGCAAAGTTGTTCAGCATGAGCAGATCTATCAAATGATATGCATTTTGTGACAATAAGTGTAAAACCACGTGATTACAGAGTCATAAAACTCGTTAGCGCCAACTAGTGGCCGTTTTCTTTCAAAATTCTTACAGACCTCTAGGGCCATGAGTCGAACATGCCCACCGAGTTTCGTTCCGATCGGCTTCCGTTAACCTTGTCTAATAGGTGCTCAAACTTCATTGGCCGATGGCGGCCATGTTTTTTGAGATACACCAATGTCCTCATAGACATACATGACACCTTGGACCAAGACACTGCATACCAATTTTCAAGTCAATTGGACTAATGGTCAGGTGGTTATAGCCAGTTTTATGTTTTTTTCATGTTATAGCGCCACCATGTGGCCAATCGCCGCAATTTTTTTACTCTGACCTCAGATTGACCTCATAAATAATTGTACCGAGTTTGGTGAAGATACCTCATTTACTTCTGGAGTTATGGCGGTTTTAGTGAAATAGGCTCCTCCCACAACATACAATTTGGCGCCCCTTAGCGACCGTGAATCGAAATTTCAACTTTTTTTCGATAATTATTGATATTCAGACTCCAGAGAACATTTCTGCACTGGTTTGGTTCCGATCGGTCGAAAAACCTAGGACTAGTTCGCAAAAGTAGGTTTTTGACAAAATTCAAAATGGCGGAAAAATTTGCATACCGGAAATAAAATCGGAGATATACGTTTTGTTTGCCATGAGGTCTTGATTACATTGATATAAGACACTTGAGTCTACAACATACAGTCTAGGAGTTATGAGCAGTTTCGCGCTTTTGGTCGCTGTAGCGCCACCTATGGGCCGATTTGGCTAAGTCCGTGTATCTGAGTAGCGAGCAATACTACTACCATTTGACCAAGTATCACATCTCTAGGCCTTACGGTTTTGGCTGCACGATGCGTTTTAGGGAAGAATAATAATAATAATAAAAATCAGGGCAATTACAATAGGGTTTCAGCACTTCGTGCTTGAACCCCTAATTAAAGCTGCAAGCAGCATTTATCGGGGTTCAAGCAGTTAAGGCCTTTAAGGCATTTAAGCACAAAAGTATCAAAAGTTATTAAGATTTATTTAATAAGCATGTAACCACTGACATAATAGATGGAAAAGACCATTTACAGCCAATACAGGCAATTTACCATGTGATATATATGGTTTTAAAGCTTTTTAACAGTTATAGCGCCACCTATGGTCCGATCTCCATAGAATTGTTTACTGTGACCTCAAATTGAACCCATACACATGTGTACTGAGTTTGGTGAAGATATCTCATTTACTTCTTGAGTTATAGCCATTTTAGTAAAATAGGCTCCTCCCACAACAATTTAGCATATTCTAGTATTATTTACTATGATTCTAGCATGATTTGCCATATTCTAGCATAATTTACCATGATATACTACATTCTAGTATGATTTACCATTGTTTACTGTGATTCTAGCATGGATTACCATAGTTTATCATGATTTATCATAGTTTACCATGATTTATCATAGTTTACCATGATTTACCCTGTTCTAGCATAGTTTACCATGATTTACCATGTTCTAGCATGATTTACCATGATATACCACATTCTAACATGATTTACCATAGTTTTTTATGATTTATCATGGCTTACCATGATTTACCCTGTTCTAGCATAGTTTACCATGATTTACCATGTTAATTGTCAATAGTAATTGTTACAGTATATAAGTGATTTTTAGTGTCTTATTGTTATATAAGTGATTTTTAGTGTCTAATGAATGCAAAAGCATATGTGAGTAGACTTCATTAATAAGTAGAATGACCAGCAGAGGGCAGTAGAAGACCACATATTGGCTCACTTTTACTTAAGACTTCTGGATTTTCACCATTTTTCTGCACTAAAGCAAAACAGTTTTTCCATTTTAACTCCATAATGCATGTTTACACACACACACACACACACACACACACACACACACACACACACACACACACAAAGACAAATGTTGTTATTTGTTCAATGCTATTGGGATATGTCATTATATAAAATATTATTTGAATGGTCTAAACATTTCACAAAGTCTTTGTAAGCTATTAATCAGATGATTCAGAATTTATTCAGAAACCTAAGACTACATACACACATTATGTTGTAGATACAGACGTTTGAAATATATGATGTGATCAAACTGTTATAATAATACTTTAACAGATGGATTTTGACTAAATGTAATTGTAAATGTTAAAATAGTGATTTTATAAAGTCTAAATATAAATTATAGAACAATATGACAAAATGACTATTTTAAACAGCAGGGGGCAGTAAAAAACCACTTATTGGCTTAATATGCCATTATATTCATATCATTTTCACCTTTTCAACTGTTATAGAGGCAAATTTTGTCCGATCTGTCTGAAAATTTTCATGCATGTTCAGAGTGATATTTTACATGTTCTGACTTGTTTTTAAGAAGGTCTGAGCATTGATTAAAGAGAAATAGGCTTTCGGGGACACTTGGTAAAGTCCACATTTTGAAGTGAACCTATTATAGCTATCCAAATGAAGTAGTTCAACTTTTTCTGACAATTATTGATCTAGTAAGTACAGAGAATTGTATTGCACTAGTTTTGAACATTATGATATGATAATTATATGATCAGAGATGGAAAAGACCATTTACAGCCAATACAGGCAGTTAACCATAGTAAATCTATGGTTTTAAAGCTTTTTAACTGTTATAGCGCCACCTTTGGTCCGATCTCCATAAAATTTTTCATGCTTGTTTGTGATGTTATGTCACATATACTCACCAATTTTTGTGAAGTTCAGAGTTTTCATTTAGGATTTATAGGCTTTTTAGTGTATTTTGCCACGCCCATTTTATAATTGACCCTATTACAGCCATCCAAATGCAAAAGTTCAACTTTTTTTTGATAATTATTGATCTAGAGAGTCCATAGAATTGTCCTAGACTGGTCTGGTTCCGATCGGGCGAAAAACCAGGGACTAGTTCGCAAAAGTAGGTTTTGAACATATTCATGAATATTTAATGAACGGTTTGATTGACAGCAACGGTTCTAGAGGCAAAGTTGTTCAGCATGAGCAGATCTATCAAATGATATGCATTTTGTGATAATATGTGTAACACCACGTGATTACAGAGCCATAAAACTCGTTAGCGCCAACTAGTGGCCGATTTCTTTCAAAATTCTTACAGACCTCTAGGGCCATGAGTCGAACATGCCCACCGAGTTTCGTTCTGATCGGCCTCCGTTAACCTTGTCTAATAGGTGCTCAACTTCATTGGCCAATGGCAGCCATGTTTTTTGAGATACACCAATGTCCTCATAGACATACATGGCACCTTGGACCAAGACACTGCATACCAATTTTCAAGTCAATCGGACTAACGGTCAGGTGGTTATAGCCTGTTTTATGTTTTTTTCATGTTATAGCGCCACCATGTGGCCAATCGCCGCGATTTTTTTACCGTGACCTCAGATTGAACTCTTACATATGTGTACCAAGTTTGGTGAAAATACCTCATTTACTTCTGGAGTTATAACCATTTTAGTAAAATAGGCTCCTCCCACAACGTCCATTTTGGCGCCCCTTAGCGTCCGTAAATCGAAATTTCAACTTTTTTTCGATAATTATTAATCTTCAGACTCTAGAGAACATTTCTGCACTGGTTTGGTTCCGATCGGGCAAAAAAACACGGACTAGTTCGCAAAAGTAGGTTTTTGACAAAATTCAAAATGGCGGAAAATCTATCATGACGGAAATGAAATCGGAGATATACGTTTTGTTCGTCAGGCGTCCAGCTTTCCAATGATATAAGACACTTGAGTCTACGACATACGGTCTAGGAGTTATGAGCAGTTTTGCGCTTTTGGTCGCTATAGCGCCACCTATGGGCCAATCGGGGTCATAATCTCTGAACCTCTCCTCGATTTTTGTACTACCATCTGGCAAAGTTTCAATGCTCTAGCCCCTACGGTTTGGGCTGCACGATGCGTTTTACGGCAGAAGAATAATAATAATAATTAAAGCTGCAAGCAGCATTTATCGGGGTTCAAGCAGTTAAGGCATTTAAGCACAAAAGCATCAAAAGTTATTAAGATTTATTTAATAAGCATGTAACCACTGACATAATAGATGGAAAAGACCATTTACAGCCAATACAGGCAATTTACCATGTGATATATATGGTTTTAAAGCTTTTTAACAGTTATAGCGCCACCTATGGTCCGATCTCCATAGAATTGTTTACTGTGACCTCAAATTGAACCCATACACATGTGTACTGAGTTTGGTGAAGATATCTCATTTACTTCTTGAGTTATAGCCATTTTAGTAAAATAGGCTCCTCCCACAACAATTTAGCATATTCTAGTATTATTTACTATGATTCTAGCACGATTTGCCATATTCTAGCATAATTTACCATGATATACTACATTCTAGTATGATTTACCATTGTTTACTGTGATTCAAGCATGGATTACCATAGTTTATCATGATTTATCATAGTTTACCATGATTTATCATAGTTTACCATGATTTACCCTGTTCTAGCATAGTTTACCATGATTTACCATGTTCTAGCATGATTTACCATGATATACCACATTCTAACATGATTTACCATAGTTTATTATGATTTATCATGGCTTACCATGATTTACCCTGTTCTAGCATAGTTTACCATGATTTACCATGTTCTAGCATGATGTACCATGATATACCATGTTCTAGAATGATGTACCAGTTCTAGAATGATGTACCAGGATTGTAGTATGATTTACCTTGATACACCACATTCTAGTATTATTTATTATGATTTACCATGTTTTTAGTGTGATTTACCATGATTTACCACATTGCTAGCAATTATGTGAAGTATCAGTAAAAATGAAGTGATAAACTCTGACAAAATATGATTGTGCTACAATAGTAATTGTTATATAAGTGATTTTTTAGTGTTTTATTGTTATATAAGTGATTTTTAGTGTCTAATGAATGCAAAAGCATATGTGAGTAGACTTCATTAATAAGTAGAATGGCCAGCAGAGGGCAGTAGAAGACCACTTATTGGCTCACTTTCACTTTAAACTTCTTGATTTTCACCATTTTTCTGCACTAAAGCAAACCAGTTTTTCCATTTTAACTCCATAATGCATGTTTACACACACACACACACACACACACACACACACACACACACACACAAAGACAAATGTTGTTGTTGTTTTTTCAATGCTATTGGGATATGTCATTATGAAAATATATTTGAATGGTCTATAAACATTTCACAAAGTCTTTGTAAGCTATTAATCAGATCATTCAGAATTTATTCAGAAACCTAAGACTACACACACACATTCTGTTGTAGATACAGACATTTGAAGTATATGATGTGATCAAACTGTTTACTGCAAATCTCCTTCAGGATTCACTTTCCTCAATGTGACAATTGTTAGTAGTAATACTTCAATAGATGAATTTGACTACATGTGATTGTAAATGTTAAAAGAGTTATTCTATAACGTCTAAATATGAATTCTACAACAATATGACAAAATGACTATTTTAAACAGCAGGGGGCAGTAGAATACCACTTATTGGCTTAATATGCCATTATATTCATATCATTTTCACCTTTTTAACTGTTATAGAGGCAAATTTTGACTGATCTGTCTGAAAAGGTTCATTTTTGTTTAGAGTGATATTTCACATGTTATGACTTGTTTTGAAGAAGCTCTGAGCATTCATTGAAGAGATATAGGCTTTCGGGGAGACTTGGTCAAGGCCACATTTTGAAGTGACCCTATTATAGCCATACAAATGAAGTAGTTCAACTTTTTCTGATAATTACTGATCTAGAGAGTCCAGAGAATTGTACTGCACTAGTTTTGAACATTATTATATGAAAATTATATGATTATAGATGGAAAAGACCATTTACAGCCAATACAGGCAATTTACCATAGGAAATATATGGTTTTAAAGTTTTTTAACAGTTATAGCGCCACCTATGGTCCGATCTCCATAACATTTCGCATGGTTATTAATGATGTTAGGTCACATACGCTCATCCAATTTTTGTGAAGTTCTGAGTTTTTTTATATATGATTTATAGGCTCTTTAGTGTATTTTGCCACACCCATTTTATAAATGACCCTATTACAGCCACCCAAATGCAAAAGTTCAACTTTTTTTCGATAATTATTGATCTAGAGAGTCCAGAGAATTGCCCTAGACTGGTCTGGTTCCGATCGGGCAAAAAACCTAGGACTAGTTCGCAAAAGTAGGTTTTTAACATATTCGCGAATAATTAATGAATGGTTTGATTGACATTAGTGGTTCTTGAGGCAAAGTTGTTGAGCATGAGCAGATCTATCTAATGATATGCATTTTGTGACAATAAGTGTAACACCACGTGATTACAGAGCCTTAAAACTCGTTTGTGCCAACTAGTGGCCGATTTCTTTCAAAATTCTTACAGACCTCTAGGGGCTTGAGCCGAACATGCCCACCGAGTTTCGTTCCGATCGGACTTCGTTAATAGGTGCTCAAACCTCATTTGCCAATGGCGGCCATGTTTTTCGAGATACGCCAATATCCTTTTAGACATACATGGCCCCTTGGGCCAAGACACTGCACACCAAATTTCAAGTCATTCGGAAAAACGGTCAGGTGTCTATACGTTTTTTTTATTTTATAGCGCCACCATGAGGCCAATCGACGCAATTTTTTTACTGTGACCTCAAATTGACCTCCTACATATGTTTACCAAGTTTGGTGAAGATATCTCATTTCGTTCACGAGTTATAACAATTTTAGTAAAACTGACTCCGCCTCCTTCGAACATTTTGGCACCCCGTAGCGACCATGAATCGAAATTTCAACTTTTTTTCGATAATTATTTATATTCAGACTCCAGAGAACATTTCTGCACTGGTTTGGTTCCGATCGGACAAAAAACCACAGACTAGTTCGCAAAAGTAGGTTTTTGACAAAATTCAAAATGGCGGAAAAATTTGCCAACCGGAAATGAAATCGGAGATATACGTTTTGTCCGTCTTGATCCAAGGATTATAGTGATATAAGACACTTGAGTCTACGACAAACCGTCTAGGAGTTATTAGCGATTTTATACTTTTGCTTACTATAGCGCCACCTATTGGCCAATCGGGGTCATAATTTGATAACCTCTCCTCGATTTTTGTACTACCTTCTGGCAAAGTCTCAAGTCTCCAGCACTTACGGTTTGGGCTGCACGATGCGTTTTACGGCAGAATAATAATAATAAAAATCAGGACAATTACAATAGGGTTTCAGCACTTCGTGCTTGAACCCCTAATAATAATTAAAGCTGCAAGCAGCATTTATCGGGGTTCAAGCAGTTAAGGCCTTTAAGGCATTTAAGCACAAAAGCATCAAAAGTTATTAAGATTTATTTAGCAAGCATGTAACCACTGACATAATAGATGGAAAAGACCATTTACAGCCAATACAGGCAATTTGCCATGGGATATATATGGTTTTAAAGCTTTTTAACAGTTATAGCGCCACCTATGGTCCGATCTCCATAAAATTGTTTACTGTGACCTCAAATTGAACCCATACACATGTGTACTGAGTTTGGTGAAGATATCTCATTTACTTCTTGAGTTATAGCCATTTGAGTAAAATAGGCTC
This sequence comes from Squalius cephalus, assembly GCF_949319135.1. Taxonomy (NCBI): domain Eukaryota; kingdom Metazoa; phylum Chordata; class Actinopteri; order Cypriniformes; family Leuciscidae; genus Squalius; species Squalius cephalus. The sequence continues at coordinate 17,256 of NW_027645842.1, forward strand.
CTCCCACAACGATTTGCCACATTCTAGAATTATTTAATATGATTCTAGCATGATTTACTATCATATACCATGTTCCAGAATGATTTATTAGGATTCTAGCATGATTTACCTTGATACACCTCATTTCAGTATTATTTACTATGATTTACAATGTTTCTAGCATGATTAACCACATTACTAGCAATTATGTGAAGTGTCAGTGCAAATGAGGTGATGAACACTGACAAAATATTATTGTGTTATAATAGTTAGTTATATACGTGATTTTTAGTGTGTGTCCAAGTATGAATGCAAAAGCACATGTAAAATATTTCATTATTAAGTAGAATGGCCAGCAGAGGGCACTAGAAGACCACTTATTGGCTCACTTTCACTTTAAACCAGTTTTCTGCACTAAAGCAAACCAGTTTTTCCATGTTAACTCAATGCATGCTTACACACACACACACACACACACACACACACAAACACACACACACACACACACACACACACACACACACACACACACACACACACACACACACACACACACACACACACACACACACACATACACACACAGCATAGTTAACCATGATTTACCATGATATACCACGTTCTAGTATTATTTACCAGGAGATAAACGACAATCTAGTATTATTTACTTTGATTTACCATGTTTCTAGCCTGATTTATCACATTACTAGCAATTATTTGAAGTGTCAGTGCAAATAAAGTGATTAACACTGTCAAAATATGATTGTGTTATAATAGTTATTGCTATATAAGTGATTTTTTTAGTGTGTATTCAAGTATGAATGCAAGCACATGTTGAAATATTTCATTAATAAGTAGAATGGCCAGCAGAGGGCAGTAGAAGACCACTTATTGGCTCACTTTCACTTTAAACCAGTTTTCTGCACTAAAGCAAACCAGTTTATCCATGTTAACTCAATGCATGCTTATACACACACACACACACACACACACACACACACACACACACACACACACACACACAGCATAGTTAACCATGATTTACCATGATTTACCACATTACTAGCAATTATTTGAAGTGTCAGTGCAAATAAAGTGATTAACACTGACAAAATATGATTATGTTATAAAAGATATTGCTATATAAGTGATTTTTAGTGTGTATTCAAGTATAAATGCAAGCACATGTGGAAAAATTTAATTAATAAGTAGAATGGCCAACAGAGGGCAGTAGAAGACCACTTATTGGCTCACTTTCACTTTAAACCTCATGATTTTGACCAGTTTTCTGCACTAAAGCAAACCAGTGTTTCCATGTTAACTCAATAATGCATACTTGCTACATATGCTACACACAATAATGCTACACACACACACACACACACACACACACACACAAATGTTTCAGTGATATTGGTGTCACATTCACCTTCATCACATTCACCTTCTGTCTTCATCACATTCACCATCTGTCGTCATCACCTGCACCTGCTCCTCATCACCCTCCTCATCATCACCTGCTCCTCATCATCATAACCGTCACCTGTTGTCCTTGTCTTGATCTGTGTATTTAAGTTCCCCTCTCATCCATTATCATTGTCGGTTATTGTTTGTGCACTAGCACTCTGTTATGTTTGTTTTCATGTTGGAAAATAAAACCTTTGTTATATTTGTAACACACACACACACACACACACACACACACACACACACACACACACACACACACACACCATAATTTATCATGATTTACCATGGCTGATACCAATACCAATATGAGAAAATGACTATTTTAAACAGCAGGGGGCAGTAAAATACCACTTATTGGCTTAACATGCCATTAATTCATATCATTTTCACCTTTTTAACTGTTATAGAGGCAAATTTTGTCCGATCTGTCTGAAAATTTTCATGCTTGTTCAGGGTGATATTTCACACGTTCTGACTTGTTTTTAAGAAGGTCTGAGCATTGATTAAAGAGATATAGGCTTTCGGGGACACTTGGTAAAGGCCAGATTTTGAAGTGAACCTATTATAGCTATCCAAATGAAGTAGTTCAACTTTTTCTGACAATTATTGATCTAGTGAGTCCAGAGAATTGTATTGCACTAGTTTTGAACATTATGATATGAAAATTATATGATCAGAGATGGAAAAGACCATTTACAGCCAATACAGGCAGTTTACCATAGGAAATATATGATTTTAAAGCTTTTTAACAGTTATAGCGCCACCTATCGTCCGATCTCCATAGAATTTTTCATGCTTGTTAATGATGTTATGTCACATATGCTGACCAATTTTTGTGAAGTTCTGAGTTTTTATTTAGGATTTATAGGCTTTTTAATGTATTTTGACACGCCCATTTTATAAATTACCCTATTACAGCCATCCAAATGCAAAAGTTCAACTTTTTTTTGATAATTATTGATCTAGAGAGTCCAGAGAATTGTCCTAGACTGGTCTGGTTCCGATCGGGCAAAAAACCTAGGACTAGTTCGCAAAAGTAGGTTTTTAACATATTAATGAATAATTAATGAACAGTTTGATTGACAGCAATGGTTCTTGAGGCAAAGTTGTTCAGGATGAGGAGATCTATCAAATGATATGCATATTGTGTGGATATTTGTAACACCACGTGATTACAGAGCCGTAAAACTCGTTAGCGCCAACTAGTGGCCGATTTCTTTCAAAATTCTTACAGACCTTTAGGGCCATGAGCCGAACATGCCCATTGAGTTTCGTTCCGATCGGCCTCCGTTAACCTTGTCTAATAGGTGCTCAAACTTCGTTGGCCAATGCCGGCCATGTTTTTTGAGATACGCCAATGTCCTCATACACATACATGGCACCTTGGACCAAGACACTGCATACCAATTTTCAAGTCAATCGGACTAACGGTCAGGTGGTTATAGCCTGTTTTATGTTTTTTTCATTTTATAGCGCCACCATGAGGCCAATCGTCGCGATTTTTTTACTGTGACCCCAGAGTAAGCTCTTACACATGTGTACCAAGTTTGGTGAAGATAACTCATTTACATCGGGAGTTATAGCCATTTTAGTAAAATAGGCCCCTCCCACAACGTACGTTTTGGCGCCCCTTAGCGACCGTGAATCGAAATTTCCACTTTTTTTCGATAATTATTGATATTCAGTCTCCAGAGAACATTTCTGCACTAGTTTGGTTCCAATCGGGCAAAAAACCAGGGACTAGTTCGCAAAAGTAGATTTTTGACAAAATTCAAAATGGCGGAAAATCTATCATGGCGGAAATGAAATCGGAGATATACGTTTTGTTCGTCAGGCGTCCAGCTTTCCAATGATATAAGACACTTGAGTCTACGACACACGGTCTAGGAGTTATGAGCAGTTTCGCGCTTTTGGTTGTTATAGCGCCACCTATGGGCCAATCGAGGTCATAATTTGATAACCTCTCCTCGATTTTTGTACTACCATCTGGCAAAGTTTCAAAGCTCTAGCCCTTACGGTTTGGGCTGCACGATGTGTTTTACGGCAGAATAATAATAATAATAATAATAAAAATTAAAGCTGCAAGCAGCATTTATCGGGGTTCAAGCATTTAAGGCCTTTAAGCACATAAGCATTTAAGACATTACGTTTTATTTAACAAGCTTTTAACCACTGAAATTATAGATGGAAAAATCCATTTACAGCCAATATAGGCAATTTACCATAGGAAATATGTAGTTTTCAAACCTTTTTGCCAGTTATAGCGCCACCTATGGTCCGATCTACATGAAATTTTGCATGCTTGTTTAGAATGTTATGGCACATATGCTCACCCATTTTCGTGAAGTTCTGAGTTTTCGTTTAGGATTTATAGGCTTCTGAGTGCATTTTGCCACGCCCATTTTCTTTATGACCCAATTATACCCATGCGAAAAATGCAAAAGTTCAACTTTTTTTCGATAATTATTGATCTAGAGAGTCCAGAGAATTGTCCTAGACTGGTCTGGTTCTGATCGGGCGAAAAACCAGGGACTAGTTCGCAAAAGTATGTTTTTAACATATTCATGAATATTTAATGAACAGTTTGATTGACAGTGATGGTTCTTGAGGCAAAGTTGTTCAGCATGAGCAGATCTATCAGATGATATGCATTTTGTGATGATAAGTGTAACACCACGTGATTACAGAGCCTTAAAACTCGTTAGCGCCAACTAGTGGCCGATTTCTTTCAAAATTCTTACAGACCTCTAGGGGCTTGAGCCGAACATGCCCATCGAGTTTCGCTCCGATCGGACTTCGTTAACGGTGCTCAAACCTCATTGGCCAATGGCGGCCATGTTTTTCGAGATACGCCAATATCCTTTTAGACATACATGGCCCCTTGGGCCAAGACACTGCATACCAAATTTCAAGTCATTCGGAAAAACGGTCAGTTGTCTATATGTTTTTATTTGTTTTATAGCGCCACCATGTGGCCAATCGACGCAATTTTTTTACTGTGACCTCAGATTGACCTCTTACACATGTGTACCAAGTTTGGTGAAGTTTACTTAATTACTTCTTGAGTTATAGCCATTTTAGTAAAATAGGCTCCTCCCACAACGTTAATTTTGCACCCCCTAGCGACCATTAATCGAAATTTCAACTTTTTTTCGATAATTATTGATCTTCAGACTCCAGAGAACAATTCCGCACTGGTTTGGTTCCGATCGGGCGAAAAACCAGGGACTAGTTCGCAAAAGTAGGTTTTTGACAAAATTCAAAATGGCGAAAAATCTATCATGGCGGAAATGAAATCGGAGATATACGTTTTTTTCTTCAGGAGCTCTGGATTTCAATGATATAAGACACTTGAAGCTACGCCTTACGGTCTGGGAGTTCTGAGCAGTTTTGCGCTTTTGATTGCTATAGCGCCACCTATGGGCCGATTGGGCTGAGTCCGTGTATCTGAGTAGCGAGCAATAGTACTACCATCTGGCAAAGTTTCAAGTCTCTAGGTCTTACGGTTTGGGCTGCACGATGCGTTTTATGGCGGAAAAATAATAATAATAAAAATCAGGACGATTACAATAGGGTTTCAGCACTTCGTGCTTGAACCCCTAATCAGTACAATTACAATAGGGTTTCAGCACTTCGTGCTTGAACCCCTAATTAAAGCTGCAAGCAGCATTTAGCGGGGTTCAAGCATTTAGGGTCTTTAAGCACATAAGGCAGTTTAGTGAGTTGTCTGAGTTTTTGTTTAGGATTTACAGGCTTTTGAGTGTTTTTTGCCATACCCATTTTCTAAATGATCCTGTTATGGCTACCCAATGGGTAAAGTTAAAGTTTTTTATATAATTAATAATCTAGAGCTTCCAGAGAATTGTACTGCACTGGTATATTTCCGATCGGGCGAAAAACCTAGGACTAGTTTGCAAAAGTAGGTTTTTAACATAATCGCAAGTATTTAATGAACAAATTGATTGACAGCAGTAGTTCTTGAGGCAAAGTTGTTCAGTATGAGGAGATCTATCAAATGATATGCATCACGTGATTACATAGCCGTAAAACCTGTTAGCGTCAACTAGTGGCTGATTTTTCAAAATTCTTACAGACCTCTAGGGCCACGAGTCGAACATGCCCACCGAGTTTCGTTCTGATCGGCCTCCGTTAAGAGTAAACTAACAGCTTTGAATTAAAATGGTGAGTTTATCCTGTTGTAAACATCAACCATGCCTGTTGACAGTTCTCTTTTGTGGGAAGGGAATGAAAAGTTCTCAAATCCGCAGCACAGCCTCAGACATAACATTTATATCCATGATCTGCCATTTTCACTATTGTCCTTGCTTGCTTCTTCAAAATACCTGCTGATCTTCTGATGATTCGGCTGTGCAGGTCCACATTAACACTGCCTGGCCTAGAACATGGACTGGAAAATGCAAATTTGGGGGGTATAAATATTAATGATCCTGACTCCAACGTCACAGTCGGTGTTATGGTGGGATTCACTCATTTTTCAGCGGTCTTTTGCAAACAAGAGATTTACACATGAAGGAGGAAACAATGGTGTTTGAGGCTCACGGTATGTCAGTTCCATGTCCAGAACTCTTATCATTCAACTATGCCAAGATAAATACAGTTTTCAATTGTATGGCACCTTTAAAATAGATGATTAGTAATATAATGCTTACTTGGAGTCTGAAATGGCTTTAATAAAAGAAGAAAAATATTCTTAGATTTCTGTTCATTCTAATCATGTACAAATAAAGTAGCACAATAAGATTACATTTATTTGAATGCATTAGTGAGTGTGTGATTGTGCTGTGTGTGCAGCGTGTCAATACTAAAAGTGAAGGTGTAGTTGATATCTTTGGTGATAATATCTGTAGTAATCATAAAAAAACAATTAAGAAATAAAGAATTAAAATTACAAATAATATTCTATTAAGATATGAGTTACAATAACATGATTTGCAATAGTAATAATATCAATAATATATGCACAATACACACAGATTAGACTATCAGGTCTGTGTTTTACAAAAACATTAGTATTGCAGCCAATGTGAGTCTGTGGGATTTATAAACAGACAAAATATGATTTGAAATGTTATTTTAATGATTTTATTAAGTTTAAACAATATTTCAAATGGAAAAAAAATGAAAAATAATATTTTAGTGAGCAGAATGAACCAATGAGTGTTCTTCTTCTGGTGGTTAAAATGTAAATGAAAACAATAATACTTAAACAATAATACTTAATACACTAACCATGCTTGAACACACACATGCACACACATTTTGTTGTAGATGTAGATATTTAAAATAAAAGATAGGTAACAAAATGATAATTGCAAATCTCCTCTGTATAACACCATTTTCAGATTTCAATTTAATCACTGAGAGGCAGAATTGTTCAAACTGAGAGCTCAGTAAAAATGAAGTGATAAACTTTGACAAAACATGACTGTGTTATAATAGGTGATTTTCATGCAAGTAATTTTATATAGTCCAAAAACTAATGCAAAAGCACAGATGAAAATATTTTATTAAGTAGAATGTCCTGCAGAGGGCAGTAGAAGACCACTAATTGACTCACTTTCATTTTAAAGACTTTTTTTATCCACCAGTAAAACAAAGCAGTTTCTCCATGTTCTTTCCATTAAGCATGCTTACACACACAGACACACACACAAACACAAACACATCCACACACACACACACAAAGACAAATATGTTTTCAATGTTTTTAGGATGTGATATTGTGAAAATATCTTCATCTCCTCATCTTGAACAACTTTGCCTGAAGAATCACTAATGTCAATCAAACCGTTCATAATCATAATAAAAAATAAAATGTATAAAAAATATCATAATAAAAAAAAAACATCATAATAAAAAAGATTGCTTCTTAAAGCATTTGTTTATTTCCCAATACTGAAGCGAATTAAAAGATCATGCGTAATCCTGCTGCTCCCTCTAGTGGACAACAGTGGTATTATAGCTTACATTTTACAGTTGAAGTGTTTGAATGAATGAATGGGAATTTGTTTTTTTACTTATATCTCAGGAACCAAAAGGCGAAAAATTCTGAAACTCAGAGCATAGATAGTGCTTGAGGAGCCCTGTTGAATGAGACCATCAACGTGTTTTTGGGCGATTGGGGCTGGGAGTTATGATTGTTATAAGGCATATCTGTTCGGGCTATTATCTCTGGAATGCCCAGGGCAAATAACACCACATTTGAATCGAAGCTAGCCAAGGACGCGCCCTTTCCAACGAGCTCTCACACAATGTTCGGGGTGGTCTGGGTCGGGAGTAATGGCCGTTCAAAATCGGGGGTCCCGCGGATTCGCGATGCGCGGGGGGCGCGCTCCCGAGGCCCGCGACGACACGTTTCGATCAAGAGCCCGGAGAGGTCCTCACCATCAAAATTTGAGCGCGCAACGACTTTCCGTTTTCGAGTTATGAATGAATTTGTATTCGGGGGCGTGGCTTAAATGCCGTTACTTTCGTTTCATTTCATTCATTTACTTTCGTCCATTTCCATATCTCAGTGTAACACAATTGTCAATAGTAATACTCAATAGATGAGTTTTGACAAAATGTGATTGTAAATGTTAAAATAATGATTTTATAAAGTCTAAATATGAATTTTATAACAATATTAGGGAGTAGTATGATGAAATGACAGCAGGGGGCAGTAAAATACCACTTATTGGCTTAATATGTCATTATATTCATATAAAATCACCTTTTGAAGAAGTTAAACTTTTTTTCTGATAATTATTGATCTAGAGAGTTCAGAGAATTGTGCTGCACTGGTTTTGAACATTATGATATGAACATTATATGATGATAGAAGACACCATTTACAGCAAATACAGGCAATTTACCATAGGAAATATATGGTTTTAAAGCGTTTTAACAGTTATAGCGCCAACTATGGTCCGATCTTCATAAAATTTTTCATGCTTCTTTAGCAGGTTATGACACATATGCTCATCAATTTTTGTGAAGTTCTGAGTTTTCGTTTAGGATTTATAGGCTTTTGAGTGCATTTTACCACGCCCATTTTCTAAATGACCCTGTTATAGCCATGCGAAAAATGCAAAAGTTCAACTTTTTTTTGATAATTATTGACCTAGAGAGTCCATAGAATTGTCCTAGACTGGTTTGGTTCCGATCGGGCGAAAAACCAGGGACTAGTTCGCAAAAGTACGTTTTTAACATAATTACGAATATTTAATGAACGGTTTGATTGACAGCAATGGTTCTTGAGGCAAAGTTGTTCAACAAGAGGAGATCTATCAAATGGTATGCATTTTGTGACAATAAGTGTAACACCACGTGATTACAGAGCCATAAAACTCGTTAGCGCCAACTAGTGGCCGATTTCTTTTAAAATTCTTACAGACCTCTAGGGCCATGAGTAGAACATGCCCACCGAGTTTCGTTCCGATCGGCCTCCGTTAACCTTGTCTAATAGGTGCTCAAACTTCATTGGCCGATGGCGGCCATGTTTTTTTAGATACGCCAATGTCCTCATACACATACATGACACCTTGGACCAAGACACTGCATACCAATTTTCAAGTCAATCGGACTAACGGTCAGGTGGTTAAAGCCTGTTTTATGTTTTTTATATATTATAGCACCACCATGTGGCCAATCGCCGCGATTTTTTTTGTGTTACCTCATATTGAGCTCATACATATGTTTACCGAGTTTGGTGAAGATACCTCATTTACTTCTGGAGTTATAGCCATTTTAGTAAAATAGGCCCCTCCCATAACATACGTTTTGGCGCCCCTTAGCGACCGTGAATCGAAATTTCGACTTTTTTTCGATAATTATTGATCTTCAGTTTCTAGAGAACATTTCTGCACTGGTTTGGTTCCGATCGGGCGAAAAACCAGGGACTAGTTCGCAAAAGTAGGTTTTTGACAAAATTCAAAATGGCGGAAAATCTATCATGGCGGAAATGAAATCGGAGATATACGTTTTGTTCGTCAGGCGTCCAGCTTTCCAATGATATAAGACACTTGAGTCTACGACATACGTTCTAGGAGTTCTGAGCAGTTTCGCGCTTTTGGTCGCTATAGCGCCACCTATGGGCCAATCGAGGTCATACTTTGATACGTTCTCCCCAAATTGAGGACTACCATTTGGCCAACTTTCAAGGTTCCAGCTCTTACGGTTTGGTCTGCACGATGCGTTTTAGGGGAAAATAATAATAATAATAAAAATCCTTACAATAACAATAGGGTTTCAGCACTTCGTGCTTGAACCCCTAATTAAAGCTGCAAGCAGCATTTATCGGGGTTCAAGCATTTAAGGCCTTTAAGCACATAAGCATTTAAGACATTAAGTTTTATTTGGAAAGCTTTTAACCACTGAAATAATAGATGGAAAAGACCATTTACAGCCAAAACAGGCAATTTACCATAGGAAATATATGGTTTTCAAAGCTTTTTGACAGTTATAGCGCCAGCTATTGTCCGATCTCCATGAAATTTTGCACGCTTGTTTACAATGTTATGGCACATATGCTCACCAATTTTTGTGAAGTTCTGAGTTTTCGTTTAGGATTTATAGGCTTTTGAGTGCATTTTGCCACGCCCATTTTCTTTATGACCCAATTATAGCCATACGAAAAATTCAAAAGTTCAACTTTTTTTCGATAATTATTGATCAGGAGAGTCCAGAGAATTGTCCTAGACTGGTCTGGTTCCGATCGGGTGAAAAACCAGGGACTAGTTCGCAAAAGTAGGTTTTTAACATATTCGCAAATAATTAATGAACGATTTGATTGACAGCAATGGTTCTTGAGGCAATGTTGTTCAGCATGAGCAGATCTATCAAATGATATGCATTTTGTGACAATAAGTGTAACACCACGTGATTACAGAGCCGTAAAACTCGTTAGCGCCAACTAGTGGCCGATTTCTTTCAAAATTCTTACAGACCTCTAGGGCTATGAGTTGAACATGCCCATCGAGTTTCGTTCCGATCGGCCTCCGTTAACCTTGTCTAATAGGTGCTCAAACTTCATTGGCCGATGGCGGCCATGTTTTTTGAGATACACCAATGTCCTCATAGACATACATGACACCTTGGGCCAAGACACTGCATACCAATTTTCAAGTCAATCGGACTAACGGTCAGGTGGTTAAAGCCTGTTTTATGATTTTTTCATGTTATAGCGCCACCATGTGGCCAATCGCCGCGATTTTTTTACTGTGACCTCAGATTGACCTCTTACACATGTGTACCGAGTTTGGTGAAGATACCTCATTTACTTCTGGAGTTATAGCCATTTTAGTAAAATAGGCCCCTCCCACAACGTACGTTTTGGCGCCCCTTAGCGTTCGTGAATCGAAATTTCAACTTTTTTTCGATAATTATTGATATTCAGACTCCAGAGAACATTTCTGTACTGGTTTGGTTCCGATCGGGCGAAAAACCTAGGACTAGTTCGCAAAAGTAGGTTTTTGGCAAAATTCAAAATGGCGGAAAATCTATCATGGCGGAAATGAAATCGGAGATATACGTTTTGTTCGTCAGGCATCCAGCTTTCCAATGATATAAGACACTTGAGTCTACGACATACGGTCTAGGAGTTCTGAGCAGTTTCGCGCTTTTGGTCGCTGTAGCGCCACCTATGGGCCGATTTGGCTAAGTCCGTGTATCTGAGTAGCGAGCAATACTACTACCATTTGACCAAGTATCACGTCTCTAGGCCTTACGGTTTTGGCTGCACGATGCGTTTTAGGGAAGAATAATAATAATAATTAAAGCTGCAAGCAGCATTTATCGGGGTTCAAGCATTTAAGGCCTTTAAGGCATTTAAGCATTCAAGACATTAAGATTTATTTAGAAAGCTTTTAACCACTGAAATAATAGATTGAAAAGTCCATTTACAGCCAATACAGGCAATTTACCATTGCTTTTTAACAGTTATAGCGCCAACTATCATCCGATCTACATACAATTTTGCATGCTTATTTAGAATGTTATGGCACATATGCTCACCAATTTTCGTGATGTTCTGAGTTTTTGTTTAGGATTTATAGGCTTTTGTTTGCATTTTGCCACGCCCATTTTCTTTATGACCCAATTATACCCATGCGAAAAATGCAAAAGTTCAACTTTTTTTGATAATTATTGATCTAAAGAGTCCAGAGAATTGTCCTAGACTCGTTTGGTTCCGATCGGGCAAAAAACCAGGGACTAGTTCGCAAAAGTAGGTTTTTAACATATTCGTGAATAATTAATAAACTGTTTGATTGACAGCAATGGTTCTAGAGGCAAAGTTGTTCAGCATGAGCAGGTCTATCAAATGATATGCATTTTGTGATGATAAGTGTAACACCACGTGATTACAGAGCCATAAAACTCGTTAGCGCCAACTAGTGGCCGATTTCTTTCAAAATTGTTACAGACCTCTAGGGCCATGAGTCGAACATGCCCACCGAGTTTTGTTCCGATCGGCCTCCGTTAACCTTGTCTAATAGGTGCTCAAACTTCATTGGCCGATGGCGGCCATGTTTTTTGAGATACACCAATGTCCTCATAGATATACATGACAGCTTGGACCAAGACACTGCATACCAATTTTCAAGTCAATCGGACTAACGGTCAGGTGGTTACAGCCTGATTTATGTTTTTTTCATGTTATAGCGCCACCATGTGGCCAATCGCCGCAATCTTTTTACTATGACCTCAGATTGACCTCTTACACAGGTGTACCGAGTTTGGTGAATATACCTCATTTACTTCTGGAGTTATAGCTATTTTAGTAAAATAGGCTCCGCCTTCTTCAAACATTTTGGCGCCCCTTAGCGACCGTCAATCGAAATTTCAACTTTTTTTCGATAATTATTGATATTCTGACTCCAGAGAACATTTCTGCACTGGTTTGGTTCCGATCGGACACAAAACCAGGGACTAGTTCGCAAAAGTAGGTTTTGGACATAATTCAAAATGGCGGAAAATTTGCATACCGGAAATGAAATCCTTGAGGCCTTTTTTGTTCGGCTTGACCCAAGGATTCCAATGATATAAGACACTTGAGTCTGTGACAAACGGTTAATGAGATTTAAGCAAAAATATGATTTTTTTTTGTTTTTTGCACTGTAGCGCCACCTATGGGCCAATCGGGGTCATATTTTGATAACCTCTCCTCGATTTTTGTACTACCATCTGGCAAAGTTTCAAGTCTCTAGCACTTACGGTTTGGGCTGCACGATGCGTTTTACGGCAGAAGAAAAATAATAATAATAAAAATCAGTACAATTACAATAGGGTTTCAGCACTTCGTGCTTGAACCCCTAATAAAAATCAGGGCAATTACAATAGGGTTTCAGCACTTCGTGCTTGAACCCCTAATAATTAAAGCTGCAAGCAGCATTTATCGGGGTTCAAGCAATTAAGGCCTTTAAGGCCTTAAAGCACAAAAGCATCAAAAGTTATTAAGTTTTATTTAGCAAGCATGTAACCACTGACATAATAGATGGAAAAGACCATTTACAGCCAATACAGGCAATGTACCATAGGAAATATATGGTTTTCAAAGGTTTTTAACAGTTATAGCGCCACCTATCGTCCGATCTCCATAAAATTGTTTACTGTGACCTCAAATTGAACCCATACACATGTGTACTGAGTTTGGTGAAGATATCTCATTTACTTCTTGAGTTACAGCCATTTTAGTAAAATAGGCTCCTCCCACAACAATTTACCACATTCTAGTATTATTTACTATGATTCTAGCATGATTAACCATAGTTTATCATGATTTACCATGATATACTACATTCTAGTATGATTTACCATTGTTTACTGTGATTCTAGCATGGTTTACCATATTTTACCATGATTTATCATAGTTTACCATGATTTACCCTGTTCTAGCATAGTTTACCATGATTTACCATGTTCTAGCATGATTTACAATGATATACCATATTCTAACATGATTTACCATAGTTTATCATGATTTATCATGGTTTACCATGATTTACCCTGTTCTAGCATAGTTTACCATGATTTACCATATTCTAGCATGATGTACCATGATATACCACGTTCTAGAATGATGTATCAGGATTCTAGTATGATTTACCTTGATACACCACATTCTAGTATTATTTACTATGATGTACCATGTTTTAGCGTGATTTACCATGATTTACCACATTGCTAGCAATTATGTGAAGTATCAGTACAAATGAAGTGATAAACTCTGACAAAATATGATTGTGCTACAATAGTAATTGTTATACAAGTTATTTTTTAGTTTCTTATTGTTATATAAGTGACTTTTAGAGTATAATGAATGCAAAAGCATATGTGAGTAGACTTCATTAATAAGTAGAATGGCCAGCAGAGGGCAGTAGAAGACCACTTATTGGCTCACTTTCACTTTAAACTTCATGATTTTCACCATTTTTCTGTACTAAAGCAAACCAGTTTTTCCATTTTAACTCCATAATGCATGTTTACACACACACACACACACAAAGACAAATGTTGTTGTTTTTTCAATGCTATTGGGATATGTCATTATGAAAATATATTTGAATGGTCTATAAACATTTCACAAAGTCTTTGTAAGCCATTAATCAGATTATTCAGAATTTATTCAGAAAGCTAAGACTACACACAAATTGTGTTGTAGATACAGATATCACAACATTGACAAACTGTCAATACTAATACTTTAACAGATGGATTTTGACTAAATGTAATTGTAAATGTTAAAATAGTGGCCACATTTTGGAGTGAACCTATTATAGCTATCCAAATGAAGTAGTTCAACTTTTTCTGACAATTATTGTTCTAGTGAGTCCAGAGAATTGTATTGCACTAGTTTTAAACATTATGATATGAAAATGATATGATCAGAGATGGAAAAGACCATTTACAGCCAATACAGGCAGTTTACCATAGGAAATATATAGTTTTAAAGCTTTTAAACAATTATAGCGCCACCTATGGTCCGATCTCCATAGAATTTTGCATGCTTGTTAATGATGTTATGTCACATATTCCCACCAATTTTTGTGAAGTTCTGATTTTTCATTTATGATTTATAGGCTTTTAAGTGCATTTTGCCACACCCATTTTCTTTATGACCCTATTATAGCCATGCGCAAAATGCAAAATTTCAACTTTTTTTTTGATAATTATTGATCTAGAGAGTCCATAGAATTGTCCTACACTGGTCTGGTTCCGATCGGGCGAAAAACCAGGGACTAGTTCGCAAAAGTAGGTTTTTAACATATTCATGAATATTTAATGAACGGTTTGATTGACAGCAATGGTTCTAGAGGCAAAGTTGTTCATAATGAGCAGATCTATCAAATGATATGCATTTTGTGACGATAAGTGTAACACCACGTGATTACAGAGCCATAAAACTCGTTAGCGCCAACTAGTGGCCGATTTCTTTCAAAATTCTTACAGACCTCTAGGGCCATGAGTCGAACATGTCCATCGAGTTTCGTTCTGATCAGCCTCCGATAACCTTGTCTAATAGGTGCTCAAATTTCATTGGCCAATGGCGGCCATGTTTTTTGAGATACGCCAATGTCCTCATAGACATACATGGCACCTTGGACCAAGACACTGCATACCAATTTTCAAGTCAATCGGACTAACGGTCAGGTGGTTATAGCCTGTTTTATGTTTTTTTCATGTTATAGCGCCACCATGTGGCCAATCGCCGCGGTTTTTTTACTGTGACCTCATATTGACTTCTTACATATGTGTACCGAGTTTGGTAAAGATAACTCATTTACTTCTGGAGTTATAGCCATTTTAGTAAAATAGGCCCCTCCCACAACGTACGTTTTGGCGCCCCTTAGCAACCGTGAATCGAAATTTTAACTTTTTTTCGATAATTATTGATATTCAGACTCCAGAGAACATTTCTGCACTGGTTTGGTTCCGATCAGACAAAAAACCACGGACTAGTTCGCAAAAGTAGGTTTTTGACAAAATTCAAAATGGCGGAAAAATTATCATACCGGAAATGAAATCGGAGATATACGTTTTGTTTGCCATGAGGTCTTGATTACATTGATATAAGACACTTGAGTCTACGACATACAGTCTAGGAGTTATGAGCAGTTTCGCGCTTTTGGTCGCTGTAGCGCCACCTATGGGCCGATTTGGCTAAGTCCGTGTATCTGAGTAGCGAGCAATACTACTACCATTTGACCAAGTATCACGTCTCTAGGCCTTACGGTTTTGGCTGCACGATGCGTTTTAGGGAAGAATAATAATAATAATAATTAAAGCTGCAAGCAGCATTTATCGGGGTTCAAGCTATTAAGGCCTTTAAGGGTTTTTAAGCACAAAAGCATCAAAAGTTATCAGGTTTTATTTAGCAAGCATGTAACCACTGACATAATAGATGGAAAAGACCATTTACAGCCAATACAGGCAATGTACCATAGGAAATATATGGTTTTAAAGCTTTTTAACAGTTATAGCGCCACCTATGGTCCGATCTCCATAAAATTTGGCATGCTTGTTAATGATGTTATGTCACATATGCTCACCAATTTTTGTGAGGTTCTGAGTTTTCATTTAGGATTTATAGGCTTTTTAGTGTATTTTGCTACGCCCATTTTATAAATGACCCTATTACAGCCATCCAAATGCAAAAGTTTAACTTTTTTTTGATAGTTTTTGATCTAGAGAGTCCAGAGAATTGTCCTAGACTGGTCTGGTTCCAATCGTGCGAAAAACCTAGGACTAGTTCGCAAAAGTAGGTTTTTAACATGTTTGCAAATATTTAATGAACGGTTTGATTGACAGCAATGGTCCTTGAGGCAAAGTTGTTCAGGATGAGGAGATCTATCAAATGATATGCATATTGTGTGGATATTTGTAACACCACGTGATTACAGAGCTGTAAAACTCGTTAGCGCCAACTAGTGGCCGATTTCTTTCAAAATTGTTACAGACCTCTATGGCCTTGAGTCGAACATGCCCATCGAGTTTCGTTCCGATCGGCCTCCGTTAACCTTGTCTAATAGGTGCTCAAACTTCATTGGCCGATGGTGGCCATGTTTTTCGAGATACGCCAATGTCCTCATACACATACATGGCACCTTGGACCAAGACACTGCATGCCAATTTTCAAGTCAATCGGACTAATGGTCAGGTGGTTATAGCCTGTTTTATGTTTTTTTCATGTTATAGCGCCACCATGTGGCCAATTGCCGCGGTTTTTTTACTGTGACCTCAGATTGACCTCTTACACATGTGTACCAAGTTTGGTGAAGATACCTCATTTACTTCTGGAGTTATAGCCATTTTAGTAAAATAGGCCCCTCCCACAACGAACGTTTTGGCGGCCTTACCGTCCGTGAGTCGAAATTTCAACTTTTTTTCGATAGTTTTTGATAATCAGACTCTAGAGAACATTTCTGCACTGGTTTGGTTCCGATCGGGCGAAAAACCTAGGACTAGTTCGCAAAAGTATGTTTTTGACAAAATTCAAAATGGCGGAAAATCTATCATGGCGGAAATGAAATCGGAGATATACGTTTTGTTCGTCAGGCGTCCAGCTTTCCAATGATATAAGACACTTGAGTCTACGTCATACGGTCTAGTAGTTATGAGCAGTTTCGCACTTTTGGTTGCTATAGCGCCACCTATGGGCCAATCGGGGTCATACTTTGATAGGTTCTCCCCAAATTGAGGACTACCATTTGGCCAAGTTTCAAGGTTCCAGCTCTTACGGTTTGGTCTGCACGATGCGTTTTAGGGGAAAATAATAATAATAATAATAATAATAATAATAAAAATCAGTACAATTACAATAGGGTTTCAGCACTTCGTGCTTGAACCCCTAAAAATCAGGGCAATTACAATAGGGTTTCAGCACTTCGTGCTTGAACCCCTAATTAAAGCTGCAAGCAGCATTTATCGGGGTTCAAGCAGTTAAGGCGTTTAAGGTTTTTAAGCACAAAAGCATCAAAAGTTATTAAGATTTATTTAGCAAGCATGTAACCACTGACATAATAGATGGAAAAGACCATTTACAGCCAATACAGGCAATTTGCCATGGGATATATATGGTTTTAAAGCTTTTTAACAGTTATAGCGCCACCTATGGTCCGATCTCCATAAAATTGTTTACTGTGACCTCAAATTGAACCCATACACATGTGTACTGAGTTTGGTGAAGATATCTCATTTACTTCTTGAGTTATAGCCATTTGAGTAAAATAGGCTCCTCCCACAACGATTTGCCACATTCTAGAATTATTTAATATGATTCTAGCATGATTTACTATCATATACCATGTTCCAGAATGATTTATTAGGATTCTAGCATGATTTACCTTGATACACCTCATTTCAGTATTATTTACTATGATTTACAATGTTTCTAGCATGATTAACCACATTACTAGCAATTATGTGAAGTGTCAGTGCAAATGAGGTGATGAACACTGACAAAATATTATTGTGTTATAATAGTTAGTTATATACGTGATTTTTAGTGTGTGTCCAAGTATGAATGCAAAAGCACATGTAAAATATTTCATTATTAAGTAGAATGGCCAGCAGAGGGCACTAGAAGACCACTTATTGGCTCACTTTCACTTTAAACCAGTTTTCTGCACTAAAGCAAACCAGTTTTTCCATGTTAACTCAATGCATGCTTACACACACACACACACACACACACACACACACACACACACACACACACATACACACACAGCATAGTTAACCATGGTTTACCATGATATACCACGTTCTAGTATTATTTACCAGGAGATAAACGACAATCTAGTATTATTTACTTTGATTTACCATGTTTCTAGCCTGATTTATCACATTACTAGCAATTATTTGAAGTGTCAGTGCAAATAAAGTGATTAACACTGACAAAATATGATTGTGTTATAATAGTTATTGCTATATAAGTGATTTTTTTAGTGTGTATTCAAGTATGAATGCAAGCACATGTTGAAATATTTCATTAATAAGTAGAATGGCCAGCAGAGGGCAGTAGAAGACCACTTATTGGCTCACTTTCACTTTAAACCAGTTTTCTGCACTAAAGCAAACCAGTTTATCCATGTTAACTCAATGCATGCTTACACACACACACACACACACACACACACACACACACACACACACATAAATGTTTCAGTGATATTGGTGTCACATTCACCTTCATCACATTCACCTTCTGTCTTCATCACATTCACCATCTGTCGTCATCACCTGCACCTGCTCCTCATCACCCTCCTCATCATCACCTGCTCCTCATCATCATAACCGTCACCTGTTGTCCTTGTCTTGATCTGTGTATTTAAGTTCCCCTCTCATCCATTATCATTGTCGGTTATTTTTTGTGCACTAGCACTCTGTTATGTTTGTTTTCATGTTGGAAAATAAAACCTTTGTTATATTTGTACCACACACACACACACACACACACACACACACACACACACACACACACACACACACCATCATTTATCATGATTTACCATGGCTGATACCAATACCAATATGAGAAAATGACTATTTTAAACAGCAGGGGGCAGTAAAATACCACTTATTGGCTTAACATGCCATTAATTCATATCATTTTCACCTTTTTAACTGTTATAGAGGCAAATTTTGTCCGATCTGTCTGAAAATTTTCATGCTTGTTCAGGGTGATATTTCACATGTTCTGACTTGTTTTTAAGAAGGTCTGAGCATTGATTAAAGAGATATAGGCTTTCGGGGACACTTGGTAAAGGCCAGATTTTGAAGTGAACCTATTATAGCTATCCAAATGAAGTAGTTCAACTTTTTCTGACAATTATTGATCTAGTGAGTCCAGAGAATTGTATTGCACTAGTTTTGAACATTATGATATGAAAATTATATGATCAGAGATGGAAAAGACCATTTACAGCCAATACAGGCAGTTTACCATAGGAAATATATGATTTTAAAGCTTTTTAACAGTTATAGCGCCACCTATCGTCCGATCTCCATAGAATTTTTCATGCTTGTTAATGATGTTATGTCACATATGCTGACCAATTTTTGTGAAGTTCTGAGTTTTTATTTAGGATTTATAGGCTTTTTAATGTATTTTGACACGCCCATTTTATAAATTACCCTATTACAGCCATCCAAATGCAAAAGTTCAACTTTTTTTTGATAATTATTGATCTAGAGAGTCCAGAGAATTGTCCTAGACTGGTCTGGTTCCGATCGGGCAAAAAACCTAGGACTAGTTCGCAAAAGTAGGTTTTTAACATATTAATGAATAATTAATGAACAGTTTGATTGACAGCAATGGTTCTTGAGGCAAAGTTGTTCAGGATGAGGAGATCTATCAAATGATATGCATATTGTGTGGATATTTGTAACACTACGTGATTACAGAGCCGTAAAACTCGTTAGCGCCAACTAGTGGCCGATTTCTTTCAAAATTCTTACAGACCTTTAGGGCCATGAGCCGAACATGCCCATTGAGTTTCGTTCCGATCGGCCTCCGTTAACCTTGTCTAATAGGTGCTCAAATTTCGTTGGCCGATGGCGGCCATGTTTTTTGAGATACGCCAATGTCCTCATACACATACATGGCACCTTGGACCAAGACACTGCATACCAATTTTCAAGTCAATCGGACTAACGGTCAGGTGGTTATAGCCTGTTTTATGTTTTTTTCATTTTATAGCGCCACCATGAGGCCAATCGTCGCGATTTTTTTACTGTGACCCCAGAGTAAGCTCATACACATGTGTACCAAGTTTGGTGAAGATACCTCATTTACATCGGGAGTTATAGCCATTTTAGTAAAATAGGCCCCTCCCACAACGTACGTTTTGGCGCCCCTTAGCGACCGTGAATCGAAATTTCCACTTTTTTTCGATAATTATTGATATTCAGTCTCCAGAGAACATTTCTGCACTAGTTTGGTTCCAATCGGGCAAAAAACCAGGGACTAGTTTGCAAAAGTAGATTTTTGACAAAATTCAAAATGGCGGAAAATCTATCATGGCGGAAATGAAATCGGAGATATACGTTTTGTTCGTCAGGCGTCCAGCTTTCCAATGATATAAGACACTTGAGTCTACGACATACGGTCTAGGAGTTATGAGCAGTTTCGCGCTTTTGGTTGTTATAGCGCCACCTATGGGCCAATCGGGGTCATAATCTCTGAACCTTTCCTCGATTTTTGTACTACCATCTGTCAAAGTTTCAAAGTTCCAGCTCTTACGGTTTGGGCTGCACGATGCGTTTTACGGCGGAATAATAATAATAATAAATATAGCTGCAAGCAGCCATTACCGGGGCCAAGCAGAATAAGACGACAAGACAGGCCGACATGTCTGAAAGTGTCAGACCAACTGCAACAATGAGCAATTAAAGACATTTAAAGAGGATTTTAGGCAAAATGCCTGAAAAATCATAGAAACAATAATTAAAAATATGATTTAATGGATTATCACTTTCGACCAATAGGTGGCGCAGTTACAAAACTCATGTGATGTGGTCAGAGTGAAGTTACAATGACACATACAATGTTTGGTGTCAATATGTCAAGGCATTGCAGAGATAAAGCCTGATTAGTGCTATTAGCATCATGCCTCAACTTTGCTGCTGCGCTATACAAAAACGGTTTCGTCTGTCGACACGAAATCCATAACTTTTAGTCGGCACGGTCTGGAGATGATACGATTCGATTTTGGTGAAAATCGGACAAACGGTCTAGGAGGAGTTCGAAAAAGTAGGTTTTGAATGAAAATCAAGATGGCGGACAGGAAGTTAGGCCAAATAAGGTAAACTTGGTATCTATGTTCTCAGCTTGACCCAAGGAATCTACTAAGATGAGTTGCATTACAATAGGCCAATTTATTCAAAAGTTATTAGCAATTTTGGAAATTTTGTTATAACTTTTGACCACTAGGTGGCGCTGTTTCTAAATATGTTGGGTACCTTCAGGGGATGGTGCAGATGGCACATTCTGAGTTTTGTAATATTACACCAATGCATTTGTTTAGTATAGCATTTTATTTCACAAAACTGTATTGAAGTCAATGGGAATTTCATGTTTTGTTCTATTATAGCGCCACCAAGAGGCTCAGTCCAACCATTTTTTTTATGTGTCCTCAGAGTGAGCCCATACATATGTGTGTCGATTTTGGTGAAAATATCTCAATTATCTTCGGAGTTATAGACATTTATATGAAAAAACACGTAAAAAATGACTGACACATGACTTTAATTGGAATTTACTACCTCTAGACATCCATATTTTCGCATTTGGGCATTGACGTTTAGTTAACAAGCTATGATTCCAAACTTCTGACGGTGGTTTCGTCTCGATCGGCCAAACGGTTTCGAAGATATCGCCTAATGTTTTTTAAGTGCTAAATCACAACGCTACACAAACCGTAAGGCGAAACCTAGCATGTTTGGTATTGTTGGACTCGGCAAGGATTCAGGAGTCTAAAGAGATGAGTCTCCTGAAAATAAGTCAACCACACCCAAAGTTATAAGCATTTGAAAAAAAAAATTCACCACTAGGTGGCGCTGTTTCGAAACTTCTCAGGCTCCTTCAGGGCATCGTGCTGATGACCCACACCAAGTTTCGTAACAATTCGTTAATGCGTTCATAAAATACAGCATTTTAGCACATAATTCAAAATGGCCGACAGTCAAAATAGCCGATATGGTAAAATTGGATATCAGTCGACTCGGCATGTCGCCCTGAATCTAACGAGACCAATTTTATGATTTTTGGACAAACTGTTCAGAAGTTATAAGCAAAAATAGCCATTTTTCATATCTCCGGACCAGTAGGTGGCGCTGCGCCGAAACGCAGCATGTAGCCTCAGGTCATGCTTGTGAGTACATGTACCAAGTTTGGTCTGAATACGATAAACCGTTGCGGAGATACAGCCTTACGACTGTTTTTGCTAGCGCTACGTAAAATGTATTCATGCGTTTATCGAAAACGGTTTGACGAATCAACAAGATTTTAATAACTTTTTGTCACCACTGCCTGAAGATGATCCGATTCAATTTTCGTGCAAATCGGACAAACCGTCTAGGACGAGTTCGAAAAAGTACCTTTTTAGGAAAATTCAAAATGGCGGCCATGTTTTTATGACGGAAAATGACGATATAGGGTGCAATCGAATCGGCATGAGCTCAGGAATCAGAGGAAAAAAGGATTTCGCTGATTGGCCTTACGGTTCAAAAGTTATTAGCAAAGTAAAAGTGAAACTTTGGACAGGTGGTGGCGCTAGAGGGAATGACTTAGACACACCAAAATTGGTGTACTTAATGTTGGGACTGTCCTCTATCAGAATGTCAAACCAAAACAACTTTCCCGCAATCGGTTCTATGGGCTGCCATAGACTCCAAGAGCGGAAGAAGAAGAAGAATAATAATAAGAAGAACGCGAACGGATACAATAGGTGCCTCCGCACCTTCGGTGCTTGGCCCCTAATAATAATTAAAGCTGCAAGCAGCATTTATCGGGGTTCAAGCAGTTAACGCCTTTAAGCACACAAGCATCAAAAGACATTACGTTTTATTTAGCAAGCATTTAACAACTGCCATCATAGATGAAAAAGTCAATTTACAGCCAATACTGGCAGTTTACCATAGGAAATATATGGTTTTAAAGCGTTTTTACAGTTATAGCACCTTTTCGTCTGAGTCTTCTTATAGTCTTGCCAGATCTCCACCACTTTTATTAGTAGTACTCAAAGTGTGCCTATATATATATATGTGTCAATTTTGTTGTAAATATGTAATTTTGATAAGGAGTTTAGACAATTATATTCAGTGGCGTAACGAGCCAACACCGGACCCTTAAGTAGGATTATCAAGGCGGGCCCCTTGATGACGCAATTGATGATATTGATGATGCAATGTCCGCGAGTAGGCTACCATGAATAGGGCAGGATATGATCATACACAGCATATAAGAGATGAGATGACTAACAAAATCAGGAGGAGTCTACACTCACCAAAAAAAAACAAAAAAAAAACACTGGTGACACTGGTGACAGCGCGCCATAACACATTGTTAGGCCTAGGTCCAAATACATAAAAAAGATGCTCTCTTACATTATAGCGGGATTTTCCGGGCTTTCCTATGTGCAACTGCAAAGTTGTCGATTAGATCAGGATTGTGTGCACGGGCATTCTCAATTGACCCTTCGCAGGGAGATTAATTGACAGGCGATCTGACTAATCATAATCCGCCATTTTGTCCAACAAAGCAGTCAGGAGAGTTAGTAGATTAACATTGGAGGATTTAAATTTGAAAAACAAAGTGTGCTGACGTCTTAGCACTTTAAAACAACATTCCTTTTATGTTCATTCATGTTTATTTTAATGCTATAAATTAACTAGAAGGAAGAGATGATCGGTTCACGAGCAGCTTTATCTGAGCCTCGAGTCTACAGCGATTTGTCAGACACATTAAAGAGTCACAAAACGGTATTTATTGTTTAAATGTCTCTAAAAAATGACCACGTTTGAAAGGTGAGACTTGTGACGCTTTTCCATTACCAGTACTAGCTCAACTCAACTCGACTCGGCTCGCTTTTCGCTCCGTTTTCCATTGCAGATAGTACCTCCACAATAGTACCTGGTTGTCATAGCGACGCCGCAGGAAACTGCCGTGACTTAATCTTCTACGCGAGATACATCCGCTGCCACACACACAGGACAATGGAGGAAATCGAGTGTATGCTGGTTTTGGATGTTTTTGTTTTTGCTGTTTTTTATTCAGGATACTCCGTCTGGCACGTGCAATGATGACGCAGTGAATAGTGAAGATTCTCTCTGACCAATCAGCAGTCTGCCGTGTTTTCACGTCACATTTTAGTATCGCCTCAACTCGCTTAGAACCTCGCCGGAGGTGGTACGAAAAAAAGTACCTGGAAGCAGGTACAGGTACAACTTTTACACAGTGGAAAACCAAACAAAGCCGAGTCGAGCCGAGCCGAGCCGAGCTGGTACTGTGTAGTGGAAAAGCGCCATTTGTTTCATATCAAAAGTACTTGTCTGTCAGCGTGCAGTCTCCTCTCTTATCCGCAATGTATTTTTCACTGCGTGAGAACTTGGTGTGGTGTGAGAGTGGCGTCGCTTGTCAGACATAGCAACAGTAACTAAAGTGGGCGGGTCTTTGCGAATGGTCATTGACAGTATGGACGGGGATTCGCCAGTCCCAATTCAAAACAAATTTCATCACAATCCATCATTGTTCGTTTCAAACATGTGAGAGCATCAAAATGATCCATGGGTGAAATTGATTGGATTTAATTCATTGTTTTGTCAGTTCCTATCATCATTTTAACATTTTGGCATTATTGTTTAGCTATTTACATATGTTTTCAAATTTCCTTTGTTTTTTTGTTGTTGTCTCGATCGGACTAACGGCTATGAAGATAAACACAATTTTTTAAAGCTCTAAATTACACTTACAAAAACCATAAGGCGAAACCTGGCATGTTTGGTATTGTTGGACTTTAGCAAGGATTCAGGAGTCTTAAGAGGTCACTCTTTTGAAAAAACACTGGCTTGAAACTTCTAAGGCTCCTTCAAGGCATTGTGCCAATGATGTATACTGAGTTTTTTTAGATACACCAATGTTCTCATAGACTATCATGGCACCCTGGACAAAGACACTGCGTGCCAATTTTCAGTAGACTAACAGTTGGGTGCACTTATAGCTATTTTCATGATTTTTTTCTCTGTTATACCACCACCAAGTGGCCAGTTGTCACGATTTTTTTCATGTCAACTCAGATTGAGCTTATGAACATGTGTCCCAAGTTTTTCTATTTTCATAATTTTCTAGTCGACTATAGTTATTCATTTAAGCTATTAGTGGAAAAATCGCCCCTTTATATTAATTGAATTACTTAAATAGGCTATATAGCCTACAGGATAATGAGCGTTTACGTAATACAGCCGTACTCAAGCGCACGACCGCAGGCATAAAGCTTGCAACAAAGAACCGGTAAAAGTAATTTGGGGTCAGTAAGATTTTTTAAGAAAGTGACAGTATAGACATTTATAACGTTAGAAAAGCTTTCTATTTCAGAAAACTCTGAAACTTTCTATTCATCACAGTTTTCTACATCGATAAAAATATTTATTGAGCAGTAAATCAGCGTATTATTCACTCAGGTAGGTTGCACGTTTTCTTGCGTGGGTGGATGTTGGAATCAATAATCACGTTGTTTGCATTCGCCTAAACTGATTTGCCAAAATCAAAATGCTGACATTGAAAGTCCCGCTCGGAGCGGTAAATCAAACAATGATTTGTCCCTAAATAATGATAAATTATATCATAATATATTATATATTATTATTATTGATAGGATGATAACAGGTGTCGTGATCAGCACTGCTGCTGTATCAGTCAGTGATCAGCTTTGCAGTAAAAAAAACAGGACAAGGGAGATATAAATTATGCATTATTAATTATAACAAATAAATTATGCCCAAAATACGGGACATTTGGCAACCCTAACGTTAGTTTTTCCCTTCCCCAAGAACAAAGCACATAACGTTAGCAGGGTTGAACTGGAACAAAAAAAATTAGATCAAATTTGCTAATAAAAATGAGCAAAATATAGCTAACAGCTCAGATAACTGCGATTGTCTGCAACAAATCGGAGAAAATCAAGACAGAAGAAGAGGTCTACGATGCCTACGGATGTTGGTTGATCACAAACTTCCAAGATGCCGTCTGCAAGTGTGTTTATGTCGATTGCGTGGGTATTAGAGATTTTTTTGCGATTGTCATGGGGTTTCTCAGATTTCGATTGAGACCGGTAAGCATTAGCCTCGATAGTAGTCGTGTCTCCTTCATTGCGTATTTTAATATTTTGAATATATCCCTCCACTGCATACTGTAACCCCTTTTGCCTCGATCTGGAAGATATCGCGGAGGTATTGCTCCAAAAAAGGTCACTGACACGCACGGGTATACCTCTTCCCGTCATGACAATCTGTCGTGCTGGTCGTGTTTGACCATTTGTTTGTCGGACGTAGCAACAGTAACTAAGGGGGGCGGGGCTCGGCGAATGGCTAATTCTTGCGATTTTTTTCAAGTGATCTCAGATTGAGCTCAGGAAGATGTATCCCAAGTTTAGCAAAAAAATCTCTTTCCGTTCACAATTTACAACCGTTTTAGTAAAAGTGGCCCTAGTGCCATCAAATATGTTGGTTCCCCTTATCGACCGTTAATTGAAACGAATCCTTACAATTACAGTAGGGTTTCAGCACTTTGTTGTCTCGATCAGACTAACGGCTTTGAAGATAACCACAATTTTTTAAAGCTCTAAATGACACTTACAAAAACTATAAGGCGAAACCTGGCATGTTTGGTATTGTTGGACTCGGCAAGGATTCTTAGGAGGTCCCTCCTGTGAAAAAAACACGGGCTTGAAACTTCTAAGGCTCCTTCAAGGCATTGTGCCAGTGACATGTACTGAGTTTTTTGAGATACACCAATGTTCTCATAGACTATCATGGCACCCTGGACAAAGACACTGCATGCCAATTTTCAGTAGACTAACGGTTGGGTGCGCTTATAGCTATTTTCATGATTTTTTTCACTGTTATAGCACCACAAAGAGGCCAGTTGTCACGATTTTTTTCATGTCAACTCAGATTGAGCTTATGAACATGTGTCCCAAATTTAGCGAAAATATCTCTTTCCGTTCACAAGTTATAACCATTTTATAGCACCACCAAGTGGCCAATTGTCATGATTTTTTTTCACGTGACCTCAGAATGAGCTCATGAACATGTGTCCCAAGTTTTGCGAAAATATCTCTTTCCGTTCACAAGTTATAACCGTTTTATAGTGCCACCTAGTGGCCAATTGTTGCGATTTTTTTCATGTAATCTCAGATTGAGCTCAGGAAGATGTATCCCAAGTTTAGCAAAAAAATCTCTTTCCGTTCACAATTTATAACCGTTTTGTAAAAGTGGCCCTGGTACCATCAAAGATTTTGGTTCCCCTTATCGTCCGTTAATTGAAATTTACAATTTTTTGGATGATTATTGATTGTCAGACTCCAGAGAATATTCTTGCAGTGATTTGGTTCCGATCGGGCAAAAAACCTAGGAGAAGTTTGCAAAAATAGTTTTTTCAAAAAAATGCAATTTACTCGAAATTGGCGCCGAAGGGCGAGCAAATCGGAGATAGCCATTTTGTCCGCCTCAAGCCAAGGATTCCAACGATATAAGACACTTGATCCTGGGACAAACGGTCTAAGAGTTATGAGCGATTTTGAACTTTTGGTTGCTGTAGCGCCACCTATGGGCCAATCGGGGTCATACTCTGATAGGTTGTCCCCAAATTGAGGCCTACCATCTGGCCAGGTTTCAAGTCTCTAGGCCTTACGGTTTGTCCTGCACGATGCGTTTTACGAATCCTTACAATTACAATAGGGTTTCAGCATTTCATGCTTGAACCCCTAATAAGAATGAAGGCTTTTTGCCAGTTATAGCGCCACCTGTGGTCCGATCTCCATGAAACTCTGCATGCTTCCTCACCATGTTCTGACACATATGCTCATCAATTTTGGTGAAGTTCTGAGTTTTCATTTGGGATTTATAGGCTTTTTAGTGTATTTTGCCACGCCCCTTTTCTAAATGACCCTGTTACAGCCACCCAAATGGCAAAGTTCAACTTTTTTTTGATAATTATTGATCTAGAGAGTCCAGAGAATTGTCCTAGACTGGTTTGGTTCCGATCGGGCGAAAAACCAGGGACTAGTTCGCAAAAGTAGGTTTTGGACAAAATCCGACATAGCAGAAAATTTTCCCTGCCTACATCCAAATCGGAGATAGCCATTTTGTCCGCCTCGAGCCAAGGATTCCAACGATATAAGACACTTGATCCTGGGACAAACGGTCTAAGAGTTATGAGCGATTTTGAACTTTTGGTTGCTGTAGCGCCACCTATGGGCCAATCGGGGTCATACTCTGATAGGTTGTCCCCAAATTGAGGCCTACCATCTGGCCAGGTTTCAAGTCTCTAGGCCTTACGGTTTGTCCTGCACGATGCGTTTTACGAATCCTTACAATTACAATAGGGTTTCAGCATTTCATGCTTGAACCCCTAATTAAAGCTGCAAGCAGCATTTATCGGGGTTCAAGCAGTTAAGGCGTTTAAGGTTTTTAAGCACAAAAGCATCAAAAGTTATTAAGATTTATTTAGCAAGCATGTAACCACTGACATAATAGATTGGAAAAGACCATTTACAGCCAATACAGGCAATTTACCATGGGATATATATGGTTTTAAAGCTTTTTAACAGTTATAGCGCCACCTATGGTCCGATCTCCATAAAATTGTTTATTGTGACCTCAAATTGAACCCATACACATGTGTACTGAGTTTGGTGAAGATATCTCATTTACTTCTTGAGTTATAGCCATTTTAGTAAAATAGGCTCCTCCCACAAAAATTGACCACATTCTAGTATTATTTACTATGATTCTAGTTTACCATAGTTTATCATGATTTATCATAGCTTTCCATGATTTACCATGTTAATTGTCAATAGTAATTGTTATATAAGTGATTTTTAGTGTCTTATTGTTATATAAGTGATTTTTAGAGTCTAATGAATGCAAAAGCATAATGTGAGTAGACTTCATTAATAAGTAGAATGACCAGCAGAGGGCAGTAGAAGACCACATATTGGCTCACTTTTACTTCAGACTTCTTGATTTTCACCATTTTTCTGCACTAAAGCAAAACAGTTTTTCCATTTTAACTCCATAATGCATGTTTACACACACACACACACACACACACACACACACACACACACACACACACACAAAGACAAAGACAAATGTTGTTATTTTTTCAATGCTATTGGGATATGTCATTATATAAAATATTATTTGAATGGTCTATAAACATTTCACAAAGTCTTTGTAAGCTATTAATCAGATGATTCAGAATTTAATCAGAAACCTAAGACTACACACACACACATTATGTTGTAGATACAGACGTTTGAAATATATGATGTGATCAAACTGTCAATACTAATACTTTAACAGATGGATTTTGACTAAATGTAATTGTAAATGTCAAAATAGTGATTTTATAAAGTCTAAATATAAATTATAGAACAATATGACAAAATGACTATTTTAAACAGCAGGGGGCAGTAAAATACCACTTATTGGCTTAATATACCATTATATTCATATCATTTTCACCTTTTTAACTGTTATAGAGGCAAATTTTGTCCGATCTGTCTGAAAATTTCCATGCATGTTCAGAGTGATATTTCACATGTTCTGACTTGTTTTTAAGAAGGTTTGAACATTCATTAAAGAGATATAGGCTTTCGGGGACACTTGGTAAAGGCCACATTTTGAAGTGAACCTATTATAGCTATCCAAATGAAGTAGTTCAACTTTTTCTGACAACTATTGTTCTAGTGAGTCCAGAGAATGGTTATGCACTAGTTTTTAACATTATGATATGAAAATTATATGATCAGACATGGAAAAGACCATTTACAGCCAATACAGGCAGTTTACCATAGGAAATATATGGTTTTAAAGCCTTTTAACAGTTATAGCGCCAACTATTGTCCGATCTCCATAAAATTTTGCAAGCTTGTTTGTGATGTTATGACACATATGCTCACCAATTTTTGTGAAGTTCTGAGTTTTCATTTAGGATTTATAGGCTTTTTAGTGTATTTTGCCACGCCCATTTTATAAATGACCCTATTACAGCCATACAAATACAAAAGTTAAACTTTTTTTTGATAATTATTGATCTAGAGAGTCCATAGAATTGTCCTAGACTGGTCTGGTTCCGATCGGGCGAAAAACCAGGGACTAGTTCGCAAAAGTAGGTTTTTAACATATTCATGAATATTTAATGAACGGTTTGATTGACAGCAATGGTTCTAGAGGCAAAGTTGTTCAGCATGAGCAGATCTATCAAATGATATGCATTTTGTGACAATATGTGTAACACCACGTGATTACAGAGCCATAAAACTCGTTAGCGCCAACTAGTGGCCGATTTCTTTCAAAATTCTTACAGACCTCTAGGGCCATGAGTCGAACATGCCCACCGAGTTTCGTTCCGATCGGCCTCCGTTAACCTTGTCTAATAGGTGCTCAACTTCATTGGCCAATGGCGGCCATGTTTTTTGAGATACACCAATGTCCTCATAGACATACATGGCACCTTGGACCAAGACACTGCATACCAATTTTCAAGTCAATCGGACTAACGGTCAGGTGGTTATAGCCTGTTTTATGTTTTTTTCATTTTATAGCGCCACCATGTGGCCAATCGCCGCGATTTTTTTACCGTGACCTCAGATTGACCTCTTACACATGTGTACCAAGTTTGGTTAAAATACCTCTTTTACTTCTGGAGTTATAGCCATTTTAGTAAAATAGGCTCCTCCCACAACGTTAATTTTGCACCCCCTAGCGACCGTGAATCGAAATTTCAACTTTTTTTCGATAATTATTGAACTTCAGACTCCAGAGAACAATTCTGCACTGGTTTGGTTCCGATCGGGCGAAAAACCAGGGACTAGTTCGCAAAAGTAGATTTTCGACAAAATTCAAAATGGCGGAAAATCTATCATGGCGGAAATAAAATCGGAGATATACGTTTTGTTCGTCAGGCGTCCAGCTTTCCAATGATATAAGACACTTGAGTCTACGACATACGTTCTAGGAGTTATGAGCAGTTTCGCGCTTTTGGTTGCTATAGCGCCACCTATGGGCCAATCGGGGTCATAATTTGATAACCTCTCCTCGATTTTTGTACTACCATATGGCAAAGTTTCAAAGCTCCAGCTCTTACGGTTTGGGCTGCACGATGCGTTTTACGGCAGAAGAATAATAATAAAAATTAAAGCTGCAAGCAGCATTTATCGGGGTTCAAGCATTTAAGGCCTTTAAGGCATTTAAGCATTCAAGACATTAAGATTTATTTAGAAAGCTTTT
Organism: Squalius cephalus; assembly: GCF_949319135.1. Classification (NCBI taxonomy): domain Eukaryota; kingdom Metazoa; phylum Chordata; class Actinopteri; order Cypriniformes; family Leuciscidae; genus Squalius; species Squalius cephalus. The sequence continues at coordinate 48,720 of NW_027645842.1, forward strand.
AACCACTGAAATAATAGATTGAAAAGTCCATTTACAGCCAATACAGGCAATTTACCATTGCTTTTTAACAGTTATAGCGCCAACTATCATCCGATCTACATACAATTTTGCATGCTTATTTAGAATGTTATGGCACATATGCTCACCAATTTTCGTGATGTTCTGAGTTTTTGTTTAGGATTTATAGGCTTTTGTTTGCATTTTGCCACGCCCATTTTCTTTATGACCCAATTATACCCATGCGAAAAATGCAAAAGTTCAACTTTTTTTGATAATTATTGATCTAAAGAGTCCAGAGAATTGTCCTAGACTCGTTTGGTTCCGATCGGGCAAAAAACCAGGGACTAGTTCGCAAAAGTAGGTTTTTAACATATTCGTGAATAATTAATAAACTGTTTGATTGACAGCAATGGTTCTAGAGGCAAAGTTGTTCAGCATGAGCAGGTCTATCAAATGATATGCATTTTGTGATGATAAGTGTAACACCACGTGATTACAGAGCCATAAAACTCGTTAGCGCCAACTAGTGGCCGATTTCTTTCAAAATTGTTACAGACCTCTAGGGCCATGAGTCGAACATGCCCACCGAGTTTTGTTCCGATCGGCCTCCGTTAACCTTGTCTAATAGGTGCTCAAACTTCATTGGCCGATGGCGGCCATGTTTTTTGAGATACACCAATGTCCTCATAGATATACATGACAGCTTGGACCAAGACACTGCATACCAATTTTCAAGTCAATCGGACTAACGGTCAGGTGGTTACAGCCTGATTTATGTTTTTTTCATGTTATAGCGCCACCATGTGGCCAATCGCCGCAATCTTTTTACTATGACCTCAGATTGACCTCTTACACAGGTGTACCGAGTTTGGTGAATATACCTCATTTACTTCTGGAGTTATAGCCATTTTAGTAAAATAGGCTCCGCCTTCTTCAAACATTTTGGCGTCCCTTAGCGACCGTCAATCGAAATTTCAACTTTTTTTCGATAATTATTGATATTCTGACTCCAGAGAACATTTCTGCACTGGTTTGGTTCCGATCGGACACAAAACCAGGGACTAGTTCGCAAAAGTAGGTTTTGGACATAATTCAAAATGGCGGAAAATTTGCATACCGGAAATGAAATCCTTGAGGCCTTTTTTGTTCGGCTTGACCCAAGGATTCCAATGATATAAGACACTTGAGTCTGTGACAAACGGTTAATGAGATTTAAGCAAAAATATGATTTTTTTTTGTTTTTTGCACTGTAGCGCCACCTATGGGCCAATCGGGGTCATATTTTGATAACCTCTCCTCGATTTTTGTACTACCATCTGGCAAAGTTTCAAGTCTCTAGCACTTACGGTTTGGGCTGCACGATGCGTTTTACGGCAGAAGAAAAATAATAATAATAAAAATCAGTACAATTACAATAGGGTTTCAGCACTTCGTGCTTGAACCCCTAATTAAAGCTGCAAGCAGCATTTATCGGGGTTCAAGCAATTAAGGCCTTTAAGGCCTCAAAGCACAAAAGCATAAAATGTTATTAAGTTTTATTTAGCAAGCATTTAACCACTGACATCATAGATGGAAAAGATCATGTTCTAGCATGATTTACCATGATCTACCACATTCTAAAATTATTTACCATAGTTCATCATGATTTATCATGGTTTACCATGATTTACCCTGTTCTAGCATAGTTTACCATGATTTACCATGTTCTAGCATGATAAACCACGTTCTAGAAAGATTTAACAGGATTCTTACTGATTTACCTTAATACACCACATTCTACTATTATTTACTATGACTTACCATGTTTCTAGCGTGATTTACCATGATTTACCACATTACTAGCAATTATGTGAAGTGTCAGTGCAAATGAAGTGATAAACACTGACAAAATATGATTGTGTTATAATAGTTATTGTTATACAAGTGATTTTTTTAGTGTCTACCCTAAATATGAATTAATCCAAAAGCACATGTGAAAAGACTTCATTAATAAGTAGAATGGCCAGCAGAAGCCAGTAGAAGACCACTTATTGGCTCACTTTCACTTTAAACTTAATGATTTGCACCAGTTTTCTGCACTAAATCAAACCAGTTTTTCCATGTCAACTCAATAATGCATGCTCACACACACACACGCACACGCACACGCACACACACACACGCACACGCACACACACACACGTTTTTTGGATATGCTATTGAGAAAATATATTTATTTATTTGTCTATAGGCATTTCTTTGTGATCTAATAATATAAAACTATGTTACCAGTATAGGGCTGTAACGATTCCTCAATTATAGTGAAGTACTCGATTTAAAAAAATCCTTGATTGCAATTTACCCCTAGAGTAATTGGCAAAATACCAAAAGTGGTGCATTCCACAGACGAGAATCAAACAACCGCAGAATTACAGTTTTCTAGGACAACGCGATATTTAAAACCATTTACAGTCATAGTATAGCATAGTGCCATTGTGAAATCACAAAGTCTGTGATTCAGTTAAATAAATATATCCTCTGTTTTTTGCTTGTTTTTTTTTTTTTTTTCACACAGAAGACACATGGGTGCAGATTAGCCTACATGTTAAAATTACCTCAGCTCCATCCACAGTAAACGCTGCTCCAAGCAAACTCAGTCTCTGCAGTGCTGTTTGTTTAGGTTTCCAATAACGTGCAAATATGGGAACGCAAGTCGGACGCAATTTGTGTTTCATAGTTGCACTGTTATCATTTGTGGAGCACATCTGGGTTTCTCAAACTGCTGTCCATCGCGATTTCAAAATAAAAGTTTAAACTCTTGCTCTGAATTTGCATGTTTTGATGTGCACATGTTCTCGTTCAAGAAATTACAGTGACTGTAGCATTTCTATCGTACAGAAGTGGTCAAATATTAAAGTTTAAGTTGACATTTGAATTAGTTGTTTGGACAATATTAAACAAGGATTTGATAATGCCAGGCTTAGTGTAACAACCAGGCAGCTGGCGCCCTCTGCAGGCATTTGTTATTTATGTACATAAGTTATGTTTATATTAGTTTATATAATTTATTTTACATGGGTATATTTTAACAGTGTTCTTCAATAAAACCAATATAATTACTTACTTTGATACTTTACTTGAACCAATTATTGTTGCTTGTTATTATATATTTCTATTTTAAGTCATTTTAAAGGCTGTTGTTAACTTGAATCTATTTTTTACCACAATTTTTTTTATCCGATTACTTGAATAGAATACTAAAATACTAAATACTAAAATACTAAAATAATCGATAGCTACAGCCCTATCATAATAAAAAAGATTGCTTTTTAAAGCATTTGTTTGTTTCCCAATACTGAAAGCTAATGAAAAGGTAATGTGCAATCCTGCTGCTCCCTCGAGTGGACAAAAGTGGTATTAAAGCTTGCATTTTACAATTGAAGTGATTTAATGAATTAATGAATGGGAATTTATATCTCGGGAACCAGAAGGCGAAAAAGCATATATAGTGCTTGAGGAGCCCTGTTAAATGAGACCATCAATGTGTTTTTGGGCGATTGATGCTGGAAGTTATGACTGTTCAAATGCAAATATTTGGGGGCTTTTATCTCTGGAATGCGCAGGACAAATTACACCACATTTGAATCGAAGCTAGCCAAGGATGGGCCCTTTCCAACGAGCTCTCACACAAGGTTCGGGGTGGTCTGGATCGGGAGTTACGGCCGTTCAAAATTGGGGGTCCCGCGGACTAGATCCGCGCGGGGGGCGCGCTCCCGAGGCCCGCGACGACACGTTTCGATCAAGAGCCTGGAGAAGACCTTACCATCAAAATTTGAGCGCGAAACGACTTCCCGTTTTCGAGTTATGAGTGAATTTGTATTTGGGGGCGTGGCTTAAATGCCCGTTTTACTTTCGTTTCATTTCATTAATTAAATTTAGTCCATTTCCATATCTCAGTGTGACACAATTGTCAAGTAATACTCCAATAGAGAATAGATACAAAATATGATTTAAAATGTTAAAATAATGATTTTATAAAGTCTAAATATGAATTATATGACAATATTAGGGAGCAGTATGATGAAATGGCAGCAGGGGGCAGTAAAATACCACTTATTGGCTTAATGACATGTTATATAATTTTTACCTTTTTAACTGTTATAGAGGCAAATTTTGTCTGATCTGTCTGAAATGTTTCATGCTTATTAAGAGTCATGAACATTATTATATGAGAATTATATGAACATAGATAGGAATAGGAATTTGTCCTAGGAAAAGACCATTCACAGCCAATACAGGCAATTTACCATAGGAAATATATGGTTTTAAAGCGTTTTAACAGTTATAGCGCCACCTTTGGTCCGATCTCCATACAAATTTCCAGGCTTCTTTAGCATGTTATGACAAATATGCGCATCAATTTTTGTGAAGTTCTGTGTTTTCGTTTAGGATTTATAGGCTTTTGAGTGCATTTTGCCACGCCCATTTTCTTTATGACCCAATATACCCATGCGAAAAATGCAAAAGTTCGACTTTTTTTTGATAATTATTTATCTAGAGAGTCCATAGAATTGTCTTAGACTCGTTTGGTTCCGATCGGGCGAAAAACCAGGGACTAGTTCGCAAAAGTAGGTTTTTAACATAATTACGAATATTTAATGAACGGTTTGATTGACAGCAATGGTTCTTGAGGCAAAGTTGTTCTCCATGAGAAGGTCTATCAAATGATATGCATATTGTGTGGATATTTGTAACACCACGTGATTACGGAGCTGTAAAACTCGTTAGCGCCAACTAGTGGCCGATATCTTTCAAAATTCTTACAGACCTCTAGGGCCATGAGTCGAACATGCCTACCGAGTTTTGTTCCGATCAGCCTCCGTTAACCTTGTCTAATAGGTGCTCAAATTTCATTGGCCGATGGCGGCCATGTTTTTTGAGATACGCCAATGTCCTCATAGACATACAAGGCACCTTGGACCAAGACACTGCATACCAATTTTCAAGTCAATCGGACTAACGGTCAGGTCGTCATAGCCCTTTTCATGTTTTTTTCATGTTATAGCGCCACCTAGAGTTTAATCGTCGCGATTTTTTTACTGTGACCCCAGATTGAACTCCTACACATGTGGACCGAGTTTGGTGAAGATACCTCATTTACAGCTTGAGTTATAGCCCTTTTAGTAAAATAGGCTCCTCCCACAACATTAGTTTTGCGCCCCCTAGCGACTGTGAATCGAAATTTCAACTTTTTTTCGATAATTATTGATAGTCAGACTCCAGAGAACATTTCTGCACTGGTTTGGTTCCGATCGGACGAAAAACCTAGGACTAGTTCGCAAAAGTAGGTTTTTGACAAAATTCAAAATGGCGGAAAATCTATCATGACGGAAATGAAATCGGAGATATACGTTTTGTTCTTCAGGGCTCCAGCTTTCCAATGATATAAGACACTTGAGTCTACGACATACGGTCTAGGAGTTATGAGCAGTTTCGCGCTTTTGGTCGCTATAGCGCCACCTATGGGCCAATCGGAGTCATACTCCCTGAACCTCTCCTCGATTTTTGTACTACCATTTGGCAAAGTTTCAAGTCTCCAGCACTTACGGTTTAGGCTGCACGATGCGTTTTACGGCAGAAGAAAAATAATAAAAATCAGCACAATTACAATAGGGTTTCAGCACTTCGTGCTTGAACCCCTAATTAAAGCTGCAAGCAGCATTTATCGGGGTTCAAGCAGTTAAAGCCTTTTAGGCATTTAAGCACAAAAGCATCAAAAGTTATTAAGATTTATTTAGCTAGCATGTAACCACGGACATAATAGATGGAAAAGACCATTTACAGCCAATACAGGCAGTTTACCATGGGATATATATGGTTTTAAAGCTTTTTAACAGTTATAGCACCACCTATGGTCCGATCTCCATAAAAATGTTTACTGTGACCTCAAATTGAACCCATACACATGTGTACTGAGTTTGGTGAAGATATCTCATTTACTTCTTGAGTTATAGCCATTTTAGTAAAATAGGCTCCTCCCACAACAATTTACCACATTCTGTGATTGTAGCATGGTTTACCATAGTTTATCATGATTTATCATAGTTTACCATGATTTATCATAGTTTACCATGATTTACCCTGTTCTAGCATAGTTTACCATGATTTATCATGTTCTAGCATGATTTACCATAGTTTATCATGATTTATCATGGCTTACCATGATTTACCCTGTTGTAGCATAGTTTACCATGATTTACCATGTTCTAGCATGATGTACCATGATATACCATGTTCTAGAATGATGTACCAGGATTCTAGTATGATTTACCTTGATACACAACATTCTAGTATTATTTATTATGATTTACCATGTTTTTAGCGTGATTTACCATGATTTACCACATTGCTAGCAATTATGTGAAGTATCAGTACAAATGAAGTGATACACTCTGACAAAATATGATTGTGCTAAAATAGTAATTGTGATATAAGTTATTTTTAGTGTCTTATTGTTATATAAGTGATTTTTAGTGTATAATGAATGCAAAAGCATAAGTGAGTAGACTTCATTAATAAGTAGAATGGCCAGCAGAGGGCAGTAGAAGACCACTTATTGGCTCACTTTCACTTTAAACTTCATGATTTTCACCATTTTTCTGTACTAAAGCAAACCAGTTTTTCCATTTTAACTCCATAATGCATGTTTACACACACACACACACACACACACACACACACACACAAAGACAAATGTTGTTTTTTCAATGCTATTGGGATATGTCATTATGAAAATATATTTCAATGGTCTATAAACATTTCACAAAGTCTTTGTAAGCTATTAATCAGATTATTCAGAATTTATTCAGAAACCTAAGACTACACACACACATTATGTTGTAGATACAGATATTTGAAATATATGATGTGATCAAACTGTCAATACTAATACTGATTTATCATAGTTTACCATGATTTACCCTGTTCTAGCATAGTTTACCATGATTTATCATGTTCTAGCATGATTTACCATGATATAGCACATTCTAACATGATTTACCATAGTTTATCATGATTTATCATGGCTTACCATGATTTACCATGATTTAGAGATGGATTTTGACTAAATGTAATTGTAAATGTTAAAATAGTGATTTTATAAAGTCTAAATATAAATTATAGAACAATATGACAAAATGACTATTTTAAACAGCAGGGGGCAGTAAAATACCACTTATTGGCTTAATATACCATTATATTCATATCATTTTCACCTTTTTAACTGTTATAGAGGCAAATTTTGTCCGATCTGTCTGAAAATTTCCATGCATGTTCAGAGTGATATTTCACATGTTCTGACTTGTTTTTAAGAAGGTTTGAATATTCATTAAAGAGATATAGGCTTTCGGGGACACTTGGTAAAGGCCACATTTTGAAGTGAACCTATTATAGCTATCCAAATGAAGTAGTTCAACTTTTTCTGACAACTATTGTTCTAGTGAGTCCAGAGAATGGTTATGCACTAGTTTTTAACATTATGATATGAAAATTATATGATCAGACATGGAAAAGACCATTTACAGCCAATACAGGCAGTTTACCATAGGAAATATATGGTTTTAAAGCCTTTTAACAGTTATAGCGCCAACTATTGTCCGATCTCCATAAAATTTTGCATGCTTGTTTGGAATGTTATGACACATATGCTCACCAATTTTTGTGAAGTTCTGAGTTTTCATTTAGGATTTATAGGCTTTTTAGTGTATTTTGCCACGCCCATTTTATAAATGACCTTATTACAGCCATACAAATACAAAAGTTCAACTTTTTTTTGATAATTATTGATCTAGAGAGTCCATAGAATTGTCCTAGACTGGTCTGGTTCTGATCGGGCGAAAAACCAGGGACTAGTTCGCAAAAGTAGGTTTTGAACATATTCATGAATATTTAATGAATGGTTTGATTGACAGCAATGGTTCTAGAGGCAAAGTTGTTCAGCATGAGCAGATCTATCAAATGATATGCATTTTGTGACAATATGTGTAACACCACGTGATTACAGAGCCATAAAACTCGTTAGCGCCAACTAGTGGCCGATTTCTTTCAAAATTCTTACAGACCTCTAGGGCCATGAGACGAACATGCCCATCGAGTTTCGTTCCGATCGGCCTCCGTTAACCTTGTCTAATCGGTGCTCAAACTTCATTGGTCGATGGCGGCCATGTTTTTTGAGATACGCCAATGTCCTCATAGACATACATGGCACCTTGGACCAAGACACTGCATACCAATTTTCAAGTCAATCGGACTAACGGTCAGGTGGTTATAGCCTGTTTTATGTTTTTTTCATTTTATAGCGCCACCATGTGGCCAATCGCCGCGATTTTTTTACCGTGACCTCAGATTGACCTCTTACACATGTGTACCAAGTTTGGTTAAAATACCTCTTTTACTTCTGGAGTTATAGCCATTTTAGTAAAATAGGCTCCTCCCACAACGTTAATTTTGCACCCCCTAGCGACCTTGAATCGAAATTTCAACTTTTTTTCGATAATTATTGAACTTCAGACTCCAGAGAACAATTCTGCACTGGTTTGGTTCCGATCGGAGGAAAAACCAGGGACTAGTTCGCAAAAGTAGATTTTCGACAAAATTCAAAATGGCGGAAAATCTATCATGGCGGAAATAAAATCGGAGATATACGTTTTGTTCGTCAGGCGTCCAGCTTTCCAATGATATAAGACACTTGAGTCTACGACAAACGGTCTAGGAGTTATGAGCAGTTTCGCGCTTTTGGTTGCTATAGCGCCACCTATGGGCCAATCGGGGTCATAATTTGATAACCTCTCCTCGATTTTTGTACTACCATATGGCAAAGTTTCAAAGCTCTAGCCCTTACGGTTTGGGCTGCACGATGCATTTTACGGCGGAATAATAATAATAATAATAATAATTAAAGCTGCAAGCAGCATTTATCGGGGTTCAAGCAGTTAAGGCCTTTAAGGCATTTAAGCACAAAAGCATCAAAAGTAATTAAGATTTATTTAGCAAGCATGTAACCACTGACATAATAGATGGAAAAGACCATTTACAGCCAATACAGACAGTTTACCATGGGATATATATGGTTTTAAAGCTTTTTAACAGTTATAGCGCCACCTATGGTCCGATCTCCATAAAATTGTTTACTGTGACTTCAAATTGAGCCCATACACATGTGTACTGAGTTTGGTGAAGATATCTCATTTACTTCTTGAGTTATAGCCATTTTAGTAAAATAGGCTCCTCCCACAACAATTTACCACATTCTAGTATTATTTACTCTACTATTATTTACTCTATTTATTCTAGCATGATTTGCCATATTCTAGCATGATTTACCATGATATACTACATTCTAGTATGATTTACCATTGTTTACTGTGATTCTAGCATGGTTTACCATAGTTTATTATGATTTATCATAGTTTATCATGATTTATCATAGTTTACCATGATTTACCCTGTTCTAGCATAGTTTACCATGATTTACCATGTTCTAGCATGATTTACCATGATATACCACATTCTAACATGATTTACCATAGTTTATTATGATTTATCATGGCTTACCATGATTTACCCTGTTCTAGCATAGTTTACCATGATTTACCATGTTCTAGCATGATGTACCAGGATTGTAGTATGATTTACCTTGATACACCACATTCTAGTATTATTTATTATGATTTACCATGTTTTTAGTGTGATTTACCATGATTTACCACATTGCTAGCAATTATGTGAAGTATCAGTAAAAATGAAGTGATAAACTCTGACAAAATATGATTGTGCTACAATAGTAATTGTTATATAAGTGATTTTTTAGTGTTTTATTGTTATATAAGTGATTTTTAGTGTCTAATGAATGCAAAAGCATATGTGAGTAGACTTCATTAATAAGTAGAATGGCCAGCAGAGGGCAGTAGAAGACCACTTATTGGCTCACTTTCACTTTAAACTTCTTGATTTTCACCATTTTTCTGCACTAAAGCAAAACAAGTTTTTCCATTTTAACTCCATAATGCATGTTTACACACACACACACACACACACACACACACACACACACACACACACACACACACAAAGACAAATGTTGTTGTTGTTATTTCAATGCTATTGGGATATGTCATTATGAAAATATATTTGAATGGTCTATAAACATTTCACAAAGTCTTTGCAAGCTATTAATCAGATGATTCAGAATTTATTCAGAAACCTAAGACTACACACACACATTATGTTGTAGATGCAGACATTTGAAATGTATGATGTGATCAAACTGTCAATACTAATACTTTAACAGATGGATTTTGACTAAATGTAATTGTAAATGTTAAAATAGTGATTTTATAAAGTCTAAATATAAATTATAGAACAATATGACAAAATGACTATTTTGAACAGCAGGGGGCAGTAAAATACCACTTATTGGCTTAACATGCCATTATAATCATATCATTTTCACCTTTTTAACTGTTATAGAGGCACATTTTGTCTGATCTGTCTGAAAATTTTCATGCATGTTCAGAGTGATATTTCACATGTTCTGACTTGTTTTTAAGAAGGTCTGAGTCATTCATTAAAGAGATATAGGCTTTCGGGGACACTTGGTAAAGGCTACATTTTGAAGTGAACCTATTATAGCTATCCAAATGAAGTAGTTCAACTTTTTCTGACAATTATTGATCTAGTGAGTCCAGAGAATTGTATTGCACTAGTTTTGAACATTATGATATGAAAATTATATGATCAGAGATGGAAAAGACCATTTACAGCCAATACAGGCAACATACCATAGGAAATATATGGTTTTAAAGCTTTTTAAAGGTTATAGCGCCACCTATCGTCCGATCTCCATAAAATTTTGCATGCTTGTTAATGTTGTTATGACACATAGGCTGACCAATTTTTGTGAAGTTCTGAGTTTTCATTTAGGATTTATAGGCTTTTGAGTGTATTTTGCCACACCCATTTTATAAATGACCCTATTACAGCCATACAAATGCAAAAGTTCAACTTTTTTTTGATAATTATTGATCTAGAGAGTCCAGAGAATTGTCCTAGACTGGTCTGGTTCCGATCGGGCGAAAAACCTAGGACTAGTTCGCAAAAGTAGGTTTTAGACATATTCGTGAATATTTAATGAACGGTTTGATTGACAGCAATGGTTCTTGAGGCAAAGTTGTTCAGCATGAGCAGATCTATCAAATGATATGCATATTGTGTGGATGAGTGTAACACCACGTGATTACAGAGCCATAAAACTCGTTAGCGCCAACTAGTGGCCGATATCTTTCAAAATTCTTACAGACCTCTAGGGCCATGAGACGAACATGCCCATCGAGTTTCGTTCCGATCGGCCTCCGTTAACCTTGTCTAATCGGTGCTCAAACTTCATTGGCCGATGGCGGCCATGTTTTTTGAGATACGCCAATGTCCTCATAGACATACATGGCACCTTGGACCAAGACACTGCATACCAATTTTCAAGTCAATCGGACTAACGGTCAGGTGGTTATAGCCTGTTTTATGTTTTTTTCATGTTATAGCGCCACCATGTGGTCAATCGCCGCGATTTTTTTACCGTGACCTCAGATTGACCTATTACACATGTGTACCAAGTTTGGTTAAAATACATCATTTACTTCTGGAGTTATAGCCATTTTAGTAAAATAGGCTCCGCCCACAACGTTAATTTTGCGCCCCCTAGCGACCCTGAATCGAAATTTCAACTTTTTTTCGATAATTATTGATCTTCAGTCTCCAGAGAACAATTCTGCACTGGTTTGGTTCCGATCGAGCAAAAAACCAGGGACTAGTTCGCAAAAGTAGGTTTTCGACAAAATTCAAAATGGCGGAAAATCTATCATGACGGAAATGAAATCGGAGATATACGTTTTGTTCGTCAGACGACCAGCTTTCCAATGATATAAGACACTTGTGTCTACGACATACGGTCCAGGAGTTATGACCACTTTCGCGCTTTTGGTTGTTATAGCGCCACCTATGGGCCAATCGAGGTCATAATTTGATAACCTCTCCTCGATTTTTGTACTACCATCTGGCAAAGTTTCAAAGCTCTAGCCCTTACGGTTTGGGCTGCACGATGCGTTTTACGGCGGAATAATAATAATAATAATAATAATAATTAAAGCTGCAAGCAGCATTTATCGGGGTTCAAGCAGTTAAGGCGTTTAAGGTTTTTAAGCACAAAAGCATCAAAAGTTATTAAGATTTATTTAGCAAGCATGTAACCACTGACATAATAGATTGGAAAAGACCATTTACAGCCAATACAGGCAATTTACCATGGGATATATATGGTTTTAAAGCTTTTTAACAGTTATAGCGCCACCTATGGTCCGATCTCCATAAAATTGTTTATTGTGACCTCAAATTGAACCCATACACATGTGTACTGAGTTTGGTGAAGATATCTCATTTACTTCTTGAGTTATAGCCATTTTAGTAAAATAGGCTCCTCCCACAAAAATTGACCACATTCTAGTATTATTTACTATGATTCTAGTTTACCATAGTTTATCATGATTTATCATAGCTTTCCATGATTTACCATGTTAATTGTCAATAGTAATTGTTATATAAGTGATTTTTAGTGTCTTATTGTTATATAAGTGATTTTTAGAGTCTAATGAATGCAAAAGCATATGTGAGTAGACTTCATTAATAAGTAGAATGACCAGCAGAGGGCAGTAGAAGACCACATATTGGCTCACTTTTACTTCAGACTTCTTGATTTTCACCATTTTTCTGCACTAAAGCAAAACAGTTTTTCCATTTTAACTCCATAATGCATGTTTACACACACACACACACACACACACACACACACACACACACACACACACACACACACACACACACACACAGACAAAGACAAATGTTGTTATTTTTTCAATGCTATTGGGATATGTCATTATATAAAATATTATTTGAATGGTCTATAAACATTTCACAAAGTCTTTGTAAGCTATTAATCAGATGATTCAGAATTTATTCAGAAACCTAAGACTACACACACACATTATGTTGTAGATACAGACGTTTGAAATATATGATGTGATCAAACTGTCAATACTAATACTTTAACAGATGGATTTTGACTAAATGTAATTGTAAATGTCAAAATAGTGATTTTATAAAGTCTAAATATAAATTATAGAACAATATGACAAAATGACTATTTTAAACAGCAGGGGGCAGTAAAATACCACTTATTGGCTTAATATACCATTATATTCATATCATTTTCACCTTTTTAACTGTTATAGAGGCAAATTTTGTCCGATCTGTCTGAAAATTTCCATGCATGTTCAGAGTGATATTTCACATGTTCTGACTTGTTTTTAAGAAGGTTTGAACATTCATTAAAGAGATATAGGCTTTCGGGGACACTTGGTAAAGGCCACATTTTGAAGTGAACCTATTATAGCTATCCAAATGAAGTAGTTCAACTTTTTCTGACAACTATTGTTCTAGTGAGTCCAGAGAATGGTTATGCACTAGTTTTTAACATTATGATATGAAAATTATATGATCAGACATGGAAAAGACCATTTACAGCCAATACAGGCAGTTTACCATAGGAAATATATGGTTTTAAAGCCTTTTAACAGTTATAGCGCCAACTATTGTCCGATCTCCATAAAATTTTGCAAGCTTGTTTGTGATGTTATGACACATATGCTCATCAATTTTCGTGAAGTTCTGAGTTTTCATTTAGGATTTATAGGCTTTTTAGTGTATTTTGCCACGCCCATTTTATAAATGACCCTATTACAGCCATACAAATACAAAAGTTAAACTTTTTTTTGATAATTATTGATCTAGAGAGTCCATAGAATTGTCCTAGACTGGTCTGGTTCCGATCGGGCGAAAAACCAGGGACTAGTTCGCAAAAGTAGGTTTTTAACATATTCATGAATATTTAATGAACGGTTTGATTGACAGCAATGGTTCTAGAGGCAAAGTTGTTCAGCATGAGCAGATCTATCAAATGATATGCATTTTGTGACAATATGTGTAACACCACGTGATTACAGAGCCATAAAACTCGTTAGCGCCAACTAGTGGCCGATTTCTTTCAAAATTCTTACAGACCTCTAGGGCCATGAGTCGAACATGCCCACCGAGTTTCGTTCCGATCGGCCTCCGTTAACCTTGTCTAATAGGTGCTCAACTTCATTGGCCAATGGCGGCCATGTTTTTTGAGATACACCAATGTCCTCATAGACATACATGGCACCTTGGACCAAGACACTGCATACCAATTTTCAAGTCAATCGGACTAACGGTCAGGTGGTTATAGCCTGTTTTATGTTTTTTTCATTTTATAGCGCCACCATGTGGCCAATCGCCGCGATTTTTTTACCGTGACCTCGGATTGACCTCTTACACATGTGTACCAAGTTTGGTTAAAATACCTCTTTTACTTCTGGAGTTATAGCCATTTTAGTAAAATAGGCTCCTCCCACAACGTTAGTTTTGCACCCCCTAGCAACCGTGAATCGAAATTTCAACTTTTTTTCGATAATTATTGAACTTCAGACTCCAGAAAACAATTCTGCACTGGTTTGGTTCCGATCGGGCGAAAAACCAGGGACTAGTTCGCAAAAGTAGATTTTCGACAAAATTCAAAATGGCGGAAAATCTATCATGGCGGAAATAAAATCGGAGATATACGTTTTGTTCGTCAGGCGTCCAGCTTTCCAATGATATAAGACACTTGAGTCTACGACATACGGTCTAGGAGTTATGAGCAGTTTCGCGCTTTTGGTTGCTATAGCGCCACCTATGGGCCAATCGGGGTCATAATTTGATAACCTCTCCTCGATTTTTGTACTACCATATGGCAAAGTTTCAAAGCTCTAGCCCTTACGGTTTGGGCTGCACGATGCGTTTTACGGCGGAATAATAATAATAATAATAATAATAATAATAATAATAATAATAAAAATCAGCACAATTACAATAGGGTTTCAGCACTTCGTGCTTGAACCCCTAATAATTAAAGCTGCAAGCAGCATTTATCGGGGTTCAAGCATTTAAGGCCTTTAAGCACATAAGCATTTAAGACATTACGTTTTATTTAACAAGCTTTTAACCACTGAAATTATAGATGGAAAAATCCATTTACAGCCAATATAGGCAATTTACCATAGGAAATATGTAGTTTTCAAACCTTTTTGCCAGTTATAGCGCCACCTATGGTCCGATCTACATGAAATTTTGCATGCTTGTTTAGAATGTTATGGCACATATACTCACCCATTTTCGTGAAGTTCTGAGTTTTCGTTTAGGATTTATAGGCTTCTGAGTGCATTTTGCCACGCCCATTTTCTTTATGACCCAATTATACCCATGCGAAAAATGCAAAAGTTCAACTTTTTTTCGATAATTATTGATCTAGAGAGTCCAGAGAATTGTCCTAGACTGGTCTGGTTCTGATCGGGCGAAAAACCAGGGACTAGTTCGCAAAAGTAGGTTTTTAACATATTCATGAATATTTAATGAACAGTTTGATTGACAGTGATGGTTCTTGAGGCAAAGTTGTTCAGCATGAGCAGATCTATCAGATGATATGCATTTTGTGATGATAAGTGTAACACCACGTGATTACAGAGCCTTAAAACTCGTTAGCGCCAACTAGTGGCCGATTTCTTTCAAAATTCTTACAGACCTCTAGGGGCTTGAGCCGAACATGCCCATCGAGTTTCGCTCCGATCGGACTTCGTTAACGGTGCTCAAACCTCATTGGCCAATGGCGGCCATGTTTTTCGAGATACGCCAATATCCTTTTAGACATACATGGCCCCTTGGGCCAAGACACTGCATACCAAATTTCAAGTCATTCGGAAAAACGGTCAGTTGTCTATATGTTTTTATTTGTTTTATAGCGCCACCATGTGGCCAATCGACGCAATTTTTTTACTGTGACCTCAGATTGACCTCTTACACATGTGTACCAAGTTTGGTGAAGTTTACTTAATTACTTCTTGAGTTATAGCCATTTTAGTAAAATAGGCTCCTCCCACAATGTTAATTTTGCACCCCCTAGCGACCGTTAATCGAAATTTCAACTTTTTTTCGATAATTATTGATCTTCAGACTCCAGAGAACAATTCCGCACTGGTTTGGTTGCGATCGGGCGAAAAACCAGGGACTAGTTCGCAAAAGTAGGTTTTTGACAAAATTCAAAATGGCGAAAAATCTATCATGGCGGAAATGAAATCGGAGATATACGTTTTTTTCTTCAGGAGCTCTGGATTTCAATGATATAAGACACTTGAAGCTACGCCTTACGGTCTGGGAGTTCTGAGCAGTTTTGCGCTTTTGATTGCTATAGCGCCACCTATGGGCCGATTGGGCTGAGTCCGTGTATCTGAGTAGCGAGCAATAGTACTACCATCTGGCAAAGTTTCAAGTCTCTAGGTCTTACGGTTTGGGCTGCACGATGCGTTTTATGGCGGAAAAATAATAATAATAAAAATCAGGACGATTACAATAGGGTTTCAGCACTTCGTGCTTGAACCCCTAAAAATCAGCACAAATACAATAGGGTTTCAGCACTTCGTGCTTGAACCCCTAATAATAATTAAAGCTGCAAGCAGCATTTATCGGGGTTCAAGCAGTTAAGGCCTTTAAGCACATAAGCATTTAAGACATTAAGTTTTATTTAGAAAGCTTTTAACCACTGAAATAATAGATGGAAAAGTCCATTTACATTTCACAAAGTCTTTGCAAGCTATTAATCAGATGATTCAGAATTTATTCAGAAACCTAAGACTACACACACACATTATGTTGTAGATACAGACATTTGAACTGTATGATGTGATCAAACTGTCAATACTAATACTTTAACAGATGGATTTTGACTAAATGTAATTGTAAATGTTAAAATAGTGATTTTATAAAGTCTAAATATAAATTATAGAACAATATGACAAAATGACTATTTTGAACAGCAGGGGGCAGTAAAATACCACTTATTGGCTTAACATGCCATTATAATCATATCATTTTCACCTTTTCAACTGTTATAGAGGCAAATTTTGTCAGATCTGTCTGAAAATTTTCATGCATGTTCAGAGTGATATTTCACATGTTCTGACTTGTTTTTATGAAGGTTTGAACATTCATTAAAGAGATATAGGCTTTCGGGGACACTTGGTAAAGGCTACATTTTGAAGTGAACCTATTATAGCTATCCAAATGAAGTAGTTCAACTTTTTCTGACAATTATTGATCTAGTGAGTCCAGAGAATTCTATTGCACTAGTTTTGAACATTATGATATGAAAATTATATGATCAGAGATGGAAAAGACCATTTACAGCCAATACAGGCAGTTTACCATAGGAAATATATGGTTTTAAAGCCTTTTAACTGTTATAGCGCCACCTTTGGTCCAATCTCCATAAAATTGTGCATGCTTGTTTGTGATGTTATGTCACATATGCTCACCAATTTTCGTGAAGTTCTGAGTTTTCGTTTAGGATTTATAAGCTTTTGAGTGCATTTTGCCACGCCCATTTTCTTTATGACCCAATTATAGCCATACGAAAAATTCAAAAGTTCAACTTTTTTTCGATAATTATTGATCAGGAGAGTCCAGAGAATTGTCCTAGACTGGTCTGTTTCCGATCGGGCGAAAAACCAGGGACTAGTTCGCAAAAGTAGGTTTTTAACATATTCGCGAATAATTAATGAACGATTTGATTGACAGCAATGGTTCTTGAGGCAATGTTGTTCAGCATGAGCAGATCTATCAAATGATATGCATTTTGTGACAATAAGTGTAACACCACGTGATTACAGAGCCGTAAAACTCGTTAGCGCCAACTAGTGGCCGATTTCTTTCAAAATTCTTACAGACCTCTAGGGCTATGAGTTGAACATGCCCATCGAGTTTCGTTCCGATCGGCCTCCGTTAACCTTGTCTAATAGGTGCTCAAACTTCATTGGCCGATGGCGGCCATGTTTTTTGAGATACACCAATGTCCTCATAGACATACATGACACCTTGGGCCAAGACACTGCATACCAATTTTCAAGTCAATCGGACTAACGGTCAGGTGGTTAAAGCCTGTTTTATGTTTTTTTCATGTTATAGCGCCACCATGTGGCCAATCGCCGCGATTTTTTTACTGTGACCTCAGATTGACCTCTTACACATGTGTACCGAGTTTGGTGAAGATACCTCATTTACTTCTGGAGTTATAGCCATTTTAGTAAAATAGGCCCCTCCCACAACGTACGTTTTGGCGCCCCTTAGCGTCCGTGAATCGAAATTTCAACTTTTTTTCGATAATTATTGATATTCAGACTCCAGAGAACATTTCTGTACTGGTTTGGTTCCGATCGGGCGAAAAACCTAGGACTAGTTCGCAAAAGTAGGTTTTTGGCAAAATTCAAAATGGCGGAAAATCTATCATGGCGGAAATGAAATCGGAGATATACGTTTTGTTCGTCAGGCATCCAGCTTTCCAATGATATAAGACACTTGAGTCTACGACATACGGTCTAGGGGTTCTGAGCAGTTTCGCGCTTTTGGTCGCTGTAGCGCCACCTATGGGCCGATTTGGCTAAGTCCGTGTATCTGAGTAGCGAGCAATACTACTACCATTTGACCAAGTATCACGTCTCTAGGCCTTACGGTTTTGGCTGCACGATGCGTTTTAGGGAAGAATAATAATAATAATTAAAGCTGCAAGCAGCATTTATCGGGGTTCAAGCAGTTAAAGCCTTTTAAGCATTTAAGCACAAAAGCATCAAAAGTTAAGATTTATTTAGCAAGCATGTAACCACGGACATAATAGATGGAAAAGACCATTTACAGCCAATACAGGCAGTTTACCATGGGATATATATGGTTTTAAAGCTTTTTAACAGTTATAGCGCCACCTATGGTCCGATCTCCATAGAATTGTTTACTGTGACCTCAAATTGAACCCATACACATGTGTACTGAGTTTGGTGAAGATATCTCATTTACTTCTTGAGTTATAGCCATTTTAGTAAAATAGGCTCCTCCCACAACAATTTAGCACATTCTAGTATTATTTACTATGATTCTAGCATGATTTGCCATATTCTAGCATAATTTACCATGATATACTACATTCTAGTATGATTTACCATTGTTTACTGTGATTCTAGCATGGATTACCATAGTTTATCATGATTTATCATAGTTTACCATGATTTACCCTGTTCTAGCATAGTTTACCATGATTTACCATGTTCTAGCATGATTTACCATGATATACCACATTCTAACATGATTTACCATAGTTTATTATGATTTATCATGGCTTACCATGATTTACCCTGTTCTAGCATAGTTTACCATGATTTACCATGTTCTAGCATGATGTACCATGATATACTATGTTCTAGAATGATGTACCAGGATTGTAGTATGATTTACCTTGATACACCACATTCTAGTATCATTTATTGATTTACCATGTTTTTAGTGTGATTTAACCATGATTTACCACATTGCTAGCAATTATGTGAAGTATCAGTAAAAATGAAGTGATAAACTCTGACAAAATATGATTGTGCTACAATAGTAATTGTTATATAAGTGATTTTTTAGTGTTTTATTGTTATATAAGTGATTTTTAGTGTCTAATGAATGCAAAAGCATATGTGGGTAGACATTAATAAGTAGAATGGCCAGCAGAGGGCAGTAGAAGACCACATATTGGCTCACTTTCACTTTAAACTTCTTGATTTTCACCATTTTTCTGCACTAAAGCAAACCAGTTTTTCCATTTTAAATCCATAATGCATGTTAACACACACACACACACACACACACACACACACACAAGACAAATGTTGTTTTTTCAATGCTATTGGGATATGTCATTATGAAAATATATTTGAATGGTCTATAAACATTTCACAAAGTCTTTGTAAGCTATTAATCAGATCATTCAGAATTTATTCAGAAACCTAAGACTACACACACACATTATATTGTAGATACAGACATTTGAAATATATGATGTGATCAAACTGTCAATACTAATAATTTAACAGATGGATTTTTGACTAAATGTAATTGTAAATGTTAAAATAGTGATTTTATAAAGTCTAAATATAAATTATAGAACAATATGACAACATGACTATTTTAAACAGCAGGGGGCAGTAAAATACCACTTCTTGGCTTAATATGTCATTATATTCATATCATTTTCACCTTTTTAACTGTTATAGAGGCAAATTTTGTCAGATCTGTCTGAAAATTTTCATGCATGTTCAGAGTGATATTTCACATGTTCTGACTTGTTTTTAAGAAGGTTTGAACATTCATTAAAGAGATATAGGCTTTCGGGGACACTTGGTAAAGGCCACATTTTGAAGTGAACCTATTATAGCTATCCAAATGAAGTAGTTCAACTTTTTCTGACAATTATTGTTCTAGTGAGTCCAGAGAATTGTATTGCACTAGTTTTTAACATTATGATATGAAAATTATATATTCAGAGATGGAAAAGACCATTTACAGTCAATACAGGCAGTTTACCATAGGAAATATATGGTTTTAAAGATTTTTAACAGTTATAGCGCCACCTATCGTCCGATCTCCATGAAATTTTGCATGCTTGTTAATGATGTTATGTCACATAAGTTCACCAATTTTTGTGAAGTTCTGGGTTTTTATTTAGGATTTATAGGCTTTTTAATGTATTTTTCCATGCCCATTTTATAAATGATCCTATTACAGCCATCCAAATGCAAAAGTTCAACTTTTTTTTGATAATTATTGATCTAGAGAGTCCAGAGAATTGTCCTAGACTGGTCTGGTTCCGATCGGGCAAAAAACCTAGGACTAGTTCGCAAAAGTAGGTTTTAGACATATTCATGAATATTTAATGAACGGTTTGATTGACAGAAATGGTTCTTGAGGCAAAGTTGTTCAGCATGAGCAGATATATCAAATGATATGCTTTTTGTGACGATAAGTGTAACACCACGTGATTACAGAGCCAAAAAACTCGTTAGCGCCAACTAGTGGCCGATTTCTTTCAAAATTCTTACAGACCTCTAGGGCCATGAGTCGAACATGCCCATCGAGTTTCGTTCCGATCGGCCTCCGTTAACCTTGTCTAATAGGTGCTCAACTTCATTGGCCAATGGCGGCCATGTTTTTTGAGATACGCCAATGTCCTCATAGACATACATGGCACCTTGGACCAAGACACTGCATACCAATTTTCAAGTCAATCGGACTAACGGTCAGGTGGTTATAGCCCTTTTCATGTTTTTTTCATGTTATAGCGCCACCTAGTGTTCAATCGTCGCGATTTTTTTACTGTGACCCCAGAATGAACCCATACACATGTGTACCGAGTTTGGTGAAGCTATCTTATTTACTTTTTAAGTTATAGCCATTTTAGTAAAATAGGCTCCTCCCACAACGATTATTTTGCGCCCCCTAGCGTCCATGAATCGAAATTTCAACATTTTTTCGATAATTATTGATCTTCAGACTCCAGAGAACATTTCTGCACTGGTTTGGCTCCGATCGGGCAAAAAACCAGGGACTAGTTCGCAAAAGTAGATTTTCGACAAAATTCAAAATGGCGGAAAATCTATCATGACGGAAATGAAATCGGAGATATACGTTTTGTTCGTCAGGCGTCCAGCTTTCCAATGATATAAGACACTTGAGTCTGCGACATACGGTCTAGGAGTTATGAGCAGTTTCGCGCTTTTGGTTGCTATAGCGCCACCTATGGGCCAATCGGGGTCATAATCTCTGAACCTCTCCTCGATTTTTGTACTACCATCTGGCAAAGTTTCAATGCTCTAGCCCTTACGGTTTGGGCTGCACGATGCGTTTTACGGCAGAAGAATAATAATAATAATAATAATTAAAGCTGCAAGCAGCATTTAGCGGGGTTCAAGCATTTAGGGTCTTTAAGCACATAAGGCAGTTTAGTGAGTTGTCTGAGTTTTTGTTTAGGATTTACAGGCTTTTGAGTGTTTTTTTGCCATACCCATTTTCTAAATGATCCTGTTATGGCTACCCAATGGGTAAAGTTAAAGTTTTTTATATAATTAATAATCTAGAGCTTCCAGAGAATTGTACTGCACTGGTATATTTCCGATCGGGCGAAAAACCTAGGACTAGTTCCCAAAAGTAGGTTTTTAACATAATCGCAAGTATTTAATGAACAAATTGATTGACAGCAGTAGTTCTTGAGGCAAAGTTGTTCAGTATGAGGAGATCTATCAAATGATATGCATCACGTGATTACATAGCTGTAAAACCTGTTAGCATCAACTAGTGGCTGATTTTTAAAAATTCTTACAGACCTCTAGGGCCACGAGTCGAACATGCCCACCGAGTTTCGTTCTGATCGGCCTCCGTTAAGAGCAAACTAACAGCTTTGAATTAAAATGGTGAGGTATCCTGTTGTAAACATCAACCATGCCTGTTGACAGTTTTGTGGGAAGGGAATGAAAAGTTCTCAAATCCGCAGCACAGCCTCAGACATAACATTTATATCCATGATCTGCCATTTTCACTATTGTCCTTGCTTGCTTCTTCACAATACCTGCAGATCTTCTGATGATTCGGCTGTGCAGGTCCACATTAACACTGCCTGGCCTAGAACATGGACTGGAAAATGCAAATTTGGGGGGTATAAATATTAATGATCCTGACTCCAACGTCACAGTCGGTGTTATGGTGGGATTCACTCATTTTTCAGCGGTCTTTTGCAAACAGGAGATTTACACATGAAGGAGGAAACAATGGTGTTTGAGGCTCACGGTATGTCAGTTCCATGTCCAGAACTCTTATCATTCAACTATGCCAAGATAAATACAGTTTTCAATTGTATGGCACCTTTAAAATAGATGATTAGTAATATAATGCTTACTTGGAGTCTGAAATGGCTTTAACAAAAGAAGAAAAATATTCTTAGATTTCTGTTCATTCTAATTATGTACAAATAAAGTAGCACAATAAGATTACATTTATTTGAATGCATTAGTGAGTGTGTGATTGTGCTGTGTGTGCAGCGTGTCAATACTAAAAGTGAAGGTGTAGTTGATATCTTTGGTGATAATATCTGTAGTAATCATAAAAAAACAATTAAGAAATAAAGAATTAAAATTACAAATAATATTCTATTAAGATATGAGTTACAATAACATGATTTGCAATAGTAATAATATCAATAATATATGCACAATACACACAGATTAGACTATCAGGTCTGTGTTTTACAAAAACATTAGTATTGCAGCCAATGTGAGTCTGTGGGATTTATAAACAGACAAAATATGATTTGAAATGTTATTTTAATGATTTTATTAAGTTTAAACAATATTTCAAATGGAAAAAAAATGAAAAATAATATTTTAGTGAGCAGAATGAACCAATGAGTGTTCTTCTTCTGGTGGTTAAAATGTAAATGAAAACAATAATACTTAAACAATAATACTTAATACACTAACCATGCTTGAACACACACATGCACACACATTTTGTTGTAGATGTAGATATTTAAAATAAAAGATAGGTAACAAAATGATAATTGCAAATCTCCTCTGTATAACACCATTTTCAGATTTCAAATTAATCACTGAGAGGCAGAATTGTTCAAACTGAGAGCTCAGTAAAAATGAAGTGATAAAATTTGACAAAACATGACTGTGTTATAATAGGTGATTTTCATGCAAGTAATTTTATATAGTCCAAAAACTAATGCAAAAGCACAGATGAAAATATTTTATTAAGTAGAATGTCCTGCAGAGGGCAGTAGAAGACCACTAATTGACTCACTTTCATTTGAAAGACTTTTTTTATCCACCAGTAAAACAAAGCAGTTTCTCCATGTTCTTTCCATTAAGCATGCTTACACACACACACACACACACACACACACACAAACACAAACACATCCACACACACACACACACACACACAAAGACAAATATGTTTTCAATGTTTTTAGGATGTGATATTGTGAAAATATCTTCATCTCCTCATCTTGAACAACTTTGCCTCAAGAATCACTAATGTCAATCAAACCGTTCATAATCATAATAAAAAATAAAATGTATAAAAAAATATCATAATAAAAAAAAAACATCATAATAAAAAAGATTGCTTCTTAAAGCATTTGTTTATTTCCCAATACTGAAGCTAATTAAAAGATCATGCGTAATCCTGCTGCTCCCTCTAGTGGACAACAGTGGTATTATAGCTTACATTTTACAGTTGAAGTGTTTGAATGAATGAATGGGAATTTGTTTTTTTACTTATATCTCAGGAACCAAAAGGCGAAAAATTCTGAAACTCAGAGCATAGATAGTGCTTGAGGAGCCCTGTTGAATGAGACCATCAACGTGTTTTTGGGCGATTGGGGCTGGGAGTTATGATTGTTATAAGGCATATCTGTTCGGGCTATTATCTCTGGAATGCCCAGGGCAAATAACACCACATTTGAATCGAAGCTAGCCAAGGACGCGCCCTTTCCAACGAGCTCTCATACAATGTTCGGGGTGGTCTGGGTCGGGAGTAATGGCCGTTCAAAATCGGGGGTCCCGCGGATTCGCGATACGCGGGGGGCGCGCTACCGAGGCCCGCGACGACACGTTTCGATCAAGAGCCCGGAGAGGTCCTCACCATCAAAATTTGAGCGCGCAACGACTTTCCGTTTTCGAGTTATGAATGAATTTGTATTCGGGGGCGTGGCTTAAATGCCGTTACTTTCGTTTCATTTCATTCATTTACTTTCGTCCATTTCCATATCTCAGTGTAACACAATTGTCAATAGTAATACTCAATAGATGAGTTTTGACAAAATGTGATTGTAAATGTTAAAATAATGATTTTATAAAGTCTAAATATGAATTTTATAACAATATTAGGGAGTAGTATGATGAAATGACAGCAGGGGGCAGTAAAATACCACTTATTGGCTTAATATGTCATTATATTCATATAAAATCACCTTTTGAAGAAGTTAAACTTTTTTTCTGATAATTATTGATCTAGAGAGTTCAGAGAATTGTGCTGCACTGGTTTTGAACATTATGATATGAACATTATATGATGATAGAAGACACCATTTACAGCAAATACAGGCAATTTACCATAGGAAATATATGGTTTTAAAGCGTTTTAACAGTTATAGCGCCAACTATGGTCCGATCTTCATAAAATTTTACATGCTTCTTTAGCAGGTTATGACACATATGCTCATCAATTTTTGTGAAGTTCTGAGTTTTCGTTTAGGATTTATAGGCTTTTGAGTGCATTTTACCACGCCCATTTTCTAAATGACCCTGTTATAGCCATGCGAAAAATGCAAAAGTTCAACTTTTTTTTGATAATTATTGACCTAGAGAGTCCATAGAATTGTCCTAGACTGGTTTGGTTCCGATCGGGCGAAAAACCAGGGACTAGTTCGCAAAAGTACGTTTTTAACATAATTACGAATATTTAATGAACGGTTTGATTGACAGCAATGGTTCTTGAGGCAAAGTTGTTCAACAAGAGGAGATCTATCAAATGGTATGCATTTTGTGACAATAAGTGTAACACCACGTGATTACAGAGCCATAAAACTCGTTAGCGCCAACTAGTGGCCGATTTCTTTTAAAATTCTTACAGACCTCTAGGGCCATGAGTAGAACATGCCCACCGAGTTTCGTTCCGATCGGCCTCCGTTAACCTTGTCTAATAGGTGCTCAAACTTCATTGGCCGATGGCGGCCATGTTTTTTTAGATACGCCAATGTCCTCATACACATACATGACACCTTGGACCAAGACACTGCATACCAATTTTCAAGTCAATCGGACTAACGGTCAGGTGGTTAAAGCCTGTTTTATGTTTTTTATATATTATAGCGCCACCATGTGGCCAATCGCCGCGATTTTTTTACTGTTACCTCATATTGAGCTCATACATAGGTTTACCGAGTTTGGTGAAGATACCTCATTTACTTCTGGAGTTATAGCCATTTTAGTAAAATAGGCCCCTCCCACAACGTACGTTTTGGCGCCCCTTAGCGTCCGTGAATCGAAATTTCGACTTTTTTTCGATAATTATTGATCTTCAGTCTCTAGAGAACATTTCTGCACTGGTTTGGTTCCGATCGGGCGAAAAACCAGGGACTAGTTCGCAAAAGTAGGTTTTTGACAAAATTCAAAATGGCGGAAAATCTATCATGGCGGAAATGAAATCGGAGATATACGTTTTGTTCGTCAGGCGTCCAGCTTTCCAATGATATAAGACACTTGAGTCTACGACATACGTTCTAGGAGTTCTGAGCAGTTTCGCGCTTTTGGTCGCTATAGCGCCACCTATGGGCCAATCGAGGTCATACTTTGATACGTTCTCCCCAAATTGAGGACTACCATTTGGCCAACTTTCAAGGTTCCAGCTCTTACGGTTTGGTCTGCACGATGCGTTTTAGGGGAAAATAATAATAATTAAAGCTGCAAGCAGCATTTAGCGGGGTTCAAGCATTTAGGGTCTTTAAGCACATAAGGCAGTTTAGTGAGTTTTTGTTTAGGATTTACAGGCTTTTGAGTGTTTTTTGCCATACCCATTTTCTAAATGATCCTGTTATGGCTACCCAATGGATAAAGTTAAAGTTTTTTATATAATTAATAATCTAGAGCTTCCAGAGAATTGTACTGCACTGGTATATTTCCGATCGGGCGAAAAACCTAGGACTAGTTCGCAAAAGTAGGTTTTTAACATAATCGCAAGTATTTAATGAACAAATTGATTGACAGCAGTAGTTCTTGAGGCAAAGTTGTTCAGTATGAGGAGATCTATCAAATGATATGCATCACGTGATTACATAGCCGTAAAACCTGTTAGCGTCAACTAGTGGCTGATTTTTCAAAATTCTTACAGACCTCTAGGGCCACGAGTCGAACATGCCCACCGAGTTTCGTTCTGATCGGCCTCCGTTAAGAGCAAACTAACAGCTTTGAATTAAAATGGTGAGGTATCCTGTTGTAAACATCAACCATGCCTGTTGACAGTTCTCTTTTGTGGGAAGGGAATGAAAAGTTCTCAAATCCGCAGCACAGCCTCAGATATAACATTTATATCCATGATCTGCCATTTTCACTATTGTCCTTGCTTGCTTCTTCACAATACCTGCAGATCTTCTGATGATTCGGCTGTGCAGGTCCACATTAACACTGCCTGGCCTAGAACATGGACTGGAAAATGCAAATTTGGGGGGTATAAATATTAATGATCCTGACTCCAACGTCACAGTCGGTGTTATGGTGGGATTCACTAATTTTTCAGCGGTCTTTTGCAAACAGGAGATTTACACAAGAAGGAGGAAACAATGGTGTTTGAGGCTCACGGTATGTCAGTTCCATGTCCAGAACTCTTATCATTCAACTATGCCAAGATAAATACAGTTTTCAATTGTATGGCACCTTTAAAATAGATGATTAGTAATATAATGCTTACTTGGAGTCTGAAATGGCTTTAACAAAAGAAGAAAAATATTCTTAGATTTCTGTTCATTCTAATCATGTACAAATAAAGTAGCACAGTAAGATTACATTTATTTGAATGCATTAGTGAGTGTGTGATTGTGCTGTGTGTGCAGCGTGTCAATACTAAAAGTGAAGGTGTAGTTGATATCTTTGGTGATAATATCTGTAGTAATCATAAAAAAAACACTTAAGAAATAAAGAATTAAAATTACAAATAATATTCTATTAAGATATGAGTTACAATAACATGATTTGCAATAGTAATTATATCAATAATATATGCACAATACACACAGATTAGACTATCAGGTCTGTGTTTTACAAAAACATTAGTATTGCAGCCAATGTGAGTCTGTGGGATTTATAAACAGACAAAATATGATTTGAAATGTTATTTTAATGATTTTATTAAGTTTAAACAATATTTCAAATGGAAAAAAAAATTAAAAATAATATTTTAGTGAGCAGAATGAACCAATGAGTGTTCTTCTTCTGGTGGTTAAAATGTAAATGAAAACAATAATACTTAAACAATAATACTTAATACACTAACCATGCTTGAACACACACATGCACACACATTTTGTTGTAGATGGAGATATTTAAAATAAAAGATAGGTAACAAAATGATAATTGCAAATCTCCTCTGTATAACACCATTTTCAGATTTCAAATTAATCACTGAGAGGCAGAATTGTTCAAACTGAGAGCTCAGTAAAAATGAAGTGATAAACTTTGACAAAACATGACTGTGTTATAATAGGTGATTTTCATGCAAGTAATTTGATATAGTCCAAAAACTAATGCAAAATCACAGATGAAAATATTTTATTAAGTAGAATGTCCTGCAGAGGGCAGGAGAAGACCACTAATTGACTCACTTTCATTTGAAAGACTTTTTTATCCACCAGTAAAACAAAGCAGTTTCTTCATGTTCTTTCCATTAAGCATGCTTACACAGACAGACACACACACAAACACAAACACATCCACACACACACAAAGACAAATATGTTTTCAATGTTTTTAGGATGTGATATTGTGAAAATATCTTCATCTCCTCATCTTGAACAACTTTGCCTCAAGAATCACTAATGTCAATCAAACCGTTCATAATCATAATAAAAAAATAAAATATATACAAATATCATAATAAAAAAAAAACATCATAATAAAAAAGATTGCTTCTTAAAGCATTTGTTTATTTCCCAATACTGAAGCGAATTAAAAGATCATGCGTAATCCTGCTGCTCCCTCTAGTGGACAACAGTGGTATTATAGCTTACATTTTACAGTTGAAGTGTTTGAATGAATGGGAATTTGTTTTTTTACTTATATCTCAGGAACCAAATGGCGAAAAATTCTGAAACTCAGAGCATAGATAGTGCTTGAGGAGCCCTGTTGAATGAGACCATCAAGGTGTTTTTGGGCGATTGGGGCTGGGAGTTATGACTGTTATAAGGCACATCTGTTCGGGCTATTATCTCTGGAATGCCCAGGGCAGATAACACCACATTTGAATCGAAGCTAGCCAAGGACGTGCCCTTTCCAACGAGCTCTTACACAATGTTCGGGGTGGTCTGGGTCGGGAGTAATGGGCGTTCAAAATCGGGGGTCCCGCGGGCTGGCGATGCGCGGGGGGCGCGCTCCCGAGGCCCGCGACGACCCGTTTCGATCAAGAGCCCGGAGAGGTCCTCACCATCAAAATTTGAGCGCGCAACGACTTTCCGTTTTCGAGTTATGAATGAATTTGTATTCGGGGGCGTGGCTTAAATGCCGTTATACTTTCGTTTCATTTCATTCACTTACTTTCGTCCATTTCCATATCTCAGTGTAACACAATTGTCAATAGTAATACTCAATAGATGAGTTTTGACAAAATGTGATTGTAAATGTTAAAATAATGATTTTATAAAGTCTAAATATGAATTGTATAACAATATTAGGGAGTAGTATGATGAAATGACAGCAGGGGGCAGTAAAATACCACTTATTGGCTTAATATGTCTTTATATTCATATAAAATCACCTTTTGAAGAAGTTAAACTTTTTTTCTGATAATTATTGATCTAGAGAGTTCAGAGAATTGTGCTGCACTGGTTTTGAACATTATGATATGAACATTATACGATAATAGATAGAAGACACCATTTACAGCAAATACAGGCAATTTACCATAGGAAATATATGGTTTTAAAGCGTTTTAACAGTTATAGCGCCAACTATGGTCCGATCTCCATAAAATTTTCCATGCTTCTTTAGCAGGTTATGACACATATGCTCATCAATTTTTGTGAAGTTCTGAGTTTTCGTTTAGGATTTATAGTTATAACTATATAGTTATAGTTTAGCAGTTTTCTGCACTAAAGCAAACCAGTTTTTCCATGTTAACTCAATCATGCATGCTTACACACACACACACACACACACACACACACACGAAGACAAATGTTGTTGTTGTTTTTTCAATGCTATTGGGATATGTCATTATGAAAATATATTTGAATGGTCTATAAACATTTCACAAAGTCTTTGTTAGCTATTAATCAGAAGATTCAGAATTTATTCAGAAACCTAAGACTACACAAACACATTATGTTTTAGATACAGACATTTGAAATATATGATGTGATAAAACTGTCAATACTAATACTTTAACGGACGGATTTTGACTAAATGTAATTGTAAATGTTAAAATAGTGATTTTATAAATTTTAAACAGCAGGGGGCAGTAAAATACAACTTATTGGCTTAATATGCCATTATATTCATATAATTTTCACCTTTTTAACTGTTATAGAGGCAAATTTTGTCCGATCGGTCTGAAAATTTTCATGCATGTTCAGAGTGATATTTCACTGGCTTTTTAAGAAGGTCTGAGTCATTCATTAAAGAGATATAGGCTTTCGGGGACACTTGGTAAAGGCTACATTTTGAAGTGAACCTATTATATCTATCCAAATGAAGTAGTTCAACTTTTTCTGACAATTATTGACCTAGTGAGTCCAGAGAATTGTATTGCACTAGTTTTGAACATTATGATATGAGAACTATATGATCAGAGATGGAAAAGACCATTTACCACCAATACAGACAGTTTACCATAGGAAATATATGGTTTTAAAGCTTTTTAACAGTTATAGCGCCACCTTTGGTCCAATCTCCATAAAATGTTGCATGCTTGTTAATGATGTCATGTCACATATGCTCACCAACTTTTGTGAAGTTTTGAGTTTTCATTTAGGATTTATAGGCTTTTTAGTGTATTTTGCCACGCCCATTTTATAAATGACCCTATTACAGCCATACAAATGCAAAAGTTCAACTTTTTTTTGATAATTATTGATCTAGAGAGTCCAGAGAATTGTCCTAGACTGGTCTGGTTCCGATCGGGCGAAAAACCAGGGACTAGTTCGCAAAAGTAGGTTTTTAACATATTCATGAATATTTAATGAACGGTTTGATTGACAGCAATGGTTCTAGAGGCAAAGTTGTTCAGGATGAGCAGATCTATCAAATGATATGCATTTTGTGACGATAAGTGTAACACCACGTGATTACAGAGCCATAAAACTCGTTAGCGCCAACTAGTGGCCGATTTCATTCAAAATTCTTACAGACCTTTAGGGCCATGAGTCGAACATGCCCATCGAGTTTCGTTCCGATCGGCCTCCGTTAACCTTGTCTAATAGGTGCTCAAACTTCATTGGCTGATGGCGGCCATGTTTTTTGAGATACACTAATGTCCTCATAGATATACATGGCACCTTGGACCAAGACACTGCATACCAATTTTCAAGTCAATCGGACTAACGGTCAGGTGGTTATAGCCCATTTTATGTTTTTTTCATGTTATAGCGCCACCATGTGGCCAATCGCCGCGATTTTTTTACTGTGACCTCAGATTGACCTCTTACACATGTGTACCGAGTTTGGTGAAGATACCTCATTTACTTCTGGAGTTATAGCCATTTTAGTAAAATAGGCTCCGCCTTCTTCAAACGTTTTGGCGCCCCTTAGCGACCGTGAATCGAAATTTCAACTTTTTTTCGATAATTATTGATATTCAGACTACTGTGAACATTTCTGCACTGGTTTGGTTCCGATCGGGCGAAAAACCAGGGACTAGTTCGCAAAAGTAGGTTTTGGACAAAATCCAAAATGGCGGAAAAATTTGCATACCGGAAATAAAATACCTCCTATATTTCTTGTTCGGCTTGAGCCAAGGATTCCAATGATGTATGACACTTGAAGCTGAGACAAATGGTTATTGAGATATGAGCAAAATCGTGATTTTTTTTTGTTTTTTGCGCTATAGCGCCACCTATTGGCCAATCGGGCTCATACTTTGATAACCTCTCCTCGATTTTTGTACTACCTTGTGGCCAAGTTTCAAGTCTCTAGCTCTTACGGTTTGGGCTGCACGATGCGTTTTAGCGGAGAAGAATAATAATAATAATAATTAAAGCTGCAAGCAGCATTTATCGGGGTTCAAGCAGTTAAGGCCTTTAAGGCATTTAAGCACAAAAGCATCAAAAGTTATTAAGATTTATTTAGCAAGCATGTAACCACTGACATAATAGATGGAAAAGACCATTTACAGCCAATACAGGCAATTTGCCATGGGATATATATGGTTTTAAAGCTTTTTAACAGTTATAGCGCCACCTATGGTCCGATCTCCATAAAATTGTTTACTGTGACCTCAAATTGAACCCATACACATGTGTACTGAGTTTGGTGAAGATATCTCATTTACTTCTTGAGTTATAGCCATTTGAGTAAAATAGGCTCCTCCCACAACGATTTGCCACATTCTAGAATTATTTAATATGATTCTAGCATGATTTACTATCATATACCATGTTCCAGAATGATTTATTAGGATTCTAGCATGATTTACCTTGATACACCTCATTTCAGTATTATTTACTATGATTTACAATGTTTCTAGCATGATTAACCACATTACTAGCAATTATGTGAAGTGTCAGTGCAAATGAGGTGATGAACACTGACAAAATATTATTGTGTTATAATAGTTAGTTATATACGTGATTTTTAGTGTGTGTCCAAGTATGAATGCAAAAGCACATGTAAAATATTTCATTATTAAGTAGAATGGCCAGCAGAGGGCACTAGAAGACCACTTATTGGCTCACTTTCACTTTAAACCAGTTTTCTGCACTAAAGCAAACCAGTTTTTCCATGTTAACTCAATGCATGCTTACACACACACACACACACACACACACACACACACACACACACACACACACACACACACACACACATACACACACAGCATAGTTAACCATGATTTACCATGATATACCACGTTCTAGTATTATTTACCAGGAGATAAACGACAATCTAGTATTATTTACTTTGATTTACCATGTTTCTAGCCTGATTTATCACATTACTAGCAATTATTTGAAGTGTCAGTGCAAATAAAGTGATTAACACTGACAAAATATGATTGTGTTATAATAGTTATTGCTATATAAGTGATTTTTTTAGTGTGTATTCAAGTATGAATGCAAGCACATGTTGAAATATTTCATTAATAAGTAGAATGGCCAGCAGAGGGCAGTAGAAGACCACTTATTGGCTCACTTTCACTTTAAACCAGTTTTCTGCACTAAAGCAAACCAGTTTATCCATGTTAACTCAATGCATGCTTACACACACACACACACACACACACACACACACACACACACACACACACACACACACAGCATAGTTAACCATGATTTACCATGATTTACCACATTACTAGCAATTATTTGAAGTGTCAGTGCAAATAAAGTGATTAACACTGACAAAATATGATTGTGTTATAATAGTTATTGCTATATAAGTGATTTTTAGTGTGTATTCAAGTATAAATGCAAGCACATGTGGAAAAATTTAATTAATAAGTAGAATGGCCAGCAGAGGGCAGTAGAAGACCACTTATTGGCTCACTTTCACTTTAAACCTCATGATTTTGACCAGTTTTCTGCACTAAAGCAAACCAGTGTTTCCATGTTAACTCAATAATGCATACTTGCTACATATGCTACACACAATAATGCTACACACACACACACACACACACACACACACACACACACACACACACACACAAATGTTTCAGTGATATTGGTGTCACATTCACCTTCATCACATTCACCTTCTGTCTTCATCACATTCACCATCTGTCGTCATCACCTGCACCTGCTCCTCATCACCCTCCTCATCATCACCTGCTCCTCATCATCATAACCGTCACCTGTTGTCCTTGTCTTGATCTGTGTATTTAAGTTCCCCTCTCATCCATTATCATTGTCGGTTATTGTTTGTGCACTAGCACTCTGTTATGTTTGTTTTCATGTTGGAAAATAAAACCTTTGTTATATTTGTACCACACACACACACACACACACACACACACACACCATCATTTATCATGATTTACCATGGCTGATACCAATACCAATATGAGAAAATGACTATTTTAAACAGCAGGGGGCAGTAAAATACCACTTATTGGCTTAACATGCCATTAATTCATATCATTTTCACCTTTTTAACTGTTATAGAGGCAAATTTTGTCCGATCTGTCTGAAAATTTTCATGCTTGTTCAGGGTGATATTTCACACGTTCTGACTTGTTTTTAAGAAGGTCTGAGCATTGATTAAAGAGATATAGGCTTTCGAGGACACTTGGTAAAGGCCAGATTTTGAAGTGAACCTATTATAGCTATCCAAATGAAGTAGTTCAACTTTTTCTGACAATTATTGATCTAGTGAGTCCAGAGAATTGTATTGCACTAGTTTTGAACATTATGATATGAAAATTATATGATCAGAGATGGAAAAGACCATTTACAGCCAATACAGGCAGTTTACCATAGGAAATATATGATTTTAAAGCTTTTTAACAGTTATAGCGCCAACTATCGTCCGATCTCCATAGAATTTTGCATGCTTGTTAATGATGTTATGACACATAGGCTGACCAATTTTTGTGAAGTTCTGAGTTTTTATTTAGGATTTATAGGCTTTTTAATGTATTTTGACACGCCCATTTTATAAATTACCCTATTACAGCCATCCAAATGCAAAAGTTCAACTTTTTTTTGATAATTATTGATCTAGAGAGTCCAGAGAATTGTCCTAGACTGGTCTGGTTCCGATCGGGCAAAAAACCTAGGACTAGTTCGCAAAAGTAGGTTTTTAACATATTAATGAATAATTAATGAACAGTTTGATTGACAGCAATGGTTCTTGAGGCAAAGTTGTTCAGGATGAGGAGATCTATCAAATGATATGCATATTGTGTGGATATTTGTAACACCACGTGATTACAGAGCCGTAAAACTCGTTAGCGCCAACTAGTGGCCGATTTCTTTCAAAATTCTTACAGACCTTTAGGGCCATGAGCCGAACATGCCCATTGAGTTTCGTTCCGATCGGCCTCCGTTAACCTTGTCTAATAGGTGCTCAAACTTCGTTGGCCGATGGCGGCCATGTTTTTTGAGATACGCCAATGTCCTCATACACATACATGGCACCTTGGACCAAGACACTGCATACCAATTTTCAAGTCAATCGGACTAACGGTCAGGTGGTTATAGCCTGTTTTATGTTTTTTTCATTTTATAGCGCCACCATGAGGCCAATCGTCGCGATTTTTTTACTGTGACCCCAGAGTAAGCTCATACACATGTGTACCAAGTTTGGTGAAGATACCTCATTTACATCGGGAGTTATAGCCATTTTAGTAAAATAGGCCCCTCCCACAACGTACGTTTTGGCGCCCCTTAGCGACCGTGAATCGAAATTTCCACTTTTTTTCGATAATTATTGATATTCAGTCTCCAGAGAACATTTCTGCACTAGATTGGTTCCAATCGGGCAAAAAACCAGGGACTAGTTCGCAAAAGTAGATTTTTGACAAAATTCAAAATGGCGGAAAATCTATCATGGCGGAAATGAAATCGGAGATATACGTTTTGTTCGTCAGGCGTCCAGCTTTCCAATGATATAAGACACTTGAGTCTACGACATACGGTCTAGGAGTTATGAGCAGTTTCGCGCTTTTGGTTGTTATAGCGCCACCTATGGGCCAATCGGGGTCATAATCTCTGAACCTTTCCTCGATTTTTGTACTACCATCTGTCAAAGTTTCAAAGTTCCAGCTCTTACGGTTTGGGCTGCACGATGCGTTTTACGGCGGAATAATAATAATAATAATAATAATTAAAGCTGCAAGCAGCATTTATCGGGGTTCAAGCAGTTAAGGCCTTTAAGGCCTTTAAGCACAAAAGCATCAAAAGTTATTAAGATTTATTTAGCAAGCATGTAACCACTGACATAATAGATGGAAAAGACCATTTACAGCCAATACAGGCAATTTACCATGTGATATGGTTTTAAAGCTTTTTAACAGTTATAGCGCCACCTATGGTCCGATCTCCATAGAATTGTTTACTGTGACCTCAAATTGAACCCATACACATGTGTACTGAGTTTGGTGAAGATATCTCATTTACTTCTTGAGTTATAGCCATTTTAGTAAAATAGGCTCCTCCCACAACAATTTAGCATATTCTAGTATTATTTACTATGATTCTAGCATGATTTGCCATATTCTAGCATAATTTACCATGATATACTACATTCTAGTATGATTTACCATTGTTTACTGTGATTCTAGCATGGATTACCATAGTTTATCATGATTTATCATAGTTTACCATGATTCATCATAGTTTACCATGATTTACCCTGTTCTAGCATAGTTTACCATGATTTACCATGTTCTAGCATGATTTACCATGATATACCACATTCTAACATGATTTACCATAGTTTATTATGATTTATCATGGCTTACCATGATTTACCCTGTTCTAGCATAGTTTACCATGATTTACCATGTTCTAGCATGATGTACCATGATATACCATGTTCTAGAATGATGTACCAGGATTGTAGTATGATTTACCTTGATACACCACATTCTAGAATTATTTATTATGATTTACCATGTTTTTAGTGTGATTTACCATGATTTACCACATTGCTAGCAATTATGTGAAGTATCAGTAAAAATGAAGTGATAAACTCTGACAAAATATGATTGTGCTACAATAGTAATTGTTATATAAGTGATTTTTTAGTGTTTTATTGTTATATAAGTGATTTTTAGTGTCTAATGAATGCAAAAGCATAAGTGAGTAGACTTCATTAATAAGTAGAATGGCCAGCAGAGGGCAGGAGAAGACCACATATTGGCTCACTTTCACTTTAAACTTCTTGATTTTCACCATTTTTCTGCACTAAAGCAAACCAGTTTTTCCATTTTAACTCCATAATGCATGTTTACACACACACACACACACACACACGCACACACGCACACACACACACACACACACACACACACACAAAGACAAATGTTGTTGTTGTTTTTTCAATGCTATTGGGATATGTCATTATGAAAATATATTTGAATGGTCTATAAACATTTCACAAAGTCTTTGCAAGCTATTAATCAGATGATTAACCTAAGACTACACACACACATTATGTTGTAGATGCAGACATTTGAAATGTATGATGTGATCAAACTGTCAATACTAATACTTTAACAGATGTATTTTGACTAAATGTAATTGTAAATGTTAAAATAGTGATTTTATAAAGTCTAAATATAAATTATAGAACAATATGACAAAATGACTATTTTGAACAGCAGGGGGCAGTAAAATACCACTTATTGGCTTAATATGCCATTATAATCATATCATTTTCACCTTTTTAACTGTTACAGAGGCAAATTTTGTCTGATCTGTCTGAAAATTTTCATGCATGTTCAGAGTGATATTTCACATGTTCTGACTTGTTTTTAAGAAGGTCTGAGTCATTCATTAAAGAGATATAGGCTTTCGGGGACACTTGGTAAAGGCTACATTTTGAAGTGAACCTATTATAGCTATCCAAATGAAGTAGTTCAACTTTTTCTGACAATTATTGATCTAGTGAGTCCAGAGAATTGTATTGCACTAGTTTTGAACATTATGATATGAAAATTATATGATCAGAGATGGAAAAGACCATTTACAGCCAATACAAGCAACATACCATAGGAAATATATGGTTTTAAAGCTTTTTAAAGGTTATAGCGCCACCTATCGTCCGATCTCCATAAAATTTTGCATGCTTGTTAATGATGTTATGACACATAGGCTGACCAATTTTTGTGAAGTTCTGAGTTTTCATTTAGGATTTATAGGCTTTTGAGTGTATTTTGCCACACCCATTTTATAAATGACCCTATTACAGCCATACAAATGCAAAAGTTCAACTTTTTTTTGATAATTATTGATCTAGAGAGTCCAGAGAATTGTCCTAGACTGGTCTGGTTCCGATCGGGCGAAAAACCTAGGACTAGTTCGCAAAAGTAGGTTTTAGACATATTCGTGAATATTTAATGAACGGTTTGATTGACAGCAATGGTTCTTGAGGCAAAGTTGTTCAGCATGAGCAGATCTATCAAATGATATGCATATTGTGTGGATGAGTGTAACACCACGTGATTACAGAGCCATAAAACTCGTTAGCGCCAACTAGTGGCCGATTTCTTTCAAAATTCTTACAGACCTCTAGGGCCATGAGACGAACATGCCCATCGAGTTTCGTTCCGATCGGCCTCCGTTAACCTTGTCTAATCGGTGCTCAAACTTCATTGGCCGATGGCGGCCATGTTTTTTGAGATACGCCAATGTCCTCATAGACATACATGGCACCTTGGACCAAGACACTGCATACCAATTTTCAAGTCAATCGGACTAACGGTCAGGTGGTTATAGCCTGTTTTATGTTTTTTTCATGTTATAGCGCCACCATGTGGCCAATCACCGCGATTTTTTTACCGTGACCTCAGATTGACCTCTTACACATGTGTACCAAGTTTGGTTAAAATACCTCTTTTACTTCTGGAGTTATAGCCATTTTAGTAAAATAGGCTCCTCCCACAACGTTAATTTTGCACACCCTAGCGACCGTGAATCGAAATTTCAACTTTTTTTCGATAATTATTGATCATCAGACTCCAGTGAACAATTCTGCACTGGTTTGGTTCCGATCGGGCAAAAAACCAGGGACTAGTTCGCAAAAGTAGATTTTCGACAAAATTCAAAATGGCGGAAAATCTATCATGGCGGAAATAAAATCGGAGATATACGTTTTGTTCGTCAGGCGTCCAGCTTTCCAATGATATAAGACACTTGAGTCTAGGACTTACGGTCTAGGAGTTATGAGCAGTTTCGCGCTTTTGGTTGCTATAGCGCCACCTATGGGCCAATCGGGGTCATAATTTGATAACCTCTCCTCGATTTTTGTACTACCATATGGCAAAGTTTCAAAGCTCTAGCCCTTACGGTTTGGGCTGCACGATGCGTTTTACGGCGGAATAATAATAATAATAATAATAAAAATCAGCACAATTACAATAGGGTTTCAGCACTTCGTGCTTGAACCCCTAATAAAAATCCTTACAATTACAATAGGGTTTCAGCACTTCGTGCTTGAACCCCTAAAAATCAGCACAATTACAATAGGGTTTCAGCATTTCATGCTTGAACCCCTAATAAGAAGAGACGTTTTGGACAGTTATAGCGCCACCTATTGTCCGATCTTCACGAAACTTGGCATGCTTCTTCACCATGTTCTGACACATCTGCTCATCGATTTTTGTGAAGTTTGGGGTTTTCCCTTAGGTTGTATAGGCTTTTGAGTGTTTTTTTGTCCCACCCCTTTCCTAAATGACCCTGTTACAGCCAGGCCAATGCAAAAGTTCAACTTTTTTCCGATAATTATTGATCTAGAGACTCCAGAGAACTGTGCTAGACTGGTCTGGTTCCGATTGGGCCAAAAACCTAGGACTAGTTCGCAAAAGTAGGTTTTTCACTAAATTGCCCATAGAATTTTTTTTTTGCTCGTAGAGCAATTTGGAGATAGCCATTTTGTCCGTCTGGATCCAGGGATCACAGTGATGCTAAAATTGAGACTCTAGGACAAACTGTCTAGGAGTTATGAGCAATGTAGTAAATTTGGTCATTATAGCGCCACCTATGGGCCAATCGGGGTCATATTTTGATAGGTTCTCCCCAAATTGAGGACTACCATTTGGCCAAGTTTCAAGGTTCCAGCTCTTACGGTTTGGGCTGCACGATGCGTTTTAGGGCGGAATAATAATAATAATAATAATAAAAATCAGCACAATTACAATAGGGTTTCAGCATTTCATGCTTGAACCCCTAATAAGAAGAGACGTTTTGGACAGTTATAGCGCCACCTATTGTCCGATCTTCACGAAACTTGGCATGCTTCTTCACCATGTTCTGACACATCTGCTCATCGATTTTTGTGAAGTTTGGGGTTTTCCCTTAGGTTGTATAGGCTTTTGAGTGTTTTTTTGTCCCACCCCTTTCCTAAATGACCCTGTTACAGCCAGGCCAATGCAAAAGTTCAACTTTTTTCCGATAATTATTGATCTAGAGACTCCAGAGAACTGTGCTAGACTGGTCTGGTTCCGATTGGGCCAAAAACCTAGGACTAGTTCGCAAAAGTAGGTTTTTCACTAAATTGCCCATAGAATTTTTTTTTTGCTCGTAGAGCAATTTGGAGATAGCCATTTTGTCCGTCTGGATCCAGGGATCACAGTGATGCTAAAATTGAGACTCTAGGACAAACTGTCTAGGAGTTATGAGCAATGTAGTAAATTTGGTCATTATAGCGCCACCTATGGGCCAATCGGGGTCATATTTTGATAGGTTCTCCCCAAATTGAGGACTACCATTTGGCCAAGTTTCAAGGTTCCAGCTCTTACGGTTTGGGCTGCACGATGCGTTTTAGGGCGGAATAATAATAATAATAATAATAAAAATCAGCACAATTACAATAGGGTTTCAGCATTTCATGCTTGAACCCCTAATAAGAAGAGACGTTTTGGACAGTTATAGCGCCACCTATTGTCCGATCTTCACGAAACTTGGCATGCTTCTTCACCATGTTCTGACACATCTGCTCATCGATTTTTGTGAAGTTTGGGGTTTTCCCTTAGGTTGTATAGGCTTTTGAGTGTTTTTTTGTCCCACCCCTTTCCTAAATGACCCTGTTACAGCCAGGCCAATGCAAAAGTTCAACTTTTTTCCGATAATTATTGATCTAGAGACTCCAGAGAACTGTGCTAGACTGGTCTGGTTCCGATTGGGCCAAAAACCTAGGACTAGTTCGCAAAAGTAGGTTTTTCACTAAATTGCCCATAGAATTTTTTTTTTGCTCGTAGAGCAATTTGGAGATAGCCATTTTGTCCGTCTGGATCCAGGGATCACAGTGATGCTAAAATTGAGACTCTAGGACAAACTGTCTAGGAGTTATGAGCAATGTAGTAAATTTGGTCATTATAGCGCCACCTATGGGCCAATCGGGGTCATATTTTGATAGGTTCTCCCCAAATTGAGGACTACCATTTGGCCAAGTTTCAAGGTTCCAGCTCTTACGGTTTGGGCTGCACGATGCGTTTTAGGGCGGAATAATAATAATAATAATAATAATAATAAAAATCAGCACAATTACAATAGGGTTTCAGCATTTCATGCTTGAACCCCTAAAAATCAGCACAATTACAATAGGGTTTCAGCATTTCATGCTTGAACCCCTAATAAGAAGAGACGTTTTGGACAGTTATAGCGCCACCTATTGTCCGATCTTCACGAAACTTGGCATGCTTCTTCACCATGTTCTGACACATCTGCTCATCGATTTTTGTGAAGTTTGGGGTTTTCCCTTAGGTTGTATAGGCGTTTGAGTGTTTTTTTGTCCCACCCCTTTCCTAAGTGACCCTGTTACAGCCAGGCCAATGCAAAAGTTCAACTTTTTTTTCGATAATTATTGATCTAGAGACTCCAGAGAACTGTGCTAGACTGGTCTGGTTCCGATTGGGCCAAAAACCTAGGACTAGTTCGCAAAAGTAGGTTTTTCACTAAATTGCCCATAGAATTTTTTTTTTGCTCGTAGAGCAATTTGGAGATAGCCATTTTGTCCGTCTGGATCCAGGGATCACAGTGATGCTAAAATTGAGACTCTAGGACAAACTGTCTAGGAGTTATGAGCAATGTAGTAAATTTGGTCATTATAGCGCCACCTATGGGCCAATCGGGGTCATATTTTGATAGGTTCTCCCCAAATTGAGGACTACCATTTGGCCAAGTTTCAAGGTTCCAGCTCTTACGGTTTGGGCTGCACGATGCGTTTTAGGGCGGAATAATAATAATAATAATAATAATTAAAGCTGCAAGCAGCATTTATCGGGGTTCAAGCAGTTAAGGCCTTTAAGGCCTTTAAGCACAAAAGCATCAAAAGTTATTAAGATTTATTTAGCAAGCATGTAACCACTGACATAATAGATGGAAAAGACCATTTACAGCCAATACAGGCAATTTACCATGTGATATGGTTTTAAAGCTTTTTAACAGTTATAGCGCCACCTATGGTCCGATCTCCATAGAATTGTTTACTGTGACCTCAAATTGAACCCATACACATGTGTACTGAGTTTGGTGAAGATATCTCATTTACTTCTTGAGTTATAGCCATTTTAGTAAAATAGGCTCCTCCCACAACAATTTAGCATATTCTAGTATTATTTACTATGATTCTAGCATGATTTGCCATATTCTAGCATAATTTACCATGATATACTACATTCTAGTATGATTTACCATTGTTTACTGTGATTCTAGCATGGATTACCATAGTTTATCATGATTTATCATAGTTTACCATGATTCATCATAGTTTACCATGATTTACCCTGTTCTAGCATAGTTTACCATGATTTACCATGTTCTAGCATGATTTACCATGATATACCACATTCTAACATGATTTACCATAGTTTATTATGATTTATCATGGCTTACCATGATTTA
The DNA here is from genome assembly GCF_949319135.1 of Squalius cephalus. NCBI lineage: Eukaryota > Metazoa > Chordata > Actinopteri > Cypriniformes > Leuciscidae > Squalius > Squalius cephalus. Next base: position 91,273 of record NW_027645842.1, read on the forward strand.
CCCTGTTCTAGCATAGTTTACCATGATTTACCATGTTCTAGCATGATGTACCATGATATACCATGTTCTAGAATGATGTACCAGGATTGTAGTATGATTTACCTTGATACACCACATTCTAGAATTATTTATTATGATTTACCATGTTTTTAGTGTGATTTACCATGATTTACCACATTGCTAGCAATTATGTGAAGTATCAGTAAAAATGAAGTGATAAACTCTGACAAAATATGATTGTGCTACAATAGTAATTGTTATATAAGTGATTTTTTAGTGTTTTATTGTTATATAAGTGATTTTTAGTGTCTAATGAATGCAAAAGCATAAGTGAGTAGACTTCATTAATAAGTAGAATGGCCAGCAGAGGGCAGGAGAAGACCACATATTGGCTCACTTTCACTTTAAACTTCTTGATTTTCACCATTTTTCTGCACTAAAGCAAACCAGTTTTTCCATTTTAACTCCATAATGCATGTTTACACACACACACACACACACACGCACACACGCACACACACACACACACACACACACACACACACAAAGACAAATGTTGTTGTTGTTTTTTCAATGCTATTGGGATATGTCATTATGAAAATATATTTGAATGGTCTATAAACATTTCACAAAGTCTTTGCAAGCTATTAATCAGATGATTAACCTAAGACTACACACACACATTATGTTGTAGATGCAGACATTTGAAATGTATGATGTGATCAAACTGTCAATACTAATACTTTAACAGATGTATTTTGACTAAATGTAATTGTAAATGTTAAAATAGTGATTTTATAAAGTCTAAATATAAATTATAGAACAATATGACAAAATGACTATTTTGAACAGCAGGGGGCAGTAAAATACCACTTATTGGCTTAATATGCCATTATAATCATATCATTTTCACCTTTTTAACTGTTACAGAGGCAAATTTTGTCTGATCTGTCTGAAAATTTTCATGCATGTTCAGAGTGATATTTCACATGTTCTGACTTGTTTTTAAGAAGGTCTGAGTCATTCATTAAAGAGATATAGGCTTTCGGGGACACTTGGTAAAGGCTACATTTTGAAGTGAACCTATTATAGCTATCCAAATGAAGTAGTTCAACTTTTTCTGACAATTATTGATCTAGTGAGTCCAGAGAATTGTATTGCACTAGTTTTGAACATTATGATATGAAAATTATATGATCAGAGATGGAAAAGACCATTTACAGCCAATACAAGCAACATACCATAGGAAATATATGGTTTTAAAGCTTTTTAAAGGTTATAGCGCCACCTATCGTCCGATCTCCATAAAATTTTGCATGCTTGTTAATGATGTTATGACACATAGGCTGACCAATTTTTGTGAAGTTCTGAGTTTTCATTTAGGATTTATAGGCTTTTGAGTGTATTTTGCCACACCCATTTTATAAATGACCCTATTACAGCCATACAAATGCAAAAGTTCAACTTTTTTTTGATAATTATTGATCTAGAGAGTCCAGAGAATTGTCCTAGACTGGTCTGGTTCCGATCGGGCGAAAAACCTAGGACTAGTTCGCAAAAGTAGGTTTTAGACATATTCGTGAATATTTAATGAACGGTTTGATTGACAGCAATGGTTCTTGAGGCAAAGTTGTTCAGCATGAGCAGATCTATCAAATGATATGCATATTGTGTGGATGAGTGTAACACCACGTGATTACAGAGCCATAAAACTCGTTAGCGCCAACTAGTGGCCGATTTCTTTCAAAATTCTTACAGACCTCTAGGGCCATGAGACGAACATGCCCATCGAGTTTCGTTCCGATCGGCCTCCGTTAACCTTGTCTAATCGGTGCTCAAACTTCATTGGCCGATGGCGGCCATGTTTTTTGAGATACGCCAATGTCCTCATAGACATACATGGCACCTTGGACCAAGACACTGCATACCAATTTTCAAGTCAATCGGACTAACGGTCAGGTGGTTATAGCCTGTTTTATGTTTTTTTCATGTTATAGCGCCACCATGTGGCCAATCGCCGCGATTTTTTTACCGTGACCTCAGATTGACCTCTTACACATGTGTACCAAGTTTGGTTAAAATACCTCTTTTACTTCTGGAGTTATAGCCATTTTAGTAAAATAGGCTCCTCCCACAACGTTAATTTTGCACACCCTAGCGACCGTGAATCGAAATTTCAACTTTTTTTCGATAATTATTGATCATCAGACTCCAGTGAACAATTCTGCACTGGTTTGGTTCCGATCGGGCAAAAAACCAGGGACTAGTTCGCAAAAGTAGATTTTCGACAAAATTCAAAATGGCGGAAAATCTATCATGGCGGAAATAAAATCGGAGATATACGTTTTGTTCGTCAGGCGTCCAGCTTTCCAATGATATAAGACACTTGAGTCTAGGACTTACGGTCTAGGAGTTATGAGCAGTTTCGCGCTTTTGGTTGCTATAGCGCCACCTATGGGCCAATCGGGGTCATAATTTGATAACCTCTCCTCGATTTTTGTACTACCATATGGCAAAGTTTCAAAGCTCTAGCCCTTACGGTTTGGGCTGCACGATGCGTTTTACGGCGGAATAATAATAATAATAATAATAAAAATCAGCACAATTACAATAGGGTTTCAGCACTTCGTGCTTGAACCCCTAAAAATCAGCACAATTACAATAGGGTTTCAGCATTTCATGCTTGAACCCCTAATAAGAAGAGACGTTTTGGACAGTTATAGCGCCACCTATTGTCCGATCTTCACGAAACTTGGCATGCTTCTTCACCATGTTCTGACACATCTGCTCATCGATTTTTGTGAAGTTTGGGGTTTTCCCTTAGGTTGTATAGGCTTTTGAGTGTTTTTTTGTCCCACCCCTTTCCTAAATGACCCTGTTACAGCCAGGCCAATGCAAAAGTTCAACTTTTTTCCGATAATTATTGATCTAGAGACTCCAGAGAACTGTGCTAGACTGGTCTGGTTCCGATTGGGCCAAAAACCTAGGACTAGTTCGCAAAAGTAGGTTTTTCACTAAATTGCCCATAGAATTTTTTTTTTGCTCGTAGAGCAATTTGGAGATAGCCATTTTGTCCGTCTGGATCCAGGGATCACAGTGATGCTAAAATTGAGACTCTAGGACAAACTGTCTAGGAGTTATGAGCAATGTAGTAAATTTGGTCATTATAGCGCCACCTATGGGCCAATCGGGGTCATATTTTGATAGGTTCTCCCCAAATTGAGGACTACCATTTGGCCAAGTTTCAAGGTTCCAGCTCTTACGGTTTGGGCTGCACGATGCGTTTTAGGGCGGAATAATAATAATAATAATAATAATAATAAAAATCAGCACAATTACAATAGGGTTTCAGCATTTCATGCTTGAACCCCTAAAAATCAGCACAATTACAATAGGGTTTCAGCATTTCATGCTTGAACCCCTAATAAGAAGAGACGTTTTGGACAGTTATAGCGCCACCTATTGTCCGATCTTCACGAAACTTGGCATGCTTCTTCACCATGTTCTGACACATCTGCTCATCGATTTTTGTGAAGTTTGGGGTTTTCCCTTAGGTTGTATAGGCGTTTGAGTGTTTTTTTGTCCCACCCCTTTCCTAAGTGACCCTGTTACAGCCAGGCCAATGCAAAAGTTCAACTTTTTTTTCGATAATTATTGATCTAGAGACTCCAGAGAACTGTGCTAGACTGGTCTGGTTCCGATTGGGCCAAAAACCTAGGACTAGTTCGCAAAAGTAGGTTTTTCACTAAATTGCCCATAGAATTTTTTTTTTGCTCGTAGAGCAATTTGGAGATAGCCATTTTGTCCGTCTGGATCCAGGGATCACAGTGATGCTAAAATTGAGACTCTAGGACAAACTGTCTAGGAGTTATGAGCAATGTAGTAAATTTGGTCATTATAGCGCCACCTATGGGCCAATCGGGGTCATATTTTGATAGGTTCTCCCCAAATTGAGGACTACCATTTGGCCAAGTTTCAAGGTTCCAGCTCTTACGGTTTGGGCTGCACGATGCGTTTTAGGGCGGAATAATAATAATAATAATAATAAAAATCAGCACAATTACAATAGGGTTTCAGCATTTCATGCTTGAACCCCTAATAAGAAGAGACGTTTTGGACAGTTATAGCGCCACCTATTGTCCGATCTTCACGAAACTTGGCATGCTTCTTCACCATGTTCTGACACATCTGCTCATCGATTTTTGTGAAGTTTGGGGTTTTCCCTTAGGTTGTATAGGCGTTTGAGTGTTTTTTTGTCCCACCCCTTTCCTAAGTGACCCTGTTACAGCCAGGCCAATGCAAAAGTTCAACTTTTTTTTCGATAATTATTGATCTAGAGACTCCAGAGAACTGTGCTAGACTGGTCTGGTTCCGATTGGGCCAAAAACCTAGGACTAGTTCGCAAAAGTAGGTTTTTCACTAAATTGCCCATAGAATTTTTTTTTTGCTCGTAGAGCAATTTGGAGATAGCCATTTTGTCCGTCTGGATCCAGGGATCACAGTGATGCTAAAATTGAGACTCTAGGACAAACTGTCTAGGAGTTATGAGCAATGTAGTAAATTTGGTCATTATAGCGCCACCTATGGGCCAATCGGGGTCATATTTTGATAGGTTCTCCCCAAATTGAGGACTACCATTTGGCCAAGTTTCAAGGTTCCAGCTCTTACGGTTTGGGCTGCACGATGCGTTTTAGGGCGGAATAATAATAATAATAATAATAAAAATCAGCACAATTACAATAGGGTTTCAGCATTTCATGCTTGAACCCCTAATAAGAAGAGACGTTTTGGACAGTTATAGCGCCACCTATTGTCCGATCTTCACGAAACTTGGCATGCTTCTTCACCATGTTCTGACACATCTGCTCATCGATTTTTGTGAAGTTTGGGGTTTTCCCTTAGGTTGTATAGGCTTTTGAGTGTTTTTTTGTCCCACCCCTTTCCTAAATGACCCTGTTACAGCCAGGCCAATGCAAAAGTTCAACTTTTTTCCGATAATTATTGATCTAGAGACTCCAGAGAACTGTGCTAGACTGGTCTGGTTCCGATTGGGCCAAAAACCTAGGACTAGTTCGCAAAAGTAGGTTTTTCACTAAATTGCCCATAGAATTTTTTTTTTGCTCGTAGAGCAATTTGGAGATAGCCATTTTGTCCGTCTGGATCCAGGGATCACAGTGATGCTAAAATTGAGACTCTAGGACAAACTGTCTAGGAGTTATGAGCAATGTAGTAAATTTGGTCATTATAGCGCCACCTATGGGCCAATCGGGGTCATATTTTGATAGGTTCTCCCCAAATTGAGGACTACCATTTGGCCAAGTTTCAAGGTTCCAGCTCTTACGGTTTGGGCTGCACGATGCGTTTTAGGGCGGAATAATAATAATAATAATAATAAAAATCAGCACAATTACAATAGGGTTTCAGCATTTCATGCTTGAACCCCTAATAAGAAGAGACGTTTTGGACAGTTATAGCGCCACCTATTGTCCGATCTTCACGAAACTTGGCATGCTTCTTCACCATGTTCTGACACATCTGCTCATCGATTTTTGTGAAGTTTGGGGTTTTCCCTTAGGTTGTATAGGCTTTTGAGTGTTTTTTTGTCCCACCCCTTTCCTAAATGACCCTGTTACAGCCAGGCCAATGCAAAAGTTCAACTTTTTTCCGATAATTATTGATCTAGAGACTCCAGAGAACTGTGCTAGACTGGTCTGGTTCCGATTGGGCCAAAAACCTAGGACTAGTTCGCAAAAGTAGGTTTTTCACTAAATTGCCCATAGAATTTTTTTTTTGCTCGTAGAGCAATTTGGAGATAGCCATTTTGTCCGTCTGGATCCAGGGATCACAGTGATGCTAAAATTGAGACTCTAGGACAAACTGTCTAGGAGTTATGAGCAATGTAGTAAATTTGGTCATTATAGCGCCACCTATGGGCCAATCGGGGTCATATTTTGATAGGTTCTCCCCAAATTGAGGACTACCATTTGGCCAAGTTTCAAGGTTCCAGCTCTTACGGTTTGGGCTGCACGATGCGTTTTAGGGCGGAATAATAATAATAATAATAATAAAAATCAGCACAATTACAATAGGGTTTCAGCATTTCATGCTTGAACCCCTAATAAGAAGAGACGTTTTGGACAGTTATAGCGCCACCTATTGTCCGATCTTCACGAAACTTGGCATGCTTCTTCACCATGTTCTGACACATCTGCTCATCGATTTTTGTGAAGTTTGGGGTTTTCCCTTAGGTTGTATAGGCTTTTGAGTGTTTTTTTGTCCCACCCCTTTCCTAAATGACCCTGTTACAGCCAGGCCAATGCAAAAGTTCAACTTTTTTCCGATAATTATTGATCTAGAGACTCCAGAGAACTGTGCTAGACTGGTCTGGTTCCGATTGGGCCAAAAACCTAGGACTAGTTCGCAAAAGTAGGTTTTTCACTAAATTGCCCATAGAATTTTTTTTTTGCTCGTAGAGCAATTTGGAGATAGCCATTTTGTCCGTCTGGATCCAGGGATCACAGTGATGCTAAAATTGAGACTCTAGGACAAACTGTCTAGGAGTTATGAGCAATGTAGTAAATTTGGTCATTATAGCGCCACCTATGGGCCAATCGGGGTCATATTTTGATAGGTTCTCCCCAAATTGAGGACTACCATTTGGCCAAGTTTCAAGGTTCCAGCTCTTACGGTTTGGGCTGCACGATGCGTTTTACGGCGGAATAATAATAATAATAATAATAATAATAAAAATCAGCACAATTACAATAGGGTTTCAGCATTTCATGCTTGAACCCCTAAAAATCAGCACAATTACAATAGGGTTTCAGCATTTCATGCTTGAACCCCTAATAAGAAGAGACGTTTTGGACAGTTATAGCGCCACCTATTGTCCGATCTTCACGAAACTTGGCATGCTTCTTCACCATGTTCTGACACATCTGCTCATCGATTTTTGTGAAGTTTGGGGTTTTCCCTTAGGTTGTATAGGCTTTTGAGTGTTTTTTTGTCCCACCCCTTTCCTAAATGACCCTGTTACAGCCAGGCCAATGCAAAAGTTCAACTTTTTTCCGATAATTATTGATCTAGAGACTCCAGAGAACTGTGCTAGACTGGTCTGGTTCCGATTGGGCCAAAAACCTAGGACTAGTTCGCAAAAGTAGGTTTTTCACTAAATTGCCCATAGAATTTTTTTTTTGCTCGTAGAGCAATTTGGAGATAGCCATTTTGTCCGTCTGGATCCAGGGATCACAGTGATGCTAAAATTGAGACTCTAGGACAAACTGTCTAGGAGTTATGAGCAATGTAGTAAATTTGGTCATTATAGCGCCACCTATGGGCCAATCGGGGTCATATTTTGATAGGTTCTCCCCAAATTGAGGACTACCATTTGGCCAAGTTTCAAGGTTCCAGCTCTTACGGTTTGGGCTGCACGATGCGTTTTACGGCGGAATAATAATAATAATAATAATAATAATAAAAATCAGCACAATTACAATAGGGTTTCAGCATTTCATGCTTGAACCCCTAAAAATCAGCACAATTACAATAGGGTTTCAGCATTTCATGCTTGAACCCCTAATAAGAAGAGACGTTTTGGACAGTTATAGCGCCACCTATTGTCCGATCTTCACGAAACTTGGCATGCTTCTTCACCATGTTCTGACACATCTGCTCATCGATTTTTGTGAAGTTTGGGGTTTTCCCTTAGGTTGTATAGGCGTTTGAGTGTTTTTTTGTCCCACCCCTTTCCTAAGTGACCCTGTTACAGCCAGGCCAATGCAAAAGTTCAACTTTTTTTTCGATAATTATTGATCTAGAGACTCCAGAGAACTGTGCTAGACTGGTCTGGTTCCGATTGGGCCAAAAACCTAGGACTAGTTCGCAAAAGTAGGTTTTTCACTAAATTGCCCATAGAATTTTTTTTTTGCTCGTAGAGCAATTTGGAGATAGCCATTTTGTCCGTCTGGATCCAGGGATCACAGTGATGCTAAAATTGAGACTCTAGGACAAACTGTCTAGGAGTTATGAGCAATGTAGTAAATTTGGTCATTATAGCGCCACCTATGGGCCAATCGGGGTCATATTTTGATAGGTTCTCCCCAAATTGAGGACTACCATTTGGCCAAGTTTCAAGGTTCCAGCTCTTACGGTTTGGGCTGCACGATGCGTTTTAGGGCGGAATAATAATAATAATAATAATAAAAATCAGCACAATTACAATAGGGTTTCAGCATTTCATGCTTGAACCCCTAATAAGAAGAGACGTTTTGGACAGTTATAGCGCCACCTATTGTCCGATCTTCACGAAACTTGGCATGCTTCTTCACCATGTTCTGACACATCTGCTCATCGATTTTTGTGAAGTTTGGGGTTTTCCCTTAGGTTGTATAGGCTTTTGAGTGTTTTTTTGTCCCACCCCTTTCCTAAATGACCCTGTTACAGCCAGGCCAATGCAAAAGTTCAACTTTTTTCCGATAATTATTGATCTAGAGACTCCAGAGAACTGTGCTAGACTGGTCTGGTTCCGATTGGGCCAAAAACCTAGGACTAGTTCGCAAAAGTAGGTTTTTCACTAAATTGCCCATAGAATTTTTTTTTTGCTCGTAGAGCAATTTGGAGATAGCCATTTTGTCCGTCTGGATCCAGGGATCACAGTGATGCTAAAATTGAGACTCTAGGACAAACTGTCTAGGAGTTATGAGCAATGTAGTAAATTTGGTCATTATAGCGCCACCTATGGGCCAATCGGGGTCATATTTTGATAGGTTCTCCCCAAATTGAGGACTACCATTTGGCCAAGTTTCAAGGTTCCAGCTCTTACGGTTTGGGCTGCACGATGCGTTTTACGGCGGAATAATAATAATAATAATAATAATAATAAAAATCAGCACAATTACAATAGGGTTTCAGCATTTCATGCTTGAACCCCTAAAAATCAGCACAATTACAATAGGGTTTCAGCATTTCATGCTTGAACCCCTAATAAGAAGAGACGTTTTGGACAGTTATAGCGCCACCTATTGTCCGATCTTCACGAAACTTGGCATGCTTCTTCACCATGTTCTGACACATCTGCTCATCGATTTTTGTGAAGTTTGGGGTTTTCCCTTAGGTTGTATAGGCTTTTGAGTGTTTTTTTGTCCCACCCCTTTCCTAAATGACCCTGTTACAGCCAGGCCAATGCAAAAGTTCAACTTTTTTCCGATAATTATTGATCTAGAGACTCCAGAGAACTGTGCTAGACTGGTCTGGTTCCGATTGGGCCAAAAACCTAGGACTAGTTCGCAAAAGTAGGTTTTTCACTAAATTGCCCATAGAATTTTTTTTTTGCTCGTAGAGCAATTTGGAGATAGCCATTTTGTCCGTCTGGATCCAGGGATCACAGTGATGCTAAAATTGAGACTCTAGGACAAACTGTCTAGGAGTTATGAGCAATGTAGTAAATTTGGTCATTATAGCGCCACCTATGGGCCAATCGGGGTCATATTTTGATAGGTTCTCCCCAAATTGAGGACTACCATTTGGCCAAGTTTCAAGGTTCCAGCTCTTACGGTTTGGGCTGCACGATGCGTTTTACGGCGGAATAATAATAATAATAATAATAATAATAAAAATCAGCACAATTACAATAGGGTTTCAGCATTTCATGCTTGAACCCCTAAAAATCAGCACAATTACAATAGGGTTTCAGCATTTCATGCTTGAACCCCTAATAAGAAGAGACGTTTTGGACAGTTATAGCGCCACCTATTGTCCGATCTTCACGAAACTTGGCATGCTTCTTCACCATGTTCTGACACATCTGCTCATCGATTTTTGTGAAGTTTGGGGTTTTCCCTTAGGTTGTATAGGCGTTTGAGTGTTTTTTTGTCCCACCCCTTTCCTAAGTGACCCTGTTACAGCCAGGCCAATGCAAAAGTTCAACTTTTTTTTCGATAATTATTGATCTAGAGACTCCAGAGAACTGTGCTAGACTGGTCTGGTTCCGATTGGGCCAAAAACCTAGGACTAGTTCGCAAAAGTAGGTTTTTCACTAAATTGCCCATAGAATTTTTTTTTTGCTCGTAGAGCAATTTGGAGATAGCCATTTTGTCCGTCTGGATCCAGGGATCACAGTGATGCTAAAATTGAGACTCTAGGACAAACTGTCTAGGAGTTATGAGCAATGTAGTAAATTTGGTCATTATAGCGCCACCTATGGGCCAATCGGGGTCATATTTTGATAGGTTCTCCCCAAATTGAGGACTACCATTTGGCCAAGTTTCAAGGTTCCAGCTCTTACGGTTTGGGCTGCACGATGCGTTTTACGGCGGAATAATAATAATAATAATAATAATAATAAAAATCAGCACAATTACAATAGGGTTTCAGCATTTCATGCTTGAACCCCTAAAAATCAGCACAATTACAATAGGGTTTCAGCATTTCATGCTTGAACCCCTAATAAGAAGAGACGTTTTGGACAGTTATAGCGCCACCTATTGTCCGATCTTCACGAAACTTGGCATGCTTCTTCACCATGTTCTGACACATCTGCTCATCGATTTTTGTGAAGTTTGGGGTTTTCCCTTAGGTTGTATAGGCTTTTGAGTGTTTTTTTGTCCCACCCCTTTCCTAAATGACCCTGTTACAGCCAGGCCAATGCAAAAGTTCAACTTTTTTCCGATAATTATTGATCTAGAGACTCCAGAGAACTGTGCTAGACTGGTCTGGTTCCGATTGGGCCAAAAACCTAGGACTAGTTCGCAAAAGTAGGTTTTTCACTAAATTGCCCATAGAATTTTTTTTTTGCTCGTAGAGCAATTTGGAGATAGCCATTTTGTCCGTCTGGATCCAGGGATCACAGTGATGCTAAAATTGAGACTCTAGGACAAACTGTCTAGGAGTTATGAGCAATGTAGTAAATTTGGTCATTATAGCGCCACCTATGGGCCAATCGGGGTCATATTTTGATAGGTTCTCCCCAAATTGAGGACTACCATTTGGCCAAGTTTCAAGGTTCCAGCTCTTACGGTTTGGGCTGCACGATGCGTTTTACGGCGGAATAATAATAATAATAATAATAATAATAAAAATCAGCACAATTACAATAGGGTTTCAGCATTTCATGCTTGAACCCCTAAAAATCAGCACAATTACAATAGGGTTTCAGCATTTCATGCTTGAACCCCTAATAAGAAGAGACGTTTTGGACAGTTATAGCGCCACCTATTGTCCGATCTTCACGAAACTTGGCATGCTTCTTCACCATGTTCTGACACATCTGCTCATCGATTTTTGTGAAGTTTGGGGTTTTCCCTTAGGTTGTATAGGCGTTTGAGTGTTTTTTTGTCCCACCCCTTTCCTAAGTGACCCTGTTACAGCCAGGCCAATGCAAAAGTTCAACTTTTTTTTCGATAATTATTGATCTAGAGACTCCAGAGAACTGTGCTAGACTGGTCTGGTTCCGATTGGGCCAAAAACCTAGGACTAGTTCGCAAAAGTAGGTTTTTCACTAAATTGCCCATAGAATTTTTTTTTTGCTCGTAGAGCAATTTGGAGATAGCCATTTTGTCCGTCTGGATCCAGGGATCACAGTGATGCTAAAATTGAGACTCTAGGACAAACTGTCTAGGAGTTATGAGCAATGTAGTAAATTTGGTCATTATAGCGCCACCTATGGGCCAATCGGGGTCATATTTTGATAGGTTCTCCCCAAATTGAGGACTACCATTTGGCCAAGTTTCAAGGTTCCAGCTCTTACGGTTTGGGCTGCACGATGCGTTTTAGGGCGGAATAATAATAATAATAATAATAAAAATCAGCACAATTACAATAGGGTTTCAGCATTTCATGCTTGAACCCCTAATAAGAAGAGACGTTTTGGACAGTTATAGCGCCACCTATTGTCCGATCTTCACGAAACTTGGCATGCTTCTTCACCATGTTCTGACACATCTGCTCATCGATTTTTGTGAAGTTTGGGGTTTTCCCTTAGGTTGTATAGGCTTTTGAGTGTTTTTTTGTCCCACCCCTTTCCTAAATGACCCTGTTACAGCCAGGCCAATGCAAAAGTTCAACTTTTTTCCGATAATTATTGATCTAGAGACTCCAGAGAACTGTGCTAGACTGGTCTGGTTCCGATTGGGCCAAAAACCTAGGACTAGTTCGCAAAAGTAGGTTTTTCACTAAATTGCCCATAGAATTTTTTTTTTGCTCGTAGAGCAATTTGGAGATAGCCATTTTGTCCGTCTGGATCCAGGGATCACAGTGATGCTAAAATTGAGACTCTAGGACAAACTGTCTAGGAGTTATGAGCAATGTAGTAAATTTGGTCATTATAGCGCCACCTATGGGCCAATCGGGGTCATATTTTGATAGGTTCTCCCCAAATTGAGGACTACCATTTGGCCAAGTTTCAAGGTTCCAGCTCTTACGGTTTGGGCTGCACGATGCGTTTTAGGGCGGAATAATAATAATAATAATAATAAAAATCAGCACAATTACAATAGGGTTTCAGCATTTCATGCTTGAACCCCTAATAAGAAGAGACGTTTTGGACAGTTATAGCGCCACCTATTGTCCGATCTTCACGAAACTTGGCATGCTTCTTCACCATGTTCTGACACATCTGCTCATCGATTTTTGTGAAGTTTGGGGTTTTCCCTTAGGTTGTATAGGCTTTTGAGTGTTTTTTTGTCCCACCCCTTTCCTAAATGACCCTGTTACAGCCAGGCCAATGCAAAAGTTCAACTTTTTTCCGATAATTATTGATCTAGAGACTCCAGAGAACTGTGCTAGACTGGTCTGGTTCCGATTGGGCCAAAAACCTAGGACTAGTTCGCAAAAGTAGGTTTTTCACTAAATTGCCCATAGAATTTTTTTTTTGCTCGTAGAGCAATTTGGAGATAGCCATTTTGTCCGTCTGGATCCAGGGATCACAGTGATGCTAAAATTGAGACTCTAGGACAAACTGTCTAGGAGTTATGAGCAATGTAGTAAATTTGGTCATTATAGCGCCACCTATGGGCCAATCGGGGTCATATTTTGATAGGTTCTCCCCAAATTGAGGACTACCATTTGGCCAAGTTTCAAGGTTCCAGCTCTTACGGTTTGGGCTGCACGATGCGTTTTAGGGCGGAATAATAATAATAATAATAATAAAAATCAGCACAATTACAATAGGGTTTCAGCATTTCATGCTTGAACCCCTAATAAGAAGAGACGTTTTGGACAGTTATAGCGCCACCTATTGTCCGATCTTCACGAAACTTGGCATGCTTCTTCACCATGTTCTGACACATCTGCTCATCGATTTTTGTGAAGTTTGGGGTTTTCCCTTAGGTTGTATAGGCTTTTGAGTGTTTTTTTGTCCCACCCCTTTCCTAAATGACCCTGTTACAGCCAGGCCAATGCAAAAGTTCAACTTTTTTCCGATAATTATTGATCTAGAGACTCCAGAGAACTGTGCTAGACTGGTCTGGTTCCGATTGGGCCAAAAACCTAGGACTAGTTCGCAAAAGTAGGTTTTTCACTAAATTGCCCATAGAATTTTTTTTTTGCTCGTAGAGCAATTTGGAGATAGCCATTTTGTCCGTCTGGATCCAGGGATCACAGTGATGCTAAAATTGAGACTCTAGGACAAACTGTCTAGGAGTTATGAGCAATGTAGTAAATTTGGTCATTATAGCGCCACCTATGGGCCAATCGGGGTCATATTTTGATAGGTTCTCCCCAAATTGAGGACTACCATTTGGCCAAGTTTCAAGGTTCCAGCTCTTACGGTTTGGGCTGCACGATGCGTTTTACGGCGGAATAATAATAATAATAATAATAATAATAAAAATCAGCACAATTACAATAGGGTTTCAGCATTTCATGCTTGAACCCCTAAAAATCAGCACAATTACAATAGGGTTTCAGCATTTCATGCTTGAACCCCTAATAAGAAGAGACGTTTTGGACAGTTATAGCGCCACCTATTGTCCGATCTTCACGAAACTTGGCATGCTTCTTCACCATGTTCTGACACATCTGCTCATCGATTTTTGTGAAGTTTGGGGTTTTCCCTTAGGTTGTATAGGCTTTTGAGTGTTTTTTTGTCCCACCCCTTTCCTAAATGACCCTGTTACAGCCAGGCCAATGCAAAAGTTCAACTTTTTTCCGATAATTATTGATCTAGAGACTCCAGAGAACTGTGCTAGACTGGTCTGGTTCCGATTGGGCCAAAAACCTAGGACTAGTTCGCAAAAGTAGGTTTTTCACTAAATTGCCCATAGAATTTTTTTTTTGCTCGTAGAGCAATTTGGAGATAGCCATTTTGTCCGTCTGGATCCAGGGATCACAGTGATGCTAAAATTGAGACTCTAGGACAAACTGTCTAGGAGTTATGAGCAATGTAGTAAATTTGGTCATTATAGCGCCACCTATGGGCCAATCGGGGTCATATTTTGATAGGTTCTCCCCAAATTGAGGACTACCATTTGGCCAAGTTTCAAGGTTCCAGCTCTTACGGTTTGGGCTGCACGATGCGTTTTACGGCGGAATAATAATAATAATAATAATAATAATAAAAATCAGCACAATTACAATAGGGTTTCAGCATTTCATGCTTGAACCCCTAAAAATCAGCACAATTACAATAGGGTTTCAGCATTTCATGCTTGAACCCCTAATAAGAAGAGACGTTTTGGACAGTTATAGCGCCACCTATTGTCCGATCTTCACGAAACTTGGCATGCTTCTTCACCATGTTCTGACACATCTGCTCATCGATTTTTGTGAAGTTTGGGGTTTTCCCTTAGGTTGTATAGGCGTTTGAGTGTTTTTTTGTCCCACCCCTTTCCTAAGTGACCCTGTTACAGCCAGGCCAATGCAAAAGTTCAACTTTTTTTTCGATAATTATTGATCTAGAGACTCCAGAGAACTGTGCTAGACTGGTCTGGTTCCGATTGGGCCAAAAACCTAGGACTAGTTCGCAAAAGTAGGTTTTTCACTAAATTGCCCATAGAATTTTTTTTTTGCTCGTAGAGCAATTTGGAGATAGCCATTTTGTCCGTCTGGATCCAGGGATCACAGTGATGCTAAAATTGAGACTCTAGGACAAACTGTCTAGGAGTTATGAGCAATGTAGTAAATTTGGTCATTATAGCGCCACCTATGGGCCAATCGGGGTCATATTTTGATAGGTTCTCCCCAAATTGAGGACTACCATTTGGCCAAGTTTCAAGGTTCCAGCTCTTACGGTTTGGGCTGCACGATGCGTTTTAGGGCGGAATAATAATAATAATAATAATAAAAATCAGCACAATTACAATAGGGTTTCAGCATTTCATGCTTGAACCCCTAATAAGAAGAGACGTTTTGGACAGTTATAGCGCCACCTATTGTCCGATCTTCACGAAACTTGGCATGCTTCTTCACCATGTTCTGACACATCTGCTCATCGATTTTTGTGAAGTTTGGGGTTTTCCCTTAGGTTGTATAGGCTTTTGAGTGTTTTTTTGTCCCACCCCTTTCCTAAATGACCCTGTTACAGCCAGGCCAATGCAAAAGTTCAACTTTTTTCCGATAATTATTGATCTAGAGACTCCAGAGAACTGTGCTAGACTGGTCTGGTTCCGATTGGGCCAAAAACCTAGGACTAGTTCGCAAAAGTAGGTTTTTCACTAAATTGCCCATAGAATTTTTTTTTTGCTCGTAGAGCAATTTGGAGATAGCCATTTTGTCCGTCTGGATCCAGGGATCACAGTGATGCTAAAATTGAGACTCTAGGACAAACTGTCTAGGAGTTATGAGCAATGTAGTAAATTTGGTCATTATAGCGCCACCTATGGGCCAATCGGGGTCATATTTTGATAGGTTCTCCCCAAATTGAGGACTACCATTTGGCCAAGTTTCAAGGTTCCAGCTCTTACGGTTTGGGCTGCACGATGCGTTTTAGGGCGGAATAATAATAATAATAATAATAAAAATCAGCACAATTACAATAGGGTTTCAGCATTTCATGCTTGAACCCCTAATAAGAAGAGACGTTTTGGACAGTTATAGCGCCACCTATTGTCCGATCTTCACGAAACTTGGCATGCTTCTTCACCATGTTCTGACACATCTGCTCATCGATTTTTGTGAAGTTTGGGGTTTTCCCTTAGGTTGTATAGGCTTTTGAGTGTTTTTTTGTCCCACCCCTTTCCTAAATGACCCTGTTACAGCCAGGCCAATGCAAAAGTTCAACTTTTTTCCGATAATTATTGATCTAGAGACTCCAGAGAACTGTGCTAGACTGGTCTGGTTCCGATTGGGCCAAAAACCTAGGACTAGTTCGCAAAAGTAGGTTTTTCACTAAATTGCCCATAGAATTTTTTTTTTGCTCGTAGAGCAATTTGGAGATAGCCATTTTGTCCGTCTGGATCCAGGGATCACAGTGATGCTAAAATTGAGACTCTAGGACAAACTGTCTAGGAGTTATGAGCAATGTAGTAAATTTGGTCATTATAGCGCCACCTATGGGCCAATCGGGGTCATATTTTGATAGGTTCTCCCCAAATTGAGGACTACCATTTGGCCAAGTTTCAAGGTTCCAGCTCTTACGGTTTGGGCTGCACGATGCGTTTTAGGGCGGAATAATAATAATAATAATAATAATAATAAAAATCAGCACAATTACAATAGGGTTTCAGCATTTCATGCTTGAACCCCTAAAAATCAGCACAATTACAATAGGGTTTCAGCATTTCATGCTTGAACCCCTAATAAGAAGAGACGTTTTGGACAGTTATAGCGCCACCTATTGTCCGATCTTCACGAAACTTGGCATGCTTCTTCACCATGTTCTGACACATCTGCTCATCGATTTTTGTGAAGTTTGGGGTTTTCCCTTAGGTTGTATAGGCGTTTGAGTGTTTTTTTGTCCCACCCCTTTCCTAAGTGACCCTGTTACAGCCAGGCCAATGCAAAAGTTCAACTTTTTTTTCGATAATTATTGATCTAGAGACTCCAGAGAACTGTGCTAGACTGGTCTGGTTCCGATTGGGCCAAAAACCTAGGACTAGTTCGCAAAAGTAGGTTTTTCACTAAATTGCCCATAGAATTTTTTTTTTGCTCGTAGAGCAATTTGGAGATAGCCATTTTGTCCGTCTGGATCCAGGGATCACAGTGATGCTAAAATTGAGACTCTAGGACAAACTGTCTAGGAGTTATGAGCAATGTAGTAAATTTGGTCATTATAGCGCCACCTATGGGCCAATCGGGGTCATATTTTGATAGGTTCTCCCCAAATTGAGGACTACCATTTGGCCAAGTTTCAAGGTTCCAGCTCTTACGGTTTGGGCTGCACGATGCGTTTTAGGGCGGAATAATAATAATAATAATAATAATTAAAGCTGCAAGCAGCATTTATCGGGGTTCAAGCAGTTAAGGCCTTTAAGGCCTTTAAGCACAAAAGCATCAAAAGTTATTAAGATTTATTTAGCAAGCATGTAACCACTGACATAATAGATGGAAAAGACCATTTACAGCCAATACAGGCAATTTACCATGTGATATGGTTTTAAAGCTTTTTAACAGTTATAGCGCCACCTATGGTCCGATCTCCATAGAATTGTTTACTGTGACCTCAAATTGAACCCATACACATGTGTACTGAGTTTGGTGAAGATATCTCATTTACTTCTTGAGTTATAGCCATTTTAGTAAAATAGGCTCCTCCCACAACAATTTAGCATATTCTAGTATTATTTACTATGATTCTAGCATGATTTGCCATATTCTAGCATAATTTACCATGATATACTACATTCTAGTATGATTTACCATTGTTTACTGTGATTCTAGCATGGATTACCATAGTTTATCATGATTTATCATAGTTTACCATGATTCATCATAGTTTACCATGATTTACCCTGTTCTAGCATAGTTTACCATGATTTACCATGTTCTAGCATGATTTACCATGATATACCACATTCTAACATGATTTACCATAGTTTATTATGATTTATCATGGCTTACCATGATTTACCCTGTTCTAGCATAGTTTACCATGATTTACCATGTTCTAGCATGATGTACCATGATATACCATGTTCTAGAATGATGTACCAGGATTGTAGTATGATTTACCTTGATACACCACATTCTAGAATTATTTATTATGATTTACCATGTTTTTAGTGTGATTTACCATGATTTACCACATTGCTAGCAATTATGTGAAGTATCAGTAAAAATGAAGTGATAAACTCTGACAAAATATGATTGTGCTACAATAGTAATTGTTATATAAGTGATTTTTTAGTGTTTTATTGTTATATAAGTGATTTTTAGTGTCTAATGAATGCAAAAGCATAAGTGAGTAGACTTCATTAATAAGTAGAATGGCCAGCAGAGGGCAGGAGAAGACCACATATTGGCTCACTTTCACTTTAAACTTCTTGATTTTCACCATTTTTCTGCACTAAAGCAAACCAGTTTTTCCATTTTAACTCCATAATGCATGTTTACACACACACACACACACACACGCACACACGCACACACACACACACACACACACACACACACACAAAGACAAATGTTGTTGTTGTTTTTTCAATGCTATTGGGATATGTCATTATGAAAATATATTTGAATGGTCTATAAACATTTCACAAAGTCTTTGCAAGCTATTAATCAGATGATTAACCTAAGACTACACACACACATTATGTTGTAGATGCAGACATTTGAAATGTATGATGTGATCAAACTGTCAATACTAATACTTTAACAGATGTATTTTGACTAAATGTAATTGTAAATGTTAAAATAGTGATTTTATAAAGTCTAAATATAAATTATAGAACAATATGACAAAATGACTATTTTGAACAGCAGGGGGCAGTAAAATACCACTTATTGGCTTAATATGCCATTATAATCATATCATTTTCACCTTTTTAACTGTTACAGAGGCAAATTTTGTCTGATCTGTCTGAAAATTTTCATGCATGTTCAGAGTGATATTTCACATGTTCTGACTTGTTTTTAAGAAGGTCTGAGTCATTCATTAAAGAGATATAGGCTTTCGGGGACACTTGGTAAAGGCTACATTTTGAAGTGAACCTATTATAGCTATCCAAATGAAGTAGTTCAACTTTTTCTGACAATTATTGATCTAGTGAGTCCAGAGAATTGTATTGCACTAGTTTTGAACATTATGATATGAAAATTATATGATCAGAGATGGAAAAGACCATTTACAGCCAATACAAGCAACATACCATAGGAAATATATGGTTTTAAAGCTTTTTAAAGGTTATAGCGCCACCTATCGTCCGATCTCCATAAAATTTTGCATGCTTGTTAATGATGTTATGACACATAGGCTGACCAATTTTTGTGAAGTTCTGAGTTTTCATTTAGGATTTATAGGCTTTTGAGTGTATTTTGCCACACCCATTTTATAAATGACCCTATTACAGCCATACAAATGCAAAAGTTCAACTTTTTTTTGATAATTATTGATCTAGAGAGTCCAGAGAATTGTCCTAGACTGGTCTGGTTCCGATCGGGCGAAAAACCTAGGACTAGTTCGCAAAAGTAGGTTTTAGACATATTCGTGAATATTTAATGAACGGTTTGATTGACAGCAATGGTTCTTGAGGCAAAGTTGTTCAGCATGAGCAGATCTATCAAATGATATGCATATTGTGTGGATGAGTGTAACACCACGTGATTACAGAGCCATAAAACTCGTTAGCGCCAACTAGTGGCCGATTTCTTTCAAAATTCTTACAGACCTCTAGGGCCATGAGACGAACATGCCCATCGAGTTTCGTTCCGATCGGCCTCCGTTAACCTTGTCTAATCGGTGCTCAAACTTCATTGGCCGATGGCGGCCATGTTTTTTGAGATACGCCAATGTCCTCATAGACATACATGGCACCTTGGACCAAGACACTGCATACCAATTTTCAAGTCAATCGGACTAACGGTCAGGTGGTTATAGCCTGTTTTATGTTTTTTTCATGTTATAGCGCCACCATGTGGCCAATCGCCGCGATTTTTTTACCGTGACCTCAGATTGACCTCTTACACATGTGTACCAAGTTTGGTTAAAATACCTCTTTTACTTCTGGAGTTATAGCCATTTTAGTAAAATAGGCTCCTCCCACAACGTTAATTTTGCACACCCTAGCGACCGTGAATCGAAATTTCAACTTTTTTTCGATAATTATTGATCATCAGACTCCAGTGAACAATTCTGCACTGGTTTGGTTCCGATCGGGCAAAAAACCAGGGACTAGTTCGCAAAAGTAGATTTTCGACAAAATTCAAAATGGCGGAAAATCTATCATGGCGGAAATAAAATCGGAGATATACGTTTTGTTCGTCAGGCGTCCAGCTTTCCAATGATATAAGACACTTGAGTCTAGGACTTACGGTCTAGGAGTTATGAGCAGTTTCGCGCTTTTGGTTGCTATAGCGCCACCTATGGGCCAATCGGGGTCATAATTTGATAACCTCTCCTCGATTTTTGTACTACCATATGGCAAAGTTTCAAAGCTCTAGCCCTTACGGTTTGGGCTGCACGATGCGTTTTACGGCGGAATAATAATAATAATAATAATAAAAATCAGCACAATTACAATAGGGTTTCAGCACTTCGTGCTTGAACCCCTAAAAATCAGCACAATTACAATAGGGTTTCAGCATTTCATGCTTGAACCCCTAATAAGAAGAGACGTTTTGGACAGTTATAGCGCCACCTATTGTCCGATCTTCACGAAACTTGGCATGCTTCTTCACCATGTTCTGACACATCTGCTCATCGATTTTTGTGAAGTTTGGGGTTTTCCCTTAGGTTGTATAGGCTTTTGAGTGTTTTTTTGTCCCACCCCTTTCCTAAATGACCCTGTTACAGCCAGGCCAATGCAAAAGTTCAACTTTTTTCCGATAATTATTGATCTAGAGACTCCAGAGAACTGTGCTAGACTGGTCTGGTTCCGATTGGGCCAAAAACCTAGGACTAGTTCGCAAAAGTAGGTTTTTCACTAAATTGCCCATAGAATTTTTTTTTTGCTCGTAGAGCAATTTGGAGATAGCCATTTTGTCCGTCTGGATCCAGGGATCACAGTGATGCTAAAATTGAGACTCTAGGACAAACTGTCTAGGAGTTATGAGCAATGTAGTAAATTTGGTCATTATAGCGCCACCTATGGGCCAATCGGGGTCATATTTTGATAGGTTCTCCCCAAATTGAGGACTACCATTTGGCCAAGTTTCAAGGTTCCAGCTCTTACGGTTTGGGCTGCACGATGCGTTTTAGGGCGGAATAATAATAATAATAATAATAATAATAAAAATCAGCACAATTACAATAGGGTTTCAGCATTTCATGCTTGAACCCCTAAAAATCAGCACAATTACAATAGGGTTTCAGCATTTCATGCTTGAACCCCTAATAAGAAGAGACGTTTTGGACAGTTATAGCGCCACCTATTGTCCGATCTTCACGAAACTTGGCATGCTTCTTCACCATGTTCTGACACATCTGCTCATCGATTTTTGTGAAGTTTGGGGTTTTCCCTTAGGTTGTATAGGCGTTTGAGTGTTTTTTTGTCCCACCCCTTTCCTAAGTGACCCTGTTACAGCCAGGCCAATGCAAAAGTTCAACTTTTTTTTCGATAATTATTGATCTAGAGACTCCAGAGAACTGTGCTAGACTGGTCTGGTTCCGATTGGGCCAAAAACCTAGGACTAGTTCGCAAAAGTAGGTTTTTCACTAAATTGCCCATAGAATTTTTTTTTTGCTCGTAGAGCAATTTGGAGATAGCCATTTTGTCCGTCTGGATCCAGGGATCACAGTGATGCTAAAATTGAGACTCTAGGACAAACTGTCTAGGAGTTATGAGCAATGTAGTAAATTTGGTCATTATAGCGCCACCTATGGGCCAATCGGGGTCATATTTTGATAGGTTCTCCCCAAATTGAGGACTACCATTTGGCCAAGTTTCAAGGTTCCAGCTCTTACGGTTTGGGCTGCACGATGCGTTTTAGGGCGGAATAATAATAATAATAATAATAAAAATCAGCACAATTACAATAGGGTTTCAGCATTTCATGCTTGAACCCCTAATAAGAAGAGACGTTTTGGACAGTTATAGCGCCACCTATTGTCCGATCTTCACGAAACTTGGCATGCTTCTTCACCATGTTCTGACACATCTGCTCATCGATTTTTGTGAAGTTTGGGGTTTTCCCTTAGGTTGTATAGGCTTTTGAGTGTTTTTTTGTCCCACCCCTTTCCTAAATGACCCTGTTACAGCCAGGCCAATGCAAAAGTTCAACTTTTTTCCGATAATTATTGATCTAGAGACTCCAGAGAACTGTGCTAGACTGGTCTGGTTCCGATTGGGCCAAAAACCTAGGACTAGTTCGCAAAAGTAGGTTTTTCACTAAATTGCCCATAGAATTTTTTTTTTGCTCGTAGAGCAATTTGGAGATAGCCATTTTGTCCGTCTGGATCCAGGGATCACAGTGATGCTAAAATTGAGACTCTAGGACAAACTGTCTAGGAGTTATGAGCAATGTAGTAAATTTGGTCATTATAGCGCCACCTATGGGCCAATCGGGGTCATATTTTGATAGGTTCTCCCCAAATTGAGGACTACCATTTGGCCAAGTTTCAAGGTTCCAGCTCTTACGGTTTGGGCTGCACGATGCGTTTTAGGGCGGAATAATAATAATAATAATAATAAAAATCAGCACAATTACAATAGGGTTTCAGCATTTCATGCTTGAACCCCTAATAAGAAGAGACGTTTTGGACAGTTATAGCGCCACCTATTGTCCGATCTTCACGAAACTTGGCATGCTTCTTCACCATGTTCTGACACATCTGCTCATCGATTTTTGTGAAGTTTGGGGTTTTCCCTTAGGTTGTATAGGCTTTTGAGTGTTTTTTTGTCCCACCCCTTTCCTAAATGACCCTGTTACAGCCAGGCCAATGCAAAAGTTCAACTTTTTTCCGATAATTATTGATCTAGAGACTCCAGAGAACTGTGCTAGACTGGTCTGGTTCCGATTGGGCCAAAAACCTAGGACTAGTTCGCAAAAGTAGGTTTTTCACTAAATTGCCCATAGAATTTTTTTTTTGCTCGTAGAGCAATTTGGAGATAGCCATTTTGTCCGTCTGGATCCAGGGATCACAGTGATGCTAAAATTGAGACTCTAGGACAAACTGTCTAGGAGTTATGAGCAATGTAGTAAATTTGGTCATTATAGCGCCACCTATGGGCCAATCGGGGTCATATTTTGATAGGTTCTCCCCAAATTGAGGACTACCATTTGGCCAAGTTTCAAGGTTCCAGCTCTTACGGTTTGGGCTGCACGATGCGTTTTAGGGCGGAATAATAATAATAATAATAATAAAAATCAGCACAATTACAATAGGGTTTCAGCATTTCATGCTTGAACCCCTAATAAGAAGAGACGTTTTGGACAGTTATAGCGCCACCTATTGTCCGATCTTCACGAAACTTGGCATGCTTCTTCACCATGTTCTGACACATCTGCTCATCGATTTTTGTGAAGTTTGGGGTTTTCCCTTAGGTTGTATAGGCTTTTGAGTGTTTTTTTGTCCCACCCCTTTCCTAAATGACCCTGTTACAGCCAGGCCAATGCAAAAGTTCAACTTTTTTCCGATAATTATTGATCTAGAGACTCCAGAGAACTGTGCTAGACTGGTCTGGTTCCGATTGGGCCAAAAACCTAGGACTAGTTCGCAAAAGTAGGTTTTTCACTAAATTGCCCATAGAATTTTTTTTTTGCTCGTAGAGCAATTTGGAGATAGCCATTTTGTCCGTCTGGATCCAGGGATCACAGTGATGCTAAAATTGAGACTCTAGGACAAACTGTCTAGGAGTTATGAGCAATGTAGTAAATTTGGTCATTATAGCGCCACCTATGGGCCAATCGGGGTCATATTTTGATAGGTTCTCCCCAAATTGAGGACTACCATTTGGCCAAGTTTCAAGGTTCCAGCTCTTACGGTTTGGGCTGCACGATGCGTTTTACGGCGGAATAATAATAATAATAATAATAATAATAAAAATCAGCACAATTACAATAGGGTTTCAGCATTTCATGCTTGAACCCCTAAAAATCAGCACAATTACAATAGGGTTTCAGCATTTCATGCTTGAACCCCTAATAAGAAGAGACGTTTTGGACAGTTATAGCGCCACCTATTGTCCGATCTTCACGAAACTTGGCATGCTTCTTCACCATGTTCTGACACATCTGCTCATCGATTTTTGTGAAGTTTGGGGTTTTCCCTTAGGTTGTATAGGCTTTTGAGTGTTTTTTTGTCCCACCCCTTTCCTAAATGACCCTGTTACAGCCAGGCCAATGCAAAAGTTCAACTTTTTTCCGATAATTATTGATCTAGAGACTCCAGAGAACTGTGCTAGACTGGTCTGGTTCCGATTGGGCCAAAAACCTAGGACTAGTTCGCAAAAGTAGGTTTTTCACTAAATTGCCCATAGAATTTTTTTTTTGCTCGTAGAGCAATTTGGAGATAGCCATTTTGTCCGTCTGGATCCAGGGATCACAGTGATGCTAAAATTGAGACTCTAGGACAAACTGTCTAGGAGTTATGAGCAATGTAGTAAATTTGGTCATTATAGCGCCACCTATGGGCCAATCGGGGTCATATTTTGATAGGTTCTCCCCAAATTGAGGACTACCATTTGGCCAAGTTTCAAGGTTCCAGCTCTTACGGTTTGGGCTGCACGATGCGTTTTACGGCGGAATAATAATAATAATAATAATAATAATAAAAATCAGCACAATTACAATAGGGTTTCAGCATTTCATGCTTGAACCCCTAAAAATCAGCACAATTACAATAGGGTTTCAGCATTTCATGCTTGAACCCCTAATAAGAAGAGACGTTTTGGACAGTTATAGCGCCACCTATTGTCCGATCTTCACGAAACTTGGCATGCTTCTTCACCATGTTCTGACACATCTGCTCATCGATTTTTGTGAAGTTTGGGGTTTTCCCTTAGGTTGTATAGGCGTTTGAGTGTTTTTTTGTCCCACCCCTTTCCTAAGTGACCCTGTTACAGCCAGGCCAATGCAAAAGTTCAACTTTTTTTTCGATAATTATTGATCTAGAGACTCCAGAGAACTGTGCTAGACTGGTCTGGTTCCGATTGGGCCAAAAACCTAGGACTAGTTCGCAAAAGTAGGTTTTTCACTAAATTGCCCATAGAATTTTTTTTTTGCTCGTAGAGCAATTTGGAGATAGCCATTTTGTCCGTCTGGATCCAGGGATCACAGTGATGCTAAAATTGAGACTCTAGGACAAACTGTCTAGGAGTTATGAGCAATGTAGTAAATTTGGTCATTATAGCGCCACCTATGGGCCAATCGGGGTCATATTTTGATAGGTTCTCCCCAAATTGAGGACTACCATTTGGCCAAGTTTCAAGGTTCCAGCTCTTACGGTTTGGGCTGCACGATGCGTTTTAGGGCGGAATAATAATAATAATAATAATAAAAATCAGCACAATTACAATAGGGTTTCAGCATTTCATGCTTGAACCCCTAATAAGAAGAGACGTTTTGGACAGTTATAGCGCCACCTATTGTCCGATCTTCACGAAACTTGGCATGCTTCTTCACCATGTTCTGACACATCTGCTCATCGATTTTTGTGAAGTTTGGGGTTTTCCCTTAGGTTGTATAGGCTTTTGAGTGTTTTTTTGTCCCACCCCTTTCCTAAATGACCCTGTTACAGCCAGGCCAATGCAAAAGTTCAACTTTTTTCCGATAATTATTGATCTAGAGACTCCAGAGAACTGTGCTAGACTGGTCTGGTTCCGATTGGGCCAAAAACCTAGGACTAGTTCGCAAAAGTAGGTTTTTCACTAAATTGCCCATAGAATTTTTTTTTTGCTCGTAGAGCAATTTGGAGATAGCCATTTTGTCCGTCTGGATCCAGGGATCACAGTGATGCTAAAATTGAGACTCTAGGACAAACTGTCTAGGAGTTATGAGCAATGTAGTAAATTTGGTCATTATAGCGCCACCTATGGGCCAATCGGGGTCATATTTTGATAGGTTCTCCCCAAATTGAGGACTACCATTTGGCCAAGTTTCAAGGTTCCAGCTCTTACGGTTTGGGCTGCACGATGCGTTTTACGGCGGAATAATAATAATAATAATAATAATAATAAAAATCAGCACAATTACAATAGGGTTTCAGCATTTCATGCTTGAACCCCTAAAAATCAGCACAATTACAATAGGGTTTCAGCATTTCATGCTTGAACCCCTAATAAGAAGAGACGTTTTGGACAGTTATAGCGCCACCTATTGTCCGATCTTCACGAAACTTGGCATGCTTCTTCACCATGTTCTGACACATCTGCTCATCGATTTTTGTGAAGTTTGGGGTTTTCCCTTAGGTTGTATAGGCTTTTGAGTGTTTTTTTGTCCCACCCCTTTCCTAAATGACCCTGTTACAGCCAGGCCAATGCAAAAGTTCAACTTTTTTCCGATAATTATTGATCTAGAGACTCCAGAGAACTGTGCTAGACTGGTCTGGTTCCGATTGGGCCAAAAACCTAGGACTAGTTCGCAAAAGTAGGTTTTTCACTAAATTGCCCATAGAATTTTTTTTTTGCTCGTAGAGCAATTTGGAGATAGCCATTTTGTCCGTCTGGATCCAGGGATCACAGTGATGCTAAAATTGAGACTCTAGGACAAACTGTCTAGGAGTTATGAGCAATGTAGTAAATTTGGTCATTATAGCGCCACCTATGGGCCAATCGGGGTCATATTTTGATAGGTTCTCCCCAAATTGAGGACTACCATTTGGCCAAGTTTCAAGGTTCCAGCTCTTACGGTTTGGGCTGCACGATGCGTTTTACGGCGGAATAATAATAATAATAATAATAATAATAAAAATCAGCACAATTACAATAGGGTTTCAGCATTTCATGCTTGAACCCCTAAAAATCAGCACAATTACAATAGGGTTTCAGCATTTCATGCTTGAACCCCTAATAAGAAGAGACGTTTTGGACAGTTATAGCGCCACCTATTGTCCGATCTTCACGAAACTTGGCATGCTTCTTCACCATGTTCTGACACATCTGCTCATCGATTTTTGTGAAGTTTGGGGTTTTCCCTTAGGTTGTATAGGCGTTTGAGTGTTTTTTTGTCCCACCCCTTTCCTAAGTGACCCTGTTACAGCCAGGCCAATGCAAAAGTTCAACTTTTTTTTCGATAATTATTGATCTAGAGACTCCAGAGAACTGTGCTAGACTGGTCTGGTTCCGATTGGGCCAAAAACCTAGGACTAGTTCGCAAAAGTAGGTTTTTCACTAAATTGCCCATAGAATTTTTTTTTTGCTCGTAGAGCAATTTGGAGATAGCCATTTTGTCCGTCTGGATCCAGGGATCACAGTGATGCTAAAATTGAGACTCTAGGACAAACTGTCTAGGAGTTATGAGCAATGTAGTAAATTTGGTCATTATAGCGCCACCTATGGGCCAATCGGGGTCATATTTTGATAGGTTCTCCCCAAATTGAGGACTACCATTTGGCCAAGTTTCAAGGTTCCAGCTCTTACGGTTTGGGCTGCACGATGCGTTTTACGGCGGAATAATAATAATAATAATAATAATAATAAAAATCAGCACAATTACAATAGGGTTTCAGCATTTCATGCTTGAACCCCTAAAAATCAGCACAATTACAATAGGGTTTCAGCATTTCATGCTTGAACCCCTAATAAGAAGAGACGTTTTGGACAGTTATAGCGCCACCTATTGTCCGATCTTCACGAAACTTGGCATGCTTCTTCACCATGTTCTGACACATCTGCTCATCGATTTTTGTGAAGTTTGGGGTTTTCCCTTAGGTTGTATAGGCTTTTGAGTGTTTTTTTGTCCCACCCCTTTCCTAAATGACCCTGTTACAGCCAGGCCAATGCAAAAGTTCAACTTTTTTCCGATAATTATTGATCTAGAGACTCCAGAGAACTGTGCTAGACTGGTCTGGTTCCGATTGGGCCAAAAACCTAGGACTAGTTCGCAAAAGTAGGTTTTTCACTAAATTGCCCATAGAATTTTTTTTTTGCTCGTAGAGCAATTTGGAGATAGCCATTTTGTCCGTCTGGATCCAGGGATCACAGTGATGCTAAAATTGAGACTCTAGGACAAACTGTCTAGGAGTTATGAGCAATGTAGTAAATTTGGTCATTATAGCGCCACCTATGGGCCAATCGGGGTCATATTTTGATAGGTTCTCCCCAAATTGAGGACTACCATTTGGCCAAGTTTCAAGGTTCCAGCTCTTACGGTTTGGGCTGCACGATGCGTTTTACGGCGGAATAATAATAATAATAATAATAATAATAAAAATCAGCACAATTACAATAGGGTTTCAGCATTTCATGCTTGAACCCCTAAAAATCAGCACAATTACAATAGGGTTTCAGCATTTCATGCTTGAACCCCTAATAAGAAGAGACGTTTTGGACAGTTATAGCGCCACCTATTGTCCGATCTTCACGAAACTTGGCATGCTTCTTCACCATGTTCTGACACATCTGCTCATCGATTTTTGTGAAGTTTGGGGTTTTCCCTTAGGTTGTATAGGCGTTTGAGTGTTTTTTTGTCCCACCCCTTTCCTAAGTGACCCTGTTACAGCCAGGCCAATGCAAAAGTTCAACTTTTTTTTCGATAATTATTGATCTAGAGACTCCAGAGAACTGTGCTAGACTGGTCTGGTTCCGATTGGGCCAAAAACCTAGGACTAGTTCGCAAAAGTAGGTTTTTCACTAAATTGCCCATAGAATTTTTTTTTTGCTCGTAGAGCAATTTGGAGATAGCCATTTTGTCCGTCTGGATCCAGGGATCACAGTGATGCTAAAATTGAGACTCTAGGACAAACTGTCTAGGAGTTATGAGCAATGTAGTAAATTTGGTCATTATAGCGCCACCTATGGGCCAATCGGGGTCATATTTTGATAGGTTCTCCCCAAATTGAGGACTACCATTTGGCCAAGTTTCAAGGTTCCAGCTCTTACGGTTTGGGCTGCACGATGCGTTTTAGGGCGGAATAATAATAATAATAATAATAAAAATCAGCACAATTACAATAGGGTTTCAGCATTTCATGCTTGAACCCCTAATAAGAAGAGACGTTTTGGACAGTTATAGCGCCACCTATTGTCCGATCTTCACGAAACTTGGCATGCTTCTTCACCATGTTCTGACACATCTGCTCATCGATTTTTGTGAAGTTTGGGGTTTTCCCTTAGGTTGTATAGGCTTTTGAGTGTTTTTTTGTCCCACCCCTTTCCTAAATGACCCTGTTACAGCCAGGCCAATGCAAAAGTTCAACTTTTTTCCGATAATTATTGATCTAGAGACTCCAGAGAACTGTGCTAGACTGGTCTGGTTCCGATTGGGCCAAAAACCTAGGACTAGTTCGCAAAAGTAGGTTTTTCACTAAATTGCCCATAGAATTTTTTTTTTGCTCGTAGAGCAATTTGGAGATAGCCATTTTGTCCGTCTGGATCCAGGGATCACAGTGATGCTAAAATTGAGACTCTAGGACAAACTGTCTAGGAGTTATGAGCAATGTAGTAAATTTGGTCATTATAGCGCCACCTATGGGCCAATCGGGGTCATATTTTGATAGGTTCTCCCCAAATTGAGGACTACCATTTGGCCAAGTTTCAAGGTTCCAGCTCTTACGGTTTGGGCTGCACGATGCGTTTTAGGGCGGAATAATAATAATAATAATAATAAAAATCAGCACAATTACAATAGGGTTTCAGCATTTCATGCTTGAACCCCTAATAATAAAAATCCTTACAATAACAATAGGGTTTCAGCACTTCGTGCTTGAACCCCTAAAAATCAGTACAATTACAATAGGGTTTCAGCACTTCGTGCTTGAACCCCTAATAAAAATCAGGGCAATTACAATAGGGTTTCAGCACTTCGTGCTTGAACCCCTAATAATAATAATAAAAATCAGCACAATTACAATAGGGTTTCAGCACTTCGTGCTTGAACCCCTAATTAAAGCTGCAAGCAGCATTTATCGGGGTTCAAGCATTTAAGGCCTTTAAGCACATAAGCATTTAAGACATTAAGTTTTATTTAGAAAGCTTTTAACCACTGAAATAATAGATGGAAAAGTCCATTTACAGCCAATACAGGCAATTTACCATAGGAAATATATGGTTTTCAAACCTTTTTAACAGTTATAGCGCCACCTATGGTCCGATCAACATGAAATTTGGCATGCTTGTTTAGAATATTATGGCACATATGCTCACCAATTTTCGTGAAGATCTGAGTTTTCGTTTAGGATTTAAAAGCTTTTGAGTGCATTTTGCCACGCCCATTTTCTTTA
This sequence comes from Squalius cephalus, assembly GCF_949319135.1. Lineage (NCBI taxonomy): Eukaryota > Metazoa > Chordata > Actinopteri > Cypriniformes > Leuciscidae > Squalius > Squalius cephalus. The sequence goes on from NW_027645842.1 coordinate 121,682, forward strand.
TGACCCAATTATAGCCATACGAAAAATTCAAAAGTTCAACTTTTTTTCGATAATTATTGATCTAGAGAGTCCAGAGAATTGTCCTAGACTGGTCTGGTTCCGATCGGGCGAAAAACCAGGGACTAGTTCGCAAAAGTAGGTTTTTAACATATTCGCGAATAATTAATGAACGATTTGATTGACAGCTATGGTTCTTGAGGCAATGTTGTTCAGCATGAGCAGATCTATCAAATGATATGCATTTTGTGACAATAAGTGTAACACCACGTGATTACAGAGCCGTAAAACTCGTTAGCGCCAACTAGTGGCCGATTTCTTTCAAAATTCTTACAGACCTCTAGGGCTATGAGTTGAACATGCCCATCGAGTTTCGTTCCGATCGGCCTCCGTTAACCTTGTCTAATAGGTGCTCAAACTTCATTGGCCGATGGCGGCCATGTTTTTTGAGATACACCAATGTCCTCATAGACATACATGACACCTTGGGCCAAGACACTGCATACCAATTTTCAAGTCAATCGGACTAACGGTCAGGTGGTTAAAGCCTGTTTTATGTTTTTTTCAAGTTATAGCGCCACCATGTGGCCAATCGCCGCGATTTTTTTACTGTGACCTCAGATTGACCTCTTACACATGTGTACCGAGTTTGGTGAAGATACCTCATTTACTTCTGGAGTTATAGCCATTTTAGTAAAATAGGCCCCTCCCACAACATACGTTTTGGCGCCCCTTAGCGTCCGTGAATCGAAATTTCAACTTTTTTTCAATAATTATTGATATTCAGACTCCAGAGAACATTTCTGTACTGGTTTGGTTCCGATCGGGCGAAAAACCTAGGACTAGTTCGCAAAAGTAGGTTTTTGGCAAAATTCAAAATGGCGGAAAATCTATCATGGCGGAAATGAAATCGGAGATATACGTTTTGTTCGTCAGGCATCCAGCTTCCCAATGATATAAGACACTTGAGTCTACGACATACGGTCTAGGAGTTCTGAGCAGTTTCGCGCTTTTGGTTGCTGTAGCGCCACCTATGGGCCGATTTGGCTAAGTCCGTGTATCTGAGTAGCGAGCAATACTACTACCATTTGACCAAGTATCACGTCTCTAGGCCTTACGATTTTGGCTGCACGATGCGTTTTAGGGAAGAATAATAATAATAATAAAAATCAGGGCAATTACAATAGGGTTTCAGCACTTCGTGCTTGAACCCCTAATTAAAGCTGCAAGCAGCATTTATCGGGGTTCAAGCATTTAAGGCCTTTAAGCACATAAGCATTTAAGACATTAAGTTTTATTTGGAAAGCTTTTAACCACTGAAATAATAGATGGAAAAGACCATTTACAGCCAAAACAGGCTAATTTACCATAGGAAATATATGGTTTTCAAAGCTTTTTGACAGTTATAGCGCCAGCTATTGTCCGATCTCCATGAAATTTTGCACGCTTGTTTACAATGTTATGGCACATATGCTCACCAATTTTTGTGAAGTTCTGAGTTTTCGTTTAGGATTTATAGGCTTTTGAGTGCATTTTGCCACGCCCATTTTCTTTATGACCCAATTATAGCCATACGAAAAATTCAAAAGTTCAACTTTTTTTCGATAATTATTGATCAGGAGAGTCCAGAGAATTGTCCTAGACTGGTCTGGTTCCGATCGGGCGAAAAACCAGGGACTAGTTCGCAAAAGTAGGTTTTTAACATATTCGCAAATAATTAATGAACGATTTGATTGACAGCAATGGTTCTTGAGGCAATGTTGTTCAGCATGAGCAGATCTATCAAATGATATGCATTTTGTGACAATAAGTGTAACACCACGTGATTACAGAGCCGTAAAACTCGTTAGCGCCAACTAGTGGCCGATTTCTTTCAAAATTCTTACAGACCTCTAGGGCTATGAGTTGAACATGCCCATCGAGTTTCGTTCCGATCGGCCTCCGTTAACCTTGTCTAATAGGTGCTCAAACTTCATTGGCCGATGGCGGCCATGTTTTTTGAGATACACCAATGTCCTCATAGACATACATGACACCTTGGGCCAAGACACTGCATACCAATTTTCAAGTCAATCGGACTAACGGTCAGGTGGTTAAAGCCTGTTTTATGATTTTTTCATGTTATAGCGCCACCATGTGGCCAATCGCCGCGATTTTTTTACTGTGACCTCAGATTGACCTCTTACACATGTGTACCGAGTTTGGTGAAGATACCTCATTTACTTCTGGAGTTATAGCCATTTTAGTAAAATAGGCCCCTCCCACAACGTACGTTTTGGCGCCCCTTAGCGTTCGTCAATCGAAATTTCAACTTTTTTTCGATAATTATTGATACTCAGACTCCAGAGAACATTTCTGTACTGGTTTGGTTCCGATCGGGCGAAAAACCTAGGACTAGTTCGCAAAAGTAGGTTTTTGGCAAAATTCAAAATGGCGGAAAATCTATCATGGCGGAAATGAAATCGGAGATATACGTTTTGTTCGTCAGGCATCCAGCTTTCCAATGATATAAGACACTTGAGTCTACGACATACGGTCTAGGAGTTCTGAGCAGTTTCGCGCTTTTGGTCGCTGTAGCGCCACCTATGGGCCGATTTGGCTAAGTCCGTGTATCTGAGTAGCGAGCAATACTACTACCATTTGACCAAGTATCACGTCTCTAGGCCTTACGGTTTTGGCTGCACGATGCGTTTTAGGGAAGAATAATAATAATAATTAAAGCTGCAAGCAGCATTTAGCGGGGTTCAAGCATTTAGGGTCTTTAAGCACATAAGGCAGTTTAGTGAGTTGTCTGAGTTTTTGTTTAGGATTTACAGGCTTTTGAGTGTTTTTTGCCATACCCATTTTCTAAATGATCCTGTTATGGCTACCCAATGGGTAAAGTTAAAGTTTTTTATATAATTAATAATCTAGAGCTTCCAGAGAATTGTACTGCACTGGTATATTTCCGATCGGGCGAAAAACCTAGGACTAGTTCGCAAAAGTAGGTTTTTAACATAATCGCAAGTATTTAATGAACAAATTGATTGACAGCATTAGTTCTTGAGGCAAAGTTGTTCAGTATGAGGAGATCTATCAAATGATATGCATCACGTGATTACATAGCCGTAAAACCTGTTAGCGTCAACTAGTGGCTGATTTTTCAAAATTCTTACAGACCTCTAGGGCCACGAGTCGAACATGCCCACCGAGTTTCGTTCTGATTGGCCTCCGTTAAGAGCAAACTAACAGCTTTGAATTAAAATGGTGAGGTATCCTGTTGTAAACATCAACCATGCCTGTTGACAGTTCTCTTTTGTGGGAAGGGAATGAAAAGTTCTCAAATCCGCAGCACAGCCTCAGACATAACATTTATATCCATGATCTGCCATTTTCACTATTGTCCTTGCTTGCTTCTTCACAATACCTGCAGATCTTCTGATGATTCGGCTGTGCAGGTCCACATTAACACTGCCTGGCCTAGAACATGGACTGGAAAATGCAAATTTGGGGGGTATAAATATTAATGATCCTGACTCCAACATCACAGTCGGTGTTATGGTGGGATTCACTCATTTTTCAGCGGTCTTTTGCAAACAGGAGATTTACACATGAAGGAGGAAACAATGGTGTTTGAGGCTCACGGTATGTCAGTTCCATGTCCAGAACTCTTATCATTTAACTATGCCAAGATAAATACAGTTTTCAATTGTATGGAACCTTTAAAATAGATGATTAGTAATATAATGCTTACTTGGAGTCTGAAATGGCTTTAACAAAATAAGAAAAATAGTCTTAGATTTCTGTTCATTCTAATCATGTACAAATAAAGTAGCACAGTAAGATTACATTTATTTGAATGCATTAGTGAGTGTGTGATTGTGCTGTGTGTGCAGCGTGTCAATACTAAAAGTGAAGGTGTAGTTGATATCTTTGGTGATAATATCTGTAGTAATCATAAAAAAACAATTAAGAAATAAAGAATTAAAATTACAAATAATATTCTATTAAGATATGAGTTACAATAACATGATTTGCAATAGTAATAATATCAATAATATATGCACAATACACACAGATTAGACTATCAGGTCTGTGTTTTACAAAAACATTAGTATTGCAGCCAATGTGAGTCTGTGGGATTTATAAACAGACAAAATATGATTTGAAATGTTATTTTAATGATTTTATTAAGTTTAAACAATATTTCAAATGGAAAAAAAATGAAAAATTATATTTTAGTGAGCAGAATGAACCAATGAGTGTTCTTCTGGTGGTTAAAATGTAAATGAAAACAATAATACTTAAACAATAATACTTAATACACTAACCATGCTTGAACACACACATGCACACACATTTTGTTGTAGATGTAGATATTTAAAATAAAAGATAGGTAACAAAATGATAATTGCAAATCTCCTCTGTATAACACCATTTTCAGATTTCAAATTAATCACTGAGAGGCAGAATTGTTCAAACTGAGAGCTCAGTAAAAATGAAGTGATAAACTTTGACAAAACATGACTGTGTTATAATAGGTGATTTTCATGCAAGTAATTTTATATAGTCCAAAAACTTATGCAAAAGCACAGATGAAAATATTTTATTAAGTAGAATGTCCTGCAGAGGGCAGTAGAAGACCACTAATTGACTCACTTTCATTTGAAAGACTTTTTTATCCACCAGTAAAACAAAGCAGTTTCTCCATGTTCTTTCCATTAAGCATGCTTACACACACAGACACACACACAAACACACACACATCCACACACACACACAAAGACAAATATGTTTTCAATGGTTTTAGGATGTGATATTGTGAAAATATCTTCATCTCCTCATCTTGAACAACTTTGCCTCAAGAATCACTAATGTCAATCAAACCGTTCATAATCATAATAAAAAAATAAAATATATACAAATATCATAATAAAAAAAAAAACATCATAATAAAAAAGATTGCTTCTTAAAGCATTTGTTTATTTCCCAATACTGAAAGCGAATTAAAAGATCATGCGTAATCCTGCTGCTCCCTCTAGTGGACAACAGTGGTATTATAGCTTACATTTTACAGTTGAAGTGTTTGAATGAATGAATGGGAATTTGTTTTTTTACTTATATCTCAGGAACCAAAAGGCGAAAAATTCTGAAACTCAGAGCATAGATAGTGCTTGAGGAGCCCTGTTGAATGAGACCATCAAGGTGTTTTTGGGCGATTGGGGCTGGGAGTTATGACTGTTATAAGGCATATCTGTTCGGGCTATTATCTCTGGAATGCCCAGGGCAAATAACACCACATTTGAATCGAAGATAGCCAAGGACGGGCCCTTTCCAACGAGCTCTCACACAATGTTCGGGGTGGTCTGGGTCGGGAGTAATGGCCGTTCAAAATCGGGGGTCCCGCGGGCTGGCGATGCGCGGGGGGCGCGCTCCCGAGGCCCGCGACGACACGTTTCGATCAAGAGCCCGGAGAGGTCCTCACCATCAAAATTTGAGCGCGCAACGACTTTCCGTTTTCGAGTTATGAATGAATTTGTATTCGGGGGCGTGGCTTAAATGCCGTTATACTTTCGTTTCATTTCATTCATTTACTTTCGTCCATTTCCATATCTCAGTGTAACACAATTGTCAATAGTAATACTCAATAGATGAGTTTTGACAAAATGTGATTGTAAATGTTAAAATAATGATTTTATAAAGTCTAAATATGAATTTTATAACAATATTAGGGAGTAGTATGATGAAATGACAGCAGGGGGCAGTAAAATACCACTTATTGGCTTAATATGTCATTATATTCATATAAAATCACCTTTTGAAGAAGTTAAACTTTTTTTCTGATAATTATTGATCTAGAGAGTTCAGAGAATTGTGCTGCACTGGTTTTGAACATTATGATATGAACATTATATGATGATAGAAGACACCATTTACAGCAAATACAGGCAATTTACCAAAGGAAATATATGGTTTTAAAGCGTTTTAACAGTTATAGCGCCAACTACGGTCCGATCTCCATAAAATTTTCCATGCTTCTTTAGCAGGTTATGACACATATGCTCATCAATTTTTGTGAAGTTCTGAGTTTTCGTTTAGGATTTATAGACTTTTGAGTGCATTTTGCCACGCCCATTTTCTTTATGACCCCAATATACCCATGCGAAAAATGCAAAAGTTCAACTTTTTTTTGATAATTATTGATCTAGAGAGTCCATAGAATTGTCCTAGACTCGTTTGGTTCTGATCGGGCGAAAAACCTAGGACTAGTTCGCAAAAGTAGGTTTTTAACATAATTACGAATATTTAATGAACGGTTTGATTGACAGCAATGGTTCTTGTGGCAAAGTTGTTCAACAAGAGGAGATCTATGAAATGGTATGCATTTTGTGACAATAAGTGTAACACCACGTGATTACAGAGCCGTAAAACTCGTTAGCGCCAACTAGTGGCCGATTTCTTTTAAAATTCTTACAGACCTCTAGGGCCATGAGTAGAACATGCCCACCGAGTTTCGTTCCGATCGGCCTCCGTTAACCTTGTCTAATAGGTGCTCAAACTTCATTGGCCGATGGCGGCCATGTTTTTTGAGATACGCCAATGTCCTCATAGACATACATGACACCTTGGACCAAGACACTGCATACCAATTTTCAAGTCAATCGGACTAACGGTCAGGTGGTTAAAGCCTGTTTTATGTTTTTTTCATATTATAGCGCCACCATGTGGCCAATCGCCGCGATTTTTTTACTGTTACCTCATATTGAGCTCATACATATGTGTACCGAGTTTGGTGAAGATACCTCATTTACTTCTGGAGTTATAGCCATTTTAGTAAAATAGGCCCCTCCCACAACGTACGTTTTGGCGCCCCTTAGCGTCCGTGAATCGAAATTTCGACTTTTTTTCGATAATTATTGATCTTCAGTCTCTAGAGAACATTTCTGCACTGGTTTGGTTCCGATCGGGCGAAAAACCAGGGACTAGTTCGCAAAAGTAGGTTTTTGACAAAATTCAAAATGGCGGAAAATCTATCATGGCGGAAATGAAATCGGAGATATACGTTTTGTTCGTCAGGCGTCCAGCTTTCCAATGATATAAGACACTTGAGTTTACGACATACGGTCTAGGAGTTCTGAGCAGTTTTGCGCTTTTGGTCGCTATAGCGCCACCTATGGGCCAATCGAGGTCATACTTTGATACGTTCTCCCCAAATTGAGGACTACCATTTGGCCAACTTTCAAGGTTCCAGCTCTTACGGTTTGGTCTGCACGATGCGTTTTAGGGGAAAATAATAATAATAATTAAAGCTGCAAGCAGCATTTATCGGGGTTCAAGCATTTAAGGCCTTTAAGGCATTTAAGCATTCAAGACATTAAGATTTATTTAGAAAGCTTTTAACCACTGAAATAATAGATTGAAAAGTCCATTTACAGCCAATACAGGCAATTTACCATTGCTTTTTAACAGTTATAGCGCCAACTATCATCCGATCTACATACAATTTTGCATGCTTATTTAGAATGTTATGGCACATATGCTTACCAATTTTCGTGATGTTCTGAGTTTTTGTTTAGGATTTATAGGCTTTTGTTTGCATTTTGCCACGCCCATTTTCTTTATGACCCAATTATACCCATGCGAAAAATGCAAAAGTTCAACTTTTTTTGATAATTATTGATCTAAAGAGTCCAGAGAATTGTCCTAGACTCGTTTGGTTCCGATCGGGCAAAAAATCAGGGACTAGTTCGCAAAAGTAGGTTTTTAACATATTCGTGAATAATTAATAAACTGTTTGATTGACAGCAATGGTTCTAGAGGCAAAGTTGTTCAGCATGAGCAGGTCTATCAAATGATATGCATTTTGTGATGATAAGTGTAACACCACGTGATTACAGAGCCATAAAACTCGTTAGCGCCAACTAGTGGCCGATTTCTTTCAAAATTGTTACAGACCTCTAGGGCCATGAGTCGAACATGCCCACCGAGTTTTGTTCCGATCGGCCTCCGTTAACCTTGTCTAATAGGTGCTCAAACTTCATTGGCCGATGGCGGCCATGTTTTTTGAGATACACCAATGTCCTCATAGATATACATGACAGCTTGGACCAAGACACTGCATACCAATTTTCAAGTCAATCGGACTAACGGTCAGGTGGTTACAGCCTGATTTATGTTTTTTTCATGTTATAGCGCCACCATGTGGCCAATCGCCGCAATCTTTTTACTATGACCTCAGATTGACCTCTTACACAGGTGTTCCGAGTTTGGTGAATATACCTCATTTACTTCTGGAGTTATAGCCATTTTAGTAAAATAGGCTCCGCCTTCTTCAAACATTTTGGCGCCCCTTAGCGACCGTCAATCGAAATTTCAACTTTTTTTCGATAATTATTGATATTCTGACTCCAGAGAACATTTCTGCACTGGTTTGGTTCCGATCGGACACAAAACCAGGGACTAGTTCGCAAAAGTAGGTTTTGGACATAATTCAAAATGGCGGAAAATTTGCATACCGGAAATGAAATCCTTGAGGCCTTTTTTGTTCGGCTTGACCCAAGGATTCCAATGATATAAGACACTTGAGTCTGTGACAAACGGTTAATGAGATTTAAGCAAAAATATGATTTTTTTTGGTTTTTTGCACTGTAGCGCCACCTATGGGCCAATCGGGGTCATATTTTGATAACCTCTCCTCGATTTTTGTACTACCATCTGGCAAAGTTTCAAGTCTCTAGCACTTACGGTTTGGGCTGCACGATGCGTTTTACGGCAGAAGAAAAATAATAATAATAAAAATCAGTACAATTACAATAGGGTTTCAGCACTTCGTGCTTGAACCCCTAATTAAAGCTGCAAGCAGCATTTATCGGGGTTCAAGCAGTTAAGGCCTTTAAGGCATTTAAGCACAAAAGCATCAAAAGTTATTAAGATTTATTTAGCAAGCATGTAACCACTGACATAATAGATGGAAAAGACCATTTACAGCCAATACAGGCAGTTTACCATGGGATATATATGGTTTTAAAGCTTTTTAACAGTTATAGCGCCACCTATGGTCCGATCTCCATAAAATTGTTTACTGTGACCTCAAATTGAACCCATACACATGTGTACTGAGTTTGGTGAAGATATCTCATTTACTTCTTGAGTTATAGCCATTTGAGTAAAATAGGCTCCTCCCACAACGATTTGCCACATTCTAGAATTATTTAATATGATTCTAGCATGATTTACTATCATATACCATGTTCCAGAATGATTTATTAGGATTCTAGCATGATTTACCTTGATACACCTCATTTCAGTATTATTTACTATGATTTACAATGTTTCTAGCATGATTAACCACATTACTAGCAATTATGTCAAGTGTCAGTGCAAATGAGGTGATGAACACTGACAAAATATTATTGTGTTATAATAGTTAGTTATATACGTGATTTTTAGTGTGTGTCCAAGTATGAATGCAAAAGCACATGTAAAATATTTCATTATTAAGTAGAATGGCCAGCAGAGGGCACTAGAAGACCACTTATTGGCTCACTTTCACTTTAAACCAGTTTTCTGCACTAAAGCAAACCAGTTTTTCCATGTTAACTCAATGCATGCTTACACACACACACACACACACACACACACACACACACACACACACACACACACACACACACACATACACACACAGCATAGTTAACCATGGTTTACCATGATATACCACGTTCTAGTATTATTTACCAGGAGATAAACGACAATCTAGTATTATTTACTTTGATTTACCATGTTTCTAGCCTGATTTATCACATTACTAGCAATTATTTGAAGTGTCAGTGCAAATAAAGTGATTAACACTGACAAAATATGATTGTGTTATAATAGTTATTGCTATATAAGTGATTTTTTTAGTGTGTATTCAAGTATGAATGCAAGCACATGTTGAAATATTTCATTAATAAGTAGAATGGCCAGCAGAGGGCAGTAGAAGACCACTTATTGGCTCACTTTCACTTTAAACCAGTTTTCTGCACTAAAGCAAACCAGTTTATCCATGTTAACTCAATGCATGCTTACACACACACACACACACACACACACACACACACACACACACACACACACACAGCATAGTTAACCATGATTTACCATGATTTACCACATTACTAGCAATTATTTGAAGTGTCAGTGCAAATAAAGTGATTAACACTGACAAAATATGATTGTGTTATAATAGTTATTGCTATATAAGTGATTTTTAGTGTGTATTCAAGTTTAAATGCAAGCACATGTGGAAAAATTTAATTAATAAGTAGAATGGCCAGCAGAGGGCAGTAGAAGACCACTTATTGGCTCACTTTCACTTTAAACCTCATGATTTTGACCAGTTTTCTGCACTAAAGCAAACCAGTGTTTCCATGTTAACTCAATAATGCATACTTGCTACATATGCTACACACAATAATGCTACACACACACACACACACACACAAATGTTTCAGTGATATTGGTGTCACATTCACCTTCATCACATTCACCTTCTGTCTTCATCACATTCACCATCTGTCGTCATCACCTGCACCTGCTCCTCATCACCCTCCTCATCATCACCTGCTCCTCATCATCATAACCGTCACCTGTTGTCCTTGTCTTGATCTGTGTATTTAAGTTCCCCTCTCATCCATTATCATTGTCGGTTATTGTTTGTGCACTAGCACTCTGTTATGTTTGTTTTCATGTTGGAAAATAAAACCTTTGTTATATTTGTACCACACACACACACACACACACACACACACACACACACACACACACACACACACACACACACACACACACCATCATTTATCATGATTTACCATGGCTGATACCAATACCAATATGAGAAAATGACTATTTTAAACAGCAGGGGGCAGTAAAATACCACTTATTGGCTTAACATGCCATTAATTCATATCATTTTCACCTTTTTAACTGTTATAGAGGCAAATTTTGTCCGATCTGTCTGAAAATTTTCATGCTTGTTCAGGGTGATATTTCACATGTTCTGACTTGTTTTTAAGAAGGTCTGAGCATTGATTAAAGAGATATAGGCTTTCGGGGACACTTGGTAAAGGCCAGATTTTGAAGTGAACCTATTATAGCTATCCAAATGAAGTAGTTCAACTTTTTCTGACAATTATTGATCTAGTGAGTCCAGAGAATTGTATTGCACTAGTTTTGAACATTATGATATGAAAATTATATGATCAGAGATGGAAAAGACCATTTACAGCCAATACAGGCAGTTTACCATAGGAAATATATGATTTTAAAGCTTTTTAACAGTTATAGCGCCACCTATCGTCCGATCTCCATAGAATTTTTCATGCTTGTTAATGATGTTATGTCACATATGCTGACCAATTTTTGTGAAGTTCTGAGTTTTTATTTAGGATTTATAGGCTTTTTAATGTATTTTGACACGCCCATTTTATAAATTACCCTATTACAGCCATCCAAATGCAAAAGTTCAACTTTTTTTTGATAATTATTGATCTAGAGAGTCCAGAGAATTGTCCTAGACTGGTCTGGTTCCGATCGGGCAAAAAACCTAGGACTAGTTCGCAAAAGTAGGTTTTTAACATATTAATGAATAATTAATGAACAGTTTGATTGACAGCAATGGTTCTTGAGGCAAAGTTGTTCAGGATGAGGAGATCTATCAAATGATATGCATATTGTGTGGATATTTGTAACACTACGTGATTACAGAGCCGTAAAACTCGTTAGCGCCAACTAGTGGCCGATTTCTTTCAAAATTCTTACAGACCTTTAGGGCCATGAGCCGAACATGCCCATTGAGTTTCGTTCCGATCGGCCTCCGTTAACCTTGTCTAATAGGTGCTCAAACTTCGTTGGCCGATGGCGGCCATGTTTTTTGAGATACGCCAATGTCCTCATACACATACATGGCACCTTGGACCAAGACACTGCATACCAATTTTCAAGTCAATCGGACTAACGGTCAGGTGGTTATAGCCTGTTTTATATTTTTTTCATTTTATAGCGCCACCATGAGGCCAATCGTCGCGATTTTTTTACTGTGACCCCAGAGTAAGCTCATACACATGTGTACCAAGTTTGGTGAAGATACCTCATTTACATCGGGAGTTATAGCCATTTTAGTAAAATAGGCCCCTCCCACAACGTACGTTTTGGCGCCCCTTAGCGACCGTGAATCGAAATTTCCACTTTTTTTCGATAATTATTGATATTCAGTCTCCAGAGAACATTTCTGCACTAGTTTGGTTCCAATCGGGCAAAAAACCAGGGACTAGTTCGCAAAAGTAGATTTTTGACAAAATTCAAAATGGCGGAAAATCTATCATGGCGGAAATGAAATCGGAGATATACGTTTTGTTCGTCAGGCGTCCAGCTTTCCAATGATATAAGACACTTGAGTCTACGACATACGGTCTAGGAGTTATGAGCAGTTTCGCGCTTTTGGTTGTTATAGCGCCACCTATGGGCCAATCGGGGTCATAATCTCTGAACCTTTCCTCGATTTTTGTACTACCATCTGTCAAAGTTTCAAAGTTCCAGCTCTTACGGTTTGGGCTGCACGATGCGTTTTACGGCGGAATAATAATAATAATAATAATAATAATAATAAAAATCAGCACAATTACAATAGGGTTTCAGCACTTCGTGCTTGAACCCCTAATTAAAGCTGCAAGCAGCATTTATCGGGGTTCAAGCAGTTAAGCCCTTTAAGGCATTTAAGCACAAAAGCATCAAAAGTTATTAAGATTTATTTAGCAAGCATGTAACCACTGACATAATAGATGGAAAAGACCATTTACAGCCAATACAGGCAGTTTACCATGGGATATATATGGTTTTAAAGCTTTTTAACAGTTATAGCGCCACCTATGGTCCGATCTCCATAAAATTGTTTACTGTGACCTCAAATTGAACCCATACACATGTGTACTGAGTTTGGTGAAGATATCTCATTTACTTCTTGAGTTATAGCCATTTGAGTAAAATAGGCTCCTCCCACAACGATTTGCCACATTCTAGAATTATTTAATATGATTCTAGCATGATTTACTATCATATACCATGTTCCAGAATGATTTATTAGGATTCTAGCATGATTTACCTTGATACACCTCATTTCAGTATTATTTACTATGATTTACAATGTTTCTAGCATGATTAACCACATTACTAGCAATTATGTCAAGTGTCAGTGCAAATGAGGTGATGAACACTGACAAAATATTATTGTGTTATAATAGTTAGTTATATACGTGATTTTTAGTGTGTGTTTAAGTATGAATGCAAAAGCACATGTAAAATATTTCATTATTAAGTAGAATGGCCAGCAGAGGGCACTAGAAGACCACTTATTGGCTCACTTTCACTTTAAACCAGTTTTCTGCACTAAAGCAAACCAGTTTTTCCATGTTAACTCAATGCATGCTTACACACACACACACACACACACACACACACACACACACACACACACACACACACACACATACACACACAGCATAGTTAACCATGGTTTACCATGATATACCACGTTCTAGTATTATTTACCAGGAGATAAACGACAATCTAGTATTATTTACTTTGATTTACCATGTTTCTAGCCTGATTTATCACATTACTAGCAATTATTTGAAGTGTCAGTGCAAATAAAGTGATTAACACTGACAAAATATGATTGTGTTATAATAGTTATTGCTATATAAGTGATTTGTTTAGTGTGTATTCAAGTATGAATGCAAGCACATGTTGAAATATTTCATTAATAAGTAGAATGGCCAGCAGAGGGCAGTAGAAGACCACTTATTGGCTCACTTTCACTTTAAACCAGTTTTCTGCACTAAAGCAAACCAGTTTATCCATGTTAACTCAATGCATGCTTACACACACACACACACACACACACACACACACACACACACACACACACACACACACACACATACACACACAGCATAGTTAACCATGATTTACCATGATATACCACGTTCTAGTATTATTTACCAGGAGATAAACGACAATCTAGTATTATTTACTTTGATTTACCATGTTTCTAGCCTGATTTATCACATTACTAGCAATTATTTGAAGTGTCAGTGCAAATAAAGTGATTAACACTGACAAAATATGATTGTGTTATAATAGTTATTGCTATATAAGTGATTTTTTTAGTGTGTATTCAAGTATGAATGCAAGCACATGTTGAAATATTTCATTAATAAGTAGAATGGCCAGCAGAGGGCAGTAGAAGACCACTTATTGGCTCACTTTCACTTTAAACCAGTTTTCTGCACTAAAGCAAACCAGTTTATCCATGTTAACTCAATGCATGCTTACACACACACACACACACACACACACACACACACACACACACACACACACAGCATAGTTAACCATGATTTACCATGATTTACCACATTACTAGCAATTATTTGAAGTGTCAGTGCAAATAAAGTGATTAACACTGACAAAATATGATTGTGTTATAATAGTTATTGCTATATAAGTGATTTTTAGTGTGTATTCAAGTTTAAATGCAAGCACATGTGGAAAAATTTAATTAATAAGTAGAATGGCCAGCAGAGGGCAGTAGAAGACCACTTATTGGCTCACTTTCACTTTAAACCTCATGATTTTGACCAGTTTTCTGCACTAAAGCAAACCAGTGTTTCCATGTTAACTCAATAATGCATACTTGCTACATATGCTACACACAATAATGCTACACACACACACACACACACACACACACACACACACAAATGTTTCAGTGATATTGGTGTCACATTCACCTTCATCACATTCACCTTCTGTCTTCATCACATTCACCATCTGTCGTCATCACCTGCACCTGCTCCTCATCACCCTCCTCATCATCACCTGCTCCTCATCATCATAACCGTCACCTGTTGTCCTTGTCTTGATCTGTGTATTTAAGTTCCCCTCTCATCCATTATCATTGTCGGTTATTGTTTGTGCACTAGCACTCTGTTATGTTTGTTTTCATGTTGGAAAATAAAACCTTTGTTATATTTGTACCACACACACACACACACACACACACACACACACACACACACACACACACACACACACACACCATCATTTATCATGATTTACCATGGCTGATACCAATACCAATATGAGAAAATGACTATTTTAAACAGCAGGGGGCCAGTAAAATACCACTTATTGGCTTAACATGCCATTAATTCATATCATTTTCACCTTTTTAACTGTTATAGAGGCAAATTTTGTCCGATCTGTCTGAAAATTTTCATGCTTGTTCAGGGTGATATTTCACATGTTCTGACTTGTTTTTAAGAAGGTCTGAGCATTGATTAAAGAGATATAGGCTTTCGGGGACACTTGGTAAAGGCCAGATTTTGAAGTGAACCTATTATAGCTATCCAAATGAAGTAGTTCAACTTTTTCTGACAATTATTGATCTAGTGAGTCCAGAGAATTGTATTGCACTAGTTTTGAACATTATGATATGAAAATTATATGATCAGAGATGGAAAAGACCATTTACAGCCAATACAGGCAGTTTACCATAGGAAATATATGATTTTAAAGCTTTTTAACAGTTATAGCGCCACCTATCGTCCGATCTCCATAGAATTTTTCATGCTTGTTAATGATGTTATGTCACATATGCTGACCAATTTTTGTGAAGTTCTGAGTTTTTATTTAGGATTTATAGGCTTTTTAATGTATTTTGACACGCCCATTTTATAAATTACCCTATTACAGCCATCCAAATGCAAAAGTTCAACTTTTTTTTGATAATTATTGATCTAGAGAGTCCAGAGAATTGTCCTAGACTGGTCTGGTTCCGATCGGGCAAAAAACCTAGGACTAGTTCGCAAAAGTAGGTTTTTAACATATTAATGAATAATTAATGAACAGTTTGATTGACAGCAATGGTTCTTGAGGCAAAGTTGTTCAGGATGAGGAGATCTATCAAATGATATGCATATTGTGTGGATATTTGTAACACTACGTGATTACAGAGCCGTAAAACTCGTTAGCGCCAACTAGTGGCCGATTTCTTTCAAAATTCTTACACACCTTTAGGGCCATGAGCCGAACATGCCCATTGAGTTTCGTTCCGATCGGCCTCCGTTAACCTTGTCTAATAGGTGCTCAAACTTCGTTGGCCGATGGCGGCCATGTTTTTTGAGATACGCCAATGTCCTCATACACATACATGGCACCTTGGACCAAGACACTGCATACCAATTTTCAAGTCAATCGGACTAACGGTCAGGTGGTTATAGCCTGTTTTATGTTTTTTTCATTTTATAGCGCCACCATGAGGCCAATCGTCGCGATTTTTTTACTGTGACCCCAGAGTAAGCTCATACACATGTGTACCAAGTTTGGTGAAGATACCTCATTTACATCGGGAGTTATAGCCATTTTAGTAAAATAGGCCCCTCCCACAACGTACGTTTTGGCGCCCCTTAGCGACCGTGAATCGAAATTTCCACTTTTTTTCGATAATTATTGATATTCAGTCTCCAGAGAACATTTCTGCACTAGTTTGGTTCCAATCGGGCAAAAAACCAGGGACTAGTTCGCAAAAGTAGATTTTTGACAAAATTCAAAATGGCGGAAAATCTATCATGGCGGAAATGAAATCGGAGATATACGTTTTGTTCGTCAGGCGTCCAGCTTTCCAATGATATAAGACACTTGAGTCTACGACATACGGTCTAGGAGTTATGAGCAGTTTCGCGCTTTTGGTTGTTATAGCGCCACCTATGGGCCAATCGGGGTCATAATCTCTGAACCTTTCCTCGATTTTTGTACTACCATCTGTCAAAGTTTCAAAGTTCCAGCTCTTACGGTTTGGGCTGCACGATGCGTTTTACGGCGGAATAATAATAATAATAATAATAATTAAAGCTGCAAGCAGCATTTATCGGGGTTCAAGCAGTTAAGGCCTTTAAGGCATTTAAGCACAAAAGCATCAAAAGTAATTAAGATTTATTTAGCAAGCATGTAACCACTGACATAATAGATGGAAAAGACCATTTACAGCCAATACAGACAGTTTACCATGGGATATATATGGTTTTAAAGCTTTTTAACAGTTATAGCGCCACCTATGGTCCGATCTCCATAAAATTGTTTACTGTGACTTCAAATTGAGCCCATACACATGTGTACTGAGTTTGGTGAAGATATCTCATTTACTTCTTGAGTTATAGCCATTTTAGTAAAATAGGCTCCTCCCACAACAATTTACCACATTCTAGTATTATTTACTCTACTATTATTTACTCTATTTATTCTAGCATGATTTGCCATATTCTAGCATGATTTACCATGATATACTACATTCTAGTATGATTTACCATTGTTTACTGTGATTCTAGCATGGTTTACCATAGTTTATTATGATTTATCATAGTTTATCATGATTTATCATAGTTTACCATGATTTACCCTGTTCTAGCATAGTTTACCATGATTTACCATGTTCTAGCATGATTTACCATGATATACCACATTCTAACATGATTTACCATAGTTTATTATGATTTATCATGGCTTACCATGATTTACCCTGTTCTAGCATAGTTTACCATGATTTACCATGTTCTAGCATGATGTACCAGGATTGTAGTATGATTTACCTTGATACACCACATTCTAGTATTATTTATTATGATTTACCATGTTTTTAGTGTGATTTACCATGATTTACCACATTGCTAGCAATTATGTGAAGTATCAGTAAAAATGAAGTGATAAACTCTGACAAAATATGATTGTGCTACAATAGTAATTGTTATATAAGTGATTTTTTAGTGTTTTATTGTTATATAAGTGATTTTTAGTGTCTAATGAATGCAAAAGCATATGTGAGTAGACTTCATTAATAAGTAGAATGGCCAGCAGAGGGCAGTAGAAGACCACTTATTGGCTCACTTTCACTTTAAACTTCTTGATTTTCACCATTTTTCTGCACTAAAGCAAAACAAGTTTTTCCATTTTAACTCCATAATGCATGTTTACACACACACACACACACACACACACACACACACACACACACACACACACACACACACACACACACACACACACACACAAAGACAAATGTTGTTGTTGTTATTTCAATGCTATTGGGATATGTCATTATGAAAATATATTTGAATGGTCTATAAACATTTCACAAAGTCTTTGCAAGCTATTAATCAGATGATTCAGAATTTATTCAGAAACCTAAGACTACACACACACATTATGTTGTAGATGCAGACATTTGAAATGTATGATGTGATCAAACTGTCAATACTAATACTTTAACAGATGGATTTTGACTAAATGTAATTGTAAATGTTAAAATAGTGATTTTATAAAGTCTAAATATAAATTATAGAACAATATGACAAAATGACTATTTTGAACAGCAGGGGGCAGTAAAATACCACTTATTGGCTTAACATGCCATTATAATCATATCATTTTCACCTTTTTAACTGTTATAGAGGCACATTTTGTCTGATCTGTCTGAAAATTTTCATGCATGTTCAGAGTGATATTTCACATGTTCTGACTTGTTTTTAAGAAGGTCTGAGTCATTCATTAAAGAGATATAGGCTTTCGGGGACACTTGGTAAAGGCTACATTTTGAAGTGAACCTATTATAGCTATCCAAATGAAGTAGTTCAACTTTTTCTGACAATTATTGATCTAGTGAGTCCAGAGAATTGTATTGCACTAGTTTTGAACATTATGATATGAAAATTATATGATCAGAGATGGAAAAGACCATTTACAGCCAATACAGGCAACATACCATAGGAAATATATGGTTTTAAAGCTTTTTAAAGGTTATAGCGCCACCTATCGTCCGATCTCCATAAAATTTTGCATGCTTGTTAATGATGTTATGACACATAGGCTGACCAATTTTTGTGAAGTTCTGAGTTTTCATTTAGGATTTATAGGCTTTTGAGTGTATTTTGCCACACCCATTTTATAAATGACCCTATTACAGCCATACAAATGCAAAAGTTCAACTTTTTTTTGATAATTATTGATCTAGAGAGTCCAGAGAATTGTCCTAGACTGGTCTGGTTCCGATCGGGCGAAAAACCTAGGACTAGTTCGCAAAAGTAGGTTTTAGACATATTCGTGAATATTTAATGAACGGTTTGATTGACAGCAATGGTTCTTGAGGCAAAGTTGTTCAGCATGAGCAGATCTATCAAATGATATGCATATTGTGTGGATGAGTGTAACACCACGTGATTACAGAGCCATAAAACTCGTTAGCGCCAACTAGTGGCCGATATCTTTCAAAATTCTTACAGACCTCTAGGGCCATGAGACGAACATGCCCATCGAGTTTCGTTCCGATCGGCCTCCGTTAACCTTGTCTAATCGGTGCTCAAACTTCATTGGCCGATGGCGGCCATGTTTTTTGAGATACGCCAATGTCCTCATAGACATACATGGCACCTTGGACCAAGACACTGCATACCAATTTTCAAGTCAATCGGACTAACGGTCAGGTGGTTATAGCCTGTTTTATGTTTTTTTCATGTTATAGCGCCACCATGTGGTCAATCGCCGCGATTTTTTTACCGTGACCTCAGATTGACCTATTACACATGTGTACCAAGTTTGGTTAAAATACATCATTTACTTCTGGAGTTATAGCCATTTTAGTAAAATAGGCTCCGCCCACAACGTTAATTTTGCGCCCCCTAGCGACCCTGAATCGAAATTTCAACTTTTTTTCGATAATTATTGATCTTCAGTCTCCAGAGAACAATTCTGCACTGGTTTGGTTCCGATCGAGCAAAAAACCAGGGACTAGTTCGCAAAAGTAGGTTTTCGACAAAATTCAAAATGGCGGAAAATCTATCATGACGGAAATGAAATCGGAGATATACGTTTTGTTCGTCAGACGACCAGCTTTCCAATGATATAAGACACTTGTGTCTACGACATACGGTCCAGGAGTTATGACCACTTTCGCGCTTTTGGTTGTTATAGCGCCACCTATGGGCCAATCGAGGTCATAATTTGATAACCTCTCCTCGATTTTTGTACTACCATCTGGCAAAGTTTCAAAGCTCTAGCCCTTACGGTTTGGGCTGCACGATGCGTTTTACGGCGGAATAATAATAATAATAATAATAATTAAAGCTGCAAGCAGCATTTATCGGGGTTCAAGCAGTTAAGGCCTTTAAGGCATTTAAGCACAAAAGCATCAAAAGTTATTAAGATTTATTTAGCAAGCATGTAACCACTGACATAATAGATTGGAAAAGACCATTTACAGCCAATACAGGCAATTTACCATGGGATATATATGGTTTTAAAGCTTTTTAACAGTTATAGCGCCACCTATGGTCTGATCTCCATAAAATTGTTTATTGTGACCTCAAATTGAACCCATACACATGTGTACTGAGTTTGGTGAAGATATCTCATTTACTTCTTGAGTTATAGCCATTTTAGTAAAATAGGCTCCTCCCACAACAATTTAGCATATTCTAGTATTATTTACTATGATTCTAGCATGATTTGCCATATTCTAGCATAATTTACCATGATATACTACATTCTAGTATGATTTACCATTGTTTACTGTGATTCAAGCATGGATTACCATAGTTTATCATGATTTATCATAGTTTACCATGATTTATCATAGTTTACCATGATTTACCCTGTTCTAGCATAGTTTACCATGATTTACCATGTTCTAGCATGATTTACCATGATATACCACATTCTAACATGATTTACCATAGTTTATTATGATTTATCATGGCTTACCATGATTTACCCTGTTCTAGCATAGTTTACCATGATTTACCATGTTCTAGCATGATGTACCATGATATACCATGTTCTAGAATGATGTACCAGTTCTAGAATGATGTACCAGGATTGTAGTATGATTTACCTTGATACACCACATTCTAGTATTATTTATTATGATTTACCATGTTTTTAGTGTGATTTACCATGATTTACCACATTGCTAGCAATTATGTGAAGTATCAGTAAAAATGAAGTGATAAACTCTGACAAAATATGATTGTGCTACAATAGTAATTGTTATATAAGTGATTTTTTAGTGTTTTATTGTTATATAAGTGATTTTTAGTGTCTAATGAATGCAAAAGCATATGTGAGTAGACTTCATTAATAAGTAGAATGGCCAGCAGAGGGCAGTAGAAGACCACTTATTGGCTCACTTTCACTTTAAACTTCTTGATTTTCACCATTTTTCTGCACTAAAGCAAACCAGTTTTTTCCATTTTAACTCCATAATGCATGTTTACACACACACACACACACACACACACACACACACACACACACACACACACACACACACACACACACACACACACACACACACAACACACACACACACACACACACACACACACACACACACACACACACACAAAGACAAATGTTGTTGTTGTTTTTTCAATGCTATTGGGATATGTCATTATGAAAATATATTTGAATGGTCTATAAACATTTCACAAAGTCTTTGTAAGCTATTAATCAGATCATTCAGAATTTATTCAGAAACCTAAGACTACACACACACATTCTGTTGTAGATACAGACATTTGAAGTATATGATGTGATCAAACTGTTTACTGCAAATCTCCTTCAGGATTCACTTTCCTCAATGTGACAATTGTTAGTAGTAATACTTCAATAGATGAATTTGACTACATGTGATTGTAAATGTTAAAAGAGTTATTCAATAACGTCTAAATATGAATTCTACAACAATATGACAAAATGACTATTTTAAACAGCAGGGGGCAGTAGAATACCACTTATTGGCTTAATATGCCATTATATTCATATCATTTTCACCTTTTTAACTGTTATAGAGGCAAATTTTGACTGATCTGTCTGAAAAGGTTCATTTTTGTTTAGAGTGATATTTCACATGTTATGACTTGTTTTGAAGAAGCTCTGAGCATTCATTGAAGAGATATAGGCTTTCGGGGAGACTTGGTCAAGGCCACATTTTGAAGTGACCCTATTATAGCCATACAAATGAAGTAGTTCAACTTTTTCTGATAATTACTGATCTAGAGAGTCCAGAGAATTGTACTGCACTAGTTTTGAACATTATTATATGAAAATTATATGATTATAGATGGAAAAGACCATTTACAGCCAATACAGGCAATTTACCATAGGAAATATATGGTTTTAAAGTTTTTTAACAGTTATAGCGCCACCTATGGTCCGATCTCCATAACATTTCGCATGGTTATTAATGATGTTAGGTCACATACGCTCATCCAATTTTTGTGAAGTTCTGAGTTTTTTTATATATGATTTATAGGCTCTTTATTGTATTTTGCCACACCCATTTTATAAATGACCCTATTACAGCCACCCAAATGCAAAATTTCAACTTTTTTTCGATAATTATTGATCTAGAGAGTCCAGAGAATTGCCCTAGACTGGTCTGGTTCCGATCGGGCAAAAAACCTAGGACTAGTTCGCAAAAGTAGGTTTTTAACATATTCGCGAATAATTAATGAATGGTTTGATTGACATTAGTGGTTCTTGAGGCAAAGTTGTTGAGCATGAGCAGATCTATCTAATGATATGCATTTTGTGACAATAAGTGTAACACCACGTGATTAAAGAGCCTTAAAACTCGTTTGCGCCAACTAGTGGCCGATTTCTTTCAAAATTCTTACAGACCTCTAGGGGCTTGAGCCGAACATGCCCACCGAGTTTCGTTCCGATCGGACTTCGTTAATAGGTGCTCAAACCTCATTTGCCAATGGCGGCCATGTTTTTCGAGATACGCCAATATCCTTTTAGACATACATGGCCCCTTGGGCCAAGACACTGCATACCAAATTTCAAGTCATTCGGAAAAACGGTCAGGTGTCTATACGTTTTTTTTATTTTATAGCGCCACCATGAGGCCAATCGACGCAATTTTTTTACTGTGACCTCAAATTGACCTCCTACATATGTTTACCAAGTTTGGTGAAGATATCTCATTTCGTTCACGAGTTATAACAATTTTAGTAAAACTGACTCCGCCTCCTTCGAACATTTTGGCACCCCGTAGCGACCATGAATCGAAATTTCAACTTTTTTTCGATAATTATTTATATTCAGACTCCAGAGAACATTTCTGCACTGGTTTGGTTCCGATCGGACAAAAAACCACAGACTAGTTCGCAAAAGTAGGTTTTTGACAAAATTCAAAATGGCGGAAAAATTTGCCAACCGGAAATGAAATCGGAGATATACGTTTTGTCCGCCTTGATCCAAGGATTATAGTGATATAAGACACTTAAGTCTACGACAAACCGTCTAGGAGTTATTAGCGATTTTATACTTTTGCTTACTATAGCGCCACCTATTGGCCAATCGGGGTCATAATTTGATAACCTCTCCTCGATTTTTGTACTACCTTCTGGCAAAGTCTCAAGTCTCCAGCACTTACGGTTTGGGCTGCACGATGCGTTTTACGGCAGAATAATAATAATAAAAATCAGGACAATTACAATAGGGTTTCAGCACTTCGTGCTTGAACCCCTAATTAAAGCTGCAAGCAGCATTTATCGGGGTTCAAGCAGTTAAGGCCTTTAAGGCATTTAAGCACAAAAGCATCAAAAGTTATTAAGATTTATTTAGCAAGCATGTAACCACTGACATAATAGATGGAAAAGACCATTTACAGCCAATACAGGCAATTTGCCATGGGATATATATGGTTTTAAAGCTTTTTAACAGTTATAGCGCCACCTATGGTCCGATCTCCATAAAATTGTTTACTGTGACCTCAAATTGAACCCATACACATGTGTACTGAGTTTGGTGAAGATATCTCATTTACTTCTTGAGTTATAGCCATTTGAGTAAAATAGGCTCCTCCCACAACGATTTGCCACATTCTAGAATTATTTAATATGATTCTAGCATGATTTACTATCATATACCATGTTCCAGAATGATTTATTAGGATTCTAGCATGATTTACCTTGATACACCTCATTTCAGTATTATTTACTATGATTTACAATGTTTCTAGCATGATTAACCACATTACTAGCAATTATGTGAAGTGTCAGTGCAAATGAGGTGATGAACACTGACAAAATATTATTGTGTTATAATAGTTAGTTATATACGTGATTTTTAGTGTGTGTCCAAGTATGAATGCAAAAGCACTTGTAAAATATTTCATTATTAAGTAGAATGGCCAGCAGAGGGCACTAGAAGACCACTTATTGGCTCACTTTCACTTTAAACCAGTTTTCTGCACTAAAGCAAACCAGTTTTTCCATGTTAACTCAATGCATGCTTACACACACACACACACACACACACACACACACACACACACACACACACACACACACACACACACACACACACACACATACACACACAGCATAGTTAACCATGATTTACCATGATATACCACGTTCTAGTATTATTTACCAGGAGATAAACGACAATCTAGTATTATTTACTTTGATTTACCATGTTTCTAGCCTGATTTATCACATTACTAGCAATTATTTGAAGTGTCAGTGCAAATAAAGTGATTAACACTGACAAAATATGATTGTGTTATAATAGTTATTGCTATATAAGTGATTTTTTTAGTGTGTATTCAAGTATGAATGCAAGCACATGTTGAAATATTTCATTAATAAGTAGAATGGCCAGCAGAGGGCAGTAGAAGACCACTTATTGGCTCACTTTCACTTTAAACCAGTTTTCTGCACTAAAGCAAACCAGTTTATCCATGTTAACTCAATGCATGCTTACACACACACACACACACACACACACACACACACACACACACACACACACACACACACACACACAGCATAGTTAACCATGATTTACCATGATTTACCACATTACTAGCAATTATTTGAAGTGTCAGTGCAAATAAAGTGATTAACACTGACAAAATATGATTGTGTTATAATAGTTATTGCTATATAAGTGATTTTTAGTGTGTATTCAAGTATAAATGCAAGCACATGTGGAAAAATTTAATTAATAAGTAGAATGGCCAGCAGAGGGCAGTAGAAGACCACTTATTGGCTCACTTTCACTTTAAACCTCATGATTTTGACCAGTTTTCTGCACTAAAGCAAACCAGTGTTTCCATGTTAACTCAATAATGCATACTTGCTACATATGCTACACACACGAATGCTACACACACACACACACACACACACACACACACACACACACACACACACACACAAATGTTTCAGTGATATTAGTGTCACATTCACCTTCATCACATTCACCTTCTGTCTTCATCACATTCACCATCTGTCGTCATCACCTGCACCTGCTCCTCATCACCCTCCTCATCATCACCTGCTCCTCATCATCATAACCGTCACCTGTTGTCCTTGTCTTGATCTGTGTATTTAAGTTCCCCTCTCATCCATTATCATTGTCGGTTATTGTTTGTGCACTAGCACTCTGTTATGTTTGTTTTCATGTTGGAAAATAAAACCTTTGTTATATTTGTACCACACACACACACACACACACACACACACACACACACACACACACACACACACACACACACACACACACACACCATCATTTATCATGATTTACCATGGCTGATACCAATACCAATATGAGAAAATGACTATTTTAAACAGCAGGGGGCAGTAAAATACCACTTATTGGCTTAACATGCCATTAATTCATATCATTTTCACCTTTTTAACTGTTATAGAGGCAAATTTTGTCCGATCTGTCTGAAAATTTTCATGCTAGTTCAGGGTAATATTTCACACGTTCTGACTTGTTTTTAAGAAGGTCTGAGCATTGATTAAAGAGATATAGGCTTTCGGGGACACTTGGTAAAGGCCAGATTTTGAAGTGAACCTATTATAGCTATCCAAATGAAGTAGTTCAACTTTTTCTGACAATTATTGATCTAGTGAGTCCAGAGAATTGTATTGCACTAGTTTTGAACATTATGATATGAAAATTATATGATCAGAGATGGAAAAGACCATTTACAGCCAATACAGGCAGTTTACCATAGGAAATATATGATTTTAAAGCTTTTTAACAGTTATAGCGCCACCTATCGTCCGATCTCCATAGAATTTTTCATGCTTGTTAATGATGTTATGTCACATATGCTGACCAATTTTTGTGAAGTTCTGAGTTTTTATTTAGGATTTATAGGGTTTTTAGTGTATTTTGCCACGCCCATTTTATAAATGACCCTATTACAGCCATCCAAATGCAAAAGTTCAACTTTTTTTTGATAATTATTGATCTAGAGAGTCCAGAGAATTGTCCTAGACTGGTCTGGTTCCGATCGGGCAAAAAACCTAGGACTAGTTCGCAAAAGTAGTTTTTTAACATATTAATGAATAATTAATGAACAGTTTGATTGACAGCAATGGTTCTTGAGGCAAAGTTGTTCAGGATGAGGAGATCTATCAAATGATATGCATATTGTGTGGATATTTGTAACACCACGTGATTACAGAGCCGTAAAACTCGTTAGCGCCAACTAGTGGCCAATTTCTTTCAAAATTCTTACAGACCTTTAGGGCCATGAGCCGAACATGCCCATTGAGTTTCGTTCCGATCGGCCTCCGTTAACCTTGTCTAATAGGTGTTAAAATTTCATTGGCCAATGGCGGCCATGTTTTTTGAGATACGCAAATGTCCTCATACACATACATGGCACCTTGGACCAAGACACTGCATACCAATTTTCAAGTCAATCGGACTAACGGTCAGGTGGTTATAGCCTGTTTTATGTTTTTTTCATTTTATAGCGCCACCATGAGGCCAATCGTCGCGATTTTTTTACTGTGACCCCAGAGTAAGCTCATACACATGTGTACCAAGTTTGGTGAAGATACCTCATTTACATCGGGAGTTACAGCCATTTTAGTAAAATAGGCCCCTCCCACAACGTACGTTTTGGCGCCCCTTAGTGACCGTGAATCGAAATTTCCACTTTTTTTCGATAATTATTGATATTCAGTCTCCAGAGAACATTTCTGCATTAGTTTGGTTCCAATCGGGCAAAAAACCAGGGACTAGTTCGCAAAAATAGATTTTTGACAAAATTCAAAATGGCGGAAAATCTATCATGGCGGAAATGAAATCGGAGATATACGTTTTGTTCGTCAGGCGTCCAGCTTTCCAATGATATAAGACACTTGAGTCTACGACATACGGTCTAGGAGTTATGAGCAGTTTCGCGCTTTTGGTTGTTATAGCGCCACCTATGGGCCAATCGGGGTCATAATCTCTGAACCTTTCCTCGATTTTTGTACTACCATCTGTCAAAGTTTCAAAGTTCCAGCTCTTACGGTTTGGGCTGCACGATGCGTTTTAGCGGAGAAGAATAATAATAATAATAATAAAAATCCTTACAATTACAATAGGGTTTCAGCACTTCGTGCTTGAACCCCTAATTAAAGCTGCAAGCAGCATTTATCGGGGTTCAAGCAGTTAAGGCGTTTAAGGTTTTTAAGCACAAAAGCATCAAAAGTTATTAAGATTTATTTAGCAAGCATGTAACCACTGACATAATAGATGGAAAAGACCATTTACAGCCAATACAGGCAATTTGCCATGGGATATATATGGTTTTAAAGCTTTTTAACAGTTATAGCGCCACCTATGGTCCGATCTCCATAAAATTGTTTACTGTGACCTCAAATTGAACCCATACACATGTGTACTGAGTTTGGTGAAGATATCTCATTTACTTCTTGAGTTATAGCCATTTGAGTAAAATAGGCTCCTCCCACAACGATTTGCCACATTCTAGAATTATTTAATATGATTCTAGCATGATTTACTATCATATACCATGTTCCAGAATGATTTATTAGGATTCTAGCATGATTTACCTTGATACACCTCATTTCAGTATTATTTACTATGATTTACAATGTTTCTAGCATGATTAACCACATTACTAGCAATTATGTGAAGTGTCAGTGCAAATGAGGTGATGAACACTGACAAAATATTATTGTGTTATAATAGTTAGTTATATACGTGATTTTTAGTGTGTGTCCAAGTATGAATGCAAAAGCACATGTAAAATATTTCATTATTAAGTAGAATGGCCAGCAGAGGGCACTAGAAGACCACTTATTGGCTCACTTTCACTTTAAACCAGTTTTCTGCACTAAAGCAAACCAGTTTTTCCATGTTAACTCAATGCATGCTTACACACACACACACACACACACACACACACATACACACACAGCATAGTTAACCATGGTTTACCATGATATACCACGTTCTAGTATTATTTACCAGGAGATAAACGACAATCTAGTATTATTTACTTTGATTTACCATGTTTCTAGCCTGATTTATCACATTACTAGCAATTATTTGAAGTGTCAGTGCAAATAAAGTGATTAACACTGACAAAATATGATTGTGTTATAATAGTTATTGCTATATAAGTGATTTTTTTAGTGTGTATTCAAGTATGAATGCAAGCACATGTTGAAATATTTCATTAATAAGTAGAATGGCCAGCAGAGGGCAGTAGAAGACCACTTATTGGCTCACTTTCACTTTAAACCAGTTTTCTGCACTAAAGCAAACCAGTTTATCCATGTTAACTCAATGCATGCTTACACACACACACACACACACACACACACACACACACACACACACACACACACACACACACACACACACAAATGTTTCAGTGATATTGGTGTCACATTCACCTTCATCACATTCACCTTCTGTCTTCATCACATTCACCATCTGTCGTCATCACCTGCACCTGCTCCTCATCACCCTCCTCATCATCACCTGCTCCTCATCATCATAACCGTCACCTGTTGTCCTTGTCTTGATCTGTGTATTTAAGTTCCCCTCTCATCCATTATCATTGTCGGTTATTGTTTGTGCACTAGCACTCTGTTATGTTTGTTTTCATGTTGGAAAATAAAACCTTTGTTATATTTGTACCACACACACACACACACACACACACACACACACACACACACCATCATTTATCATGATTTACCATGGCTGATACCAATACCAATATGAGAAAATGACTATTTTAAACAGCAGGGGGCAGTAAAATACCACTTATTGGCTTAACATGCCATTAATTCATATCATTTTCACCTTTTTAACTGTTATAGAGGCAAATTTTGTCCGATCTGTCTGAAAATTTTCATGCTTGTTCAGGGTGATATTTCACATGTTCTGACTTGTTTTTAAGAAGGTCTGAGCATTGATTAAAGAGATATAGGCTTTCGGGGACACTTGGTAAAGGCCAGATTTTGAAGTGAACCTATTATAGCTATCCAAATGAAGTAGTTCAACTTTTTCTGACAATTATTGATCTAGTGAGTCCAGAGAATTGTATTGCACTAGTTTTGAACATTATGATATGAAAATTATATGATCAGAGATGGAAAAGACCATTTACAGCCAATACAGGCAGTTTACCATAGGAAATATATGATTTTAAAGCTTTTTAACAGTTATAGCGCCACCTATCGTCCGATCTCCATAGAATTTTTCATGCTTGTTAATGATGTTATGTCACATATGCTGACCAATTTTTGTGAAGTTCTGAGTTTTTATTTAGGATTTATAGGCTTTTTAATGTATTTTGACACGCCCATTTTATAAATTACCCTATTACAGCCATCCAAATGCAAAAGTTCAACTTTTTTTTGATAATTATTGATCTAGAGAGTCCAGAGAATTGTCCTAGACTGGTCTGGTTCCGATCGGGCAAAAAACCTAGGACTAGTTCGCAAAAGTAGGTTTTTAACATATTAATGAATAATTAATGAACAGTTTGATTGACAGCAATGGTTCTTGAGGCAAAGTTGTTCAGGATGAGGAGATCTATCAAATGATATGCATATTGTGTGGATATTTGTAACACTACGTGATTACAGAGCCGTAAAACTCGTTAGCGCCAACTAGTGGCCGATTTCTTTCAAAATTCTTACAGACCTTTAGGGCCATGAGCCGAACATGCCCATTGAGTTTCGTTCCGATCGGCCTCCGTTAACCTTGTCTAATAGGTGCTCAAACTTCGTTGGCCGATGGCGGCCATGTTTTTTGAGATACGCCAATGTCCTCATACACATACATGGCACCTTGGACCAAGACACTGCATACCAATTTTCAAGTCAATCGGACTAACGGTCAGGTGGTTATAGCCTGTTTTATGTTTTTTTCATTTTATAGCGCCACCATGAGGCCAATCGTCGCGATTTTTTTACTGTGACCCCAGAGTAAGCTCATACACATGTGTACCAAGTTTGGTGAAGATACCTCATTTACATCGGGAGTTATAGCCATTTTAGTAAAATAGGCCCCTCCCACAACGTACGTTTTGGCGCCCCTTAGCGACCGTGAATCGAAATTTCCACTTTTTTTCGATAATTATTAATATTCAGTCTCCAGAGAACATTTCTGCACTAGTTTGGTTCCAATCGGGCAAAAAACCAGGGACTAGTTCGCAAAAGTAGATTTTTGACAAAATTCAAAATGGCGGAAAATCTATCATGGCGGAAATGAAATCGGAGATATACGTTTTGTTCGTCAGGCGTCCAGCTTTCCAATGATATAAGACACTTGAGTCTACGACATACGGTCTAGGAGTTATGAGCAGTTTCGCGCTTTTGGTTGTTATAGCGCCACCTATGGGCCAATCGGGGTCATAATCTCTGAACCTTTCCTCGATTTTTGTACTACCATCTGTCAAAGTTTCAAAGTTCCAGCTCTTACGGTTTGGGCTGCACGATGCGTTTTACGGCGGAATAATAATAATAATAATAATAATAATAATAAAAATCAGCACAATTACAATAGGGTTTCAGCACTTCGTGCTTGAACCCCTAATAAAAATCCTTACAATAACAATAGGGTTTCAGCACTTCGTGCTTGAACCCCTAATAAAAATCAGGGCAATTACAATAGGGTTTCAGCACTTCGTGCTTGAACCCCTAATCAGGACAATTACAATAGGGTTTCAGCACTTCGTGCTTGAACCCCTAATAATAAAAATCAGCACAATTACAATAGGGTTTCAGCACTTCGTGCTTGAACCCCTAATAATAAAAATCAGTACAATTACAATAGGGTTTCAGCACTTCGTGCTTGAACCCCTAATAATAATAATAATAATAATAATAATAAAAATCAGCACAAATACAATAGGGTTTCAGCACTTCGTGCTTGAACCCCTAATAAAAATCAGTACAATTACAATAGGGTTTCAGCACTTCGTGCTTGAACCCCTAATAATAATAATAAGAACGGGAACGAAAACAATAGGTGCCTACGCACCTTTGGTGCTTGGCCCCTAATAATAATAAGAAGAACGGGAACGAAAACAATAGGTGCCTACGCACCTTCGGTGCTTGGCCCCTAATAAGAACCGGAACAAAAACAATAGGTGCCTCCGCACCTTCGGTGCTTGGCCCCTAATAATAATAATAAGAACCGGAACAAATACAATAGGTGCCTCCGCACCTTCGGTGCTTGGCCCCTAATAATAAGAACCGGAACAAAAACAATAGGTGCCTCCGCACCTTCGGTGCTTGGCCCCTAATAATAATAATAATAAGAACGGGAACGAAAACAATAGGTGCCTACGCACATTCGGTGCTTGGCCCCTAATAATAATAATAAGAACCGGAACAAAAACAATAGGTGCCTCCGCACCTTCGGTGCTTGGCCCCTAATAAGAACGCGAACGGATACAATAGGTGCCTCCGCACCTTCGGTGCTTGGCCCCTAATAATAATAATAAGAACGGGAACGAAAACAATAGGTGCCTACGCACCTTCGGTGCTTGGCCCCTAATAATAATAATAAGAACGGGAACGAAAACAATAGGTGCCTACGCACCTTCGGTGCTTGGCCCCTAATAATAAGAACCGGAACAAAAACAATAGGTGCCTCCGCACCTTCGGTGCTTGGCCCCTAACTAGAAAAATGCATTTCCAGAGGAACTGCAAAGTGTGCTTGCTCGGGTGCAGTGCACTAACGTTAGCAGGTAGTGGATAGATGCGAGATGCGAGAAAAAATGCGAGAATGCGAGAAAAAAGATGTCAAACTGTCTTTTATTTTTTTATTTAATTCCTCAATCAGCGCTGGACCGGCATTTTCTGTCTTCCGCTGAGCCCTGGCCGTAGACAGATCATATGTTTTACGCTGTCAATGCAGTGGTCTGCGTTGCGCTGATCTTATTCACACTATCGAGTGTAGGTGCAGCATTCTAACATTGAGTCATAATGAGCTGTTTGTGAAGAAATGATCCGCTTCCAAATTCATTTTAATCACGAAATTGAAACATTAAAAAACAATTTGCTCTTTATGGTGTGCGCATGATTGAGCGCGGCAGCAACGAACCATCAGCTTGCAGTGTAACAACATTGAATGCTCGGCCCAACAGCTGATCATAGCTGTACAGGGCGCCTTATTATTTTCCATCTCCATAAATATATCTAGTAGTAAAGCTAATGCAAGGGCTAGAAATCTATTAATCTTTTGCTGATACTTCCTTAGCTGTGTCTGAAACCGCTCACTCGTTCACTAATCCCGTATAGTGAATGGCAGTTGAGTGCACTACATCAGCAAAGAATTCGGACGCTGACATAATTATCACGCGCCAGAGAGCTCAGACAATTTGTCATAAACATTACCTACCCATCTTTAATATTTCCTTTTTTTGGCTGCATGAATTGTATGCAACAATTGTATGTATGTATTTTTCACGTTTATTGCGTTATTTGATTAAAAAAAAAGATAATAAAAACACTTGCTTGTCATATTTATTTACTTTTTACATTTATATGTGAAAATAAAAGAGAACAAAACACTACACAACACATTTGTTTATTCAAATATAGATATAACGGTATATATAAATAAATAACCAGGCGTCTGGTCTTATAAATGATTGTTTTCTAACTCACGTGCACCGTTGCCATGGTGACATTTTTGTTTATTTTTCATTCACGCTCTATCGCCTTATTGTGTTGGATTGTGGGAAATAGTGTCTCAGCAAGTGTACATCGGTATGTACACTCGAATTCAGAGAGGATTGGGCAAAAGTAGTGAAGAATGGAGGGAATGATGTCGTTCACTCAGAATTCGGACACCTCTACAAAATGGCCGACACCCTAAATAGTGCACTATATAGTGGATAGGGAGCGATTTCAGACACAGCTCTTGTCATCATGGAGAGCGCAGTTCATGGTTGCATAGCAACGACAGACGCCACAGGAGAACAAGCGCTTGTGGAAAGGAGACAGCGGCGCGCTCGCGCTTTCCACTTGTTTTTACACATCTAATGTGCGTTCCATTCGACAGGGTCCATATGCAGTGTTCACTGCTCCTCTGCTCCCTGAGCACGGTATATCAGTTGAAGTGGACTTCACTGACAATAACCGCTCATTTGAAACGCCCTGCAAATGTCATCAAAGAAAGTCAATGACGGAGTCGCGCAGATTATGATATAACATAAATATATATAGGACTACATTCATATTTTAATTTTTATTATTATATTATATATTTACAATTATATTGCACTATTTTACAACTACCTAAAATAAAATCACTTTACTTCACAAACTAGCTAAGCTGGCTGCATTCACTGAGGTAAATTATAATCATCAAAAATAGATGTAATATTCACAACAATAACCGTTAAAAATACTGTCATTTGTATAACAATGGCGAAATGTATGAATACTTACACACATACGTAAACTCCTCCATCGTTAGTTATGACCGTTCTGACTGGTGATGACGTGGTGCGCGAGATGACAGTTGGGTGATCATGGCTCTCCACTTCCTGTGAAGTGATGTATCAATGTTCCCTTATTCCCTATGCCATGCGCAGTGCCCTTCGAACTGAACATGTTCGCTCCCTTCAGATTAGAATCTTAAGATGGCGGAAAACCCTGTGAAGTCCACTTCGCAGTCCACTTATGGTCAAATGGAACGCACCTGTTGATTGTTTGAGCATGTGACTGCGCGTTTCTCCTTGTTTTCTATTGTTATGCGCAGCATATTTCCCGTGCGCACAAACACAGCCACAGACAATGAATTGTTTGTTCGGTTAGAGAAGAAGAGCATGATGTATTTTGTATAAAGTTTTTTTTTTGTTGTTGTTATTAACTGCTTTGAGAACTGGAAATGCACAATTCATGCATACAAATCTGTATATATTAATAAATACAGATGATTAAATTAGACCAATGCAAAAAACGAAATTCATGCCTGCATTTATTAAGACAAACCTAGTAAAAACGAATGCAGTATATACACTGACTTGGCAGCTCTGTGAAATGTAATACAACAGTGCCACCTACTGTCTAAATGCATTAACATTAAAAGTGTGAGGTGAACTCTTGCATAGACATAGGTAAATGGGTTTGTCTATTAGCCTGAAATAAAACATTTTTTTTAAAAATTCAGATCTTGTGCTTCCTCACATTGGAGTCCCGACTCCCGAGTTCATGTATAAAGTTTTGTTTCAATACGTGACAGAGTTCCTGAGATATGGACGACTTCCTGTTTGGCGACTACGCCGCCGATTTCGTTTGGCTGTGACGGGCAAACGCTTCCGAAAATCAAAAATCCTTCTAGTAACTTTTGTGAGGCTTGGTCCAAGGATCATGTACGTCCAGTTTCGTGAAGTTCGGACCAAATTTGTGACCTGTGAAACTTAAGTTTAGCTTTCTGTTCAATCCAATATTGCGGACAAACGACATGGACTCGTGATGTCATCTTCGCGAGCAACTTACAGCGGTACTGACCGTACGTTTTAAAGTTGGAACGGTGTCTTTGTCTCAAAGGGCCTAGGCGCAGGAGCTGGCCAAATAGCTGGGGGGGGGGGGGGGGGGGGGGGTTGCCAAATAATGTAAAATTTTGTAATTTTTTATTTTTTTCTTATCTTGTACATCCTCACATTGGAGTCTCGAGTTAATGTACAAAGTTTGGTTTCGATACGTGACAGCGTTCCTGAAATATGAACTACTTCCTGTTTTGGCGACTACGCCGCTGATTTCGTTTGGCTGTGACGGGCAAACGCTTCCAAAAATCAAAAATCCTTCTAGTAACTTTTGTGAGGCTTGGTCCAAGGATCATGTACGTCTAGTTTCGTGAAGTTCGGACCAAATTTGTGACCTGTGAAACTTTAGTTTCGCTTTCTGTTCAATCCACTATGGCGGACGAACGACATGGACTCGTGATGTCATCTTCGCGAGCAACTTACACCGGCACTGACCGGACGTTTTAAAGTTGGAACGGTGTCTCTGTCTCAAAGGGCCTAGGCGCAGGAGCTGGCCAAAATTTTTCTCCCGGGAATAATAATAATAATAAGAAGAAGAAGAAAACTTAAGAAGAACAATAAGTGTGCTGCTTTCAGCAAGCACACTTAATAATAATAAGAAATCTAACGGATACAATAGGTGCCTCCGGCCCCTAATTAAGGTGATGAGTAGACTGAAGTTGGGCTCAGGTTGTTGTGCAGTGGGATGCAACCTGACCTCTGGAACAAATACATTATCGAAAATAAAAATGTTTCGGTTTCCTAAAAACGAAGGGAGACGGCGAGCTTGGATCACCGCTGTGCGAAGAGAGGCTTGGCAGCCAGGCAAGAATTCAAGGATCTGTAGCACTCACTTCGTTACAGGTAAGAAACTCATGATAAGCAACAGATAATAGCTAGCTGACCAGTAACAACAACAAGCCTGCAATAGTTATGTGTTTAACTAAATTGATTACTACACACGTAGCTGTAACATTGTATACATTAATTTTACACAGTAACGTTAGCTCAATGTTAGTTGATACGCTTTAGCTATGATTTAAACTAGTGTTATGATACCTGATATCCATCAAGCATAAAAGCCACAATGTTTTTTCCATCAATGCTATACAAATAACCTACATTATTTAACTAACAGTCACCTTTGGCTTGTTCTCTGGGGACATAACAAATACAATAATGCATAGCTCTTCTGATGAAGCTTTAAATTAAGTATTAAATATGGACTTTTGCTACATTTTCACTGACGAATTTACTACATTATCACTGATGTTTTATCTGTAAAGCTGGTTTAAAACAGTGTGCATTGTGAAATAAATTTGACTTTGATCTAATTTCAATGTACTAGTAGGCTACTAATATTTTTTTTAATCAATACGTTTTAATCAATATCATAGAAATGCACATGAAACCAGAAAAGTTATGGATTATGCAAAGCATGTATGTATGATGCTAGCCAGGTGCAATACTGTCAACACAAACTGTGTCTGTCTTTATTTTAGGTGCGCCATCAGTGGACCCATGCCATCCAGATTATGTTCCATCAGTTTTCGCTCATAAAAACACCATTGATGGTTCACAGAAGTTGGAGCGATACCAGAGGAGACAGAGGAGACCATCTGTGGTTGAGTCTATGGATTCACCTTCCTTAGAGGTCACCCATGCTGACCCTGAAGAAGGATGCACTGCTGTGGGTACAGATCTGTCAATGGCAGACATTGACCAGCTACAAAATGAAAACATTGAATTAAAAAGAAAAATGGCTTTACTGGAGAAGAAACTGGAATCTCAAGAAAAACGACTACAAGATCATATGTTTGGCAGTCCGTCTGATTTTATTTTAAATGATGACAAGCACACTCATTTTTACACTGGTCTACCATCTGCTTCTGTGTTTTTCACCCTCCTCACTTACCTGACAACAACATGGAACGCATCATCAACCATACTTACCCTTCCCGAGCAGTTTCTTGTGGTCCTGATGAAGCTTCGTCTAGGCTTAACTCATCAAGACCTTGCTTTTCGCTTCAGAGTGAGTTGTGGAACTGTCTCAAACATCTTTCATGAATGGCTCGATGTGATGGCTAAAGAGTTACAATGCCTTGTCCGGTGGCCATCCAGGAAAGACATCAGAAGAAATCTCCCCACCCTCTTCAAGACTACAGGTTTCCAACAAGTTAGATGTATAATAGACTGTACTGAAGTGTTCATTGAGAGGCCAACTAGTTTGCAAACACGGGCAGTCACATACTCCCACTACAAATCACGTAATACTGTGAAGTTCCTTGTTGGTATTAGTCCAACAGGAGCTTTTACATTTTTATCAAAAGTCTGGGGTGGTCGTGCTAGTGACAAGGTTATAACAAAAAATTCAGGGTTAATTGACCTTCTTGAACAAGGAGACCATGTAATGGCTGATCGAGGCTTCAATTTTCCCGAATATTTTGCCACCAAATGTGTTCGTCTTCATGTACCAGCATCTACAAAGGGAAGAAAACAATTGACAGGATTAGAGGTGACACACTCTAGAAAAATGTCCCGAGTGAGAATCCACGTGGAAAGGGCCATAGGAAAACTGAAGACATTCAGAATTCTGCGGAACACCCTGCCAGTCAGTATGGTCAAACGGAGAAATGATAAGTCTTTGCACAATAGATAAAATATTAATTGTTTGTGCAGCACTTTCAAATCTGGGGAAACCACTTGTACCAAAATAAAGCAGGACTTAACCACAACTTAAAGGGATAGTTCACCTAAAGACCCTCATGTCGTTCCAAACCTGCAAGACCTTTGTTCATCTTCGGAACATAAATTAAGCTATTTTTAATTACTTAGGCTGTCAATGGAGGGACAGAAAGCTCTCGGATTTCATCAAAAATATCTTCATTTGTGTTCTGAAGATGAACGAAGGTCTTACAGGTTTGGAACGAAATGAGGTAGAGAAATGAATGACAGAATTTTCATTTTTGGATGAACAAACCCTTTAATTTGATACTTTTACCTACAGGATTACATTTTTTTATTATTAAATATATTAAAATACCAAACACATGCATTGCATTATCATATTTGTAGTGTTGAACTTGTATCACAATGTTTCAAATGGATTGTAATTATAAAATGATATATTCACTAATGAACACTAACAACTATTGATTAACTGATTTATTGACTGATGAATAAAGTACTATAGACTACAATTTCCGTTTTTAATGTATTTATGTATTTGATGTAAAAAGTGAAAAAGCTTGGTGCTCAAAAGGGCAGGAACAACCTATGCTTTAAGAAAAAAAAAAACCTCTTTTTCTTGTAAAACTGATTTCAGATCAGCACTATTGAGCTGCTTTTGAGACAATTTTCATGTAGCTGTCACTCAACTGCAGTCTTCCCTCTACAAATTCATCCACAACTTTTGGCAGCATGTGTTTGAAGTAAAAGCTACGTAGCCTTTGCATATATGTGGAGACAAAAGCATTGTCATAAGGCACATCAAGTTCCAGGTGCTGTGCTGGGGTCCAAATAACAAGACAGGATGTTTTCAGCCCGAGACAGTGCATCCCTAACTGTATCTGCCTGTAGTAACCTCTGGGGCCTTTTGGGTTCACAATGTACTGCCCACCCTCCACTCTGATGTCTTGGTTTGTGCCAGTGAGTGCATCATTAAGGGATGTGCAAGCACTGAGTGTGATAGGGCATTTTACTTCTAGCAGCTTGTCATCAATGATACCATCAGGGCTTGCTGCCAGCCATGGGTCTCCTGCACACACCACCAACCCTTTGTCCACCACTATGCAGCCCCTCTTCCTAATCTGATCCTTAGCAAGACCCTCGCTTTCCTTCCCATACCTTGTGGCCACATTCCCCTGGAACTTTGGGTAGAGGTGTTCAGTGAGAAACTTAGCTGGGTCAGTTGTCTCAC
Source organism: Squalius cephalus (assembly GCF_949319135.1). Lineage (NCBI taxonomy): Eukaryota > Metazoa > Chordata > Actinopteri > Cypriniformes > Leuciscidae > Squalius > Squalius cephalus. The sequence continues at coordinate 160,498 of NW_027645842.1, forward strand.
GCTGAGGCACCTTGCTGGCTGTGCTTGCTGTTATGCGTAGCTTGCGCGCATCATGCCAGAGTGGTTCTATGCTCTGTTTTCTAGTGTTTTTCTCTAGTTCCACCACTTGATCTGGGTTCAGTTTAATGAAGGCATCATAAAATGCTGTGCACTTTGGACAGCTCAGAGCACTACCATGCTCACTGTGGGGCTGAGCTAAGCTGCTGAACACGTTGAGTTCCTCTCCCTGAGCATCCTGTTCTCCCTGACTGCTGGTGAAATCCTGACTACCTGACTCAGAGGCTGTGTCTGTCTCACTGCTGTCACACATGACGGAAAAGAGAGCACAGTCTGGTACAACTTCCTAAAATAAATGGTGAAAAGATCTTACCTACACTGCCATATATATATATATATATATATAGTACTGAATCTTTTACATTAGACTAGCTGATTTGTTAGAGATATATGAACTATAACTTACTTTCAGGGCTTTAAAAAGCTTTTTTGGTGACCCGTCTGGATTTAGTGGGGGAAGGCAGAGGGGAGCTTGTAGCTTGATCTTCTTGCCAGGTTTCAAGAAATCACACTGAGCTACTTGTTGTGGATCAGCCTGAAAGGATATTTGAAATGTACATTATACATAAATATACAGTACAGGCCAAAAGTTTGGACACATTACTATTTTTAATGTTTTTGAAAGAAGTTTCTTCTGCTCATCAAGCCTGCATTTATTTGATCAAAAGTACAGAAAAAAAATTTAATATTGTGATAAAGTATTACAATTTAAAATAATTGGTTTTCAATTTATTATACTTTAAATGATCATTTATTTCTCTGATGCAAAGCTGAATTTTCAGGATCATTACTCCAGTCTATCACATGATCCTTTAGAAATCATTCTAATATGATGAATCATTATCAAAGTTGGAAACAGTTCTGCTGCTTAATATTTTTTCATAACCTGTGATACTTTTTTTTTTTTTTTTTTTTTTTTTTTTTTTTATCAAATAAATGCAGGCTTGACGAGCAGAAGAAACTTCTTTCAAAAACATTAAAAATAGTAATGTGTCCAAACTTTTGGCCTGTACTGTACATGATACAAATAATTAAGGAAAATTGTTGTACAAAATACCACCAATTGTACACTGATATTTGAAATAGGATAACAGGAATTAGTATACTAGGATATGGTTATTAAATATAATAATTGTTAAAATGCTCCCCTTTTTAGTCACCCGTGACCAAAACACTTGGTTTTGAAGTGACAGATGGGCCACTCTGGAGTCCATCCTGAACACACTGCTCCGCAGCAACCAAAATCGTACCCACATGGCTACACACCTCTCCATTGCTGCATAGATCCAGATAGACATTTTATCAACGGGATAAATGCAAGTATTGAAAAAGTGTACCTAAATGCTATTGTAAAATGTAATGTTAGCTAGCCAGCCATACTTACCCTGCCATGCAGTTGCAATGCCCACTCTGGATTTCGCCGGACTTCTTCGCAATGATCCAGGCGGAGTAGCTCTTTGAAAGCGTCTGACCCGCCTCGATTTCCCCGTAAACGACACAGGTATTTCCATCCGCGTGTGTTAGAATTGTTTTAACTTTTCCGGAATGAAAATAGTTATAGGCATCCAAGCTGCGATATGCCTTAAACGCCTCCCTGGTGTACACACATTCCTTCTCGACTAAGTATTCAAAGATATTTACCTGACTGACCTCCGGTAAATCAGACAGGTCTGTAGAAAATAATGTATGCCTCAAAATTTTGTTGAACGGATCTGGTAGTGTAACGTTGTCACATTTAAGTTTGGCCAAGTAACGGCTCTTTTCTTCTATTGGTAGTCCCAAATAATACTGGCTAGACATACTTGCTAGCTAATGTAATTTGCTTGTTACTTTCTACAGATGAACTCTGTTGTTATTGATTCTACCGGAAGTTAAGTTTGGGCCACAAAAGCGCGCATGCGCAGTAACGTTTGTTTATGTTGTTGCCGTTGAAACCGTCTATTGATTATTGTTATAATGTCTTTACTACCTTGAAAGTTGTAGTTGCATAAACTGTGAAATGGAGGGATAGAAAGCTCTCAGATTTCATTAAAAAAATCTACATTTGTGTTTCAAAGATGAACGAAAGTCTTACAGGTTTGCAACGACATGAAGGTGAGTGATGAAAATGTTTGGTAATGTTTGACGCATTAGGTAAATCAGTTCCTCAGGGGCACCAGTAGATCTCTGACTGATCTCTGATCTTCTGCTCCTTCCACCATCCCAGTCCTGGATTATTGAGCCACGACAGAAGTTTCCACTTTGAATGCTTTAGCCTGGCTGTTTTTTCTCCAGCATCTAAAGTGAGAAACAATAACCAAAATGTAAATGTAAAAAAACAATGGTTGTCCAAAATGTGAAGTATACACTTGAGTTTTCCCTCTACATATTTGTGCAAGATTTCAGTCATAGATAAATTGTAAATGTTTACTTGACTAGACATTACCTGTCTAGCGACGTATGTTTATGCTGAAATATAATATTGGTTTGTGTTTTAAAATCAGCTATCACATGTCATTTTGTAGCCAGCGAACTGTCTCGTGTGATAAAGTTTTGAGCTTCAGAACTTCCGATAACATAGTGAGTTTTTAGGGAGCGAATGTTTCAGTGCACTGTAAGGATTTTGTGATAAAGACGGCCACTGACTACTGAGCTAGAGATATGCACCCAGAGTTTAGCACCTTGATTAGCTTGTTCAGGTGTGCTGGACTAGGTTGGAGTAAACCTCTGCATGTAAGTGGACCTTGAGAGACAATATTGATACTGTATCTCCTGCAATATATTCTGAACTTAACATCACTGGTGTCCAGACCAAAGTCCTGCAGAGTTTCTGGTGATCCTGGATCAGCTGCTCAAGTCTGCTTAATTGGGTTTGGAGCTAAACTCTGTGATCAGGACTAGATGGCAAACAATACTGTAAAGGGGAGAAGACAAACAATATTATTATGTTATAAATAATTTGTTCTGTGTTCATCTGCTTACCTGTACAAAGTATGCATCATGAATAAGCGGTGGATTTGATCTTTTAATAACACTGTTTTACTACATTAATACTAACTACAAACCTGATAAAAATGACTGGGCAGTGGAGGAAAGCCTTATTTTGCCCTCCAGGTGGGCGTAATGGTGTGACGTCACGTGATAACTATGAATTAACCATACAGTGCATACTTTTAGGTTAAATAAATGTGCTTATTTCCATTCATCCATTGACCAATTGTCAGCAAAACCTTTACAAAACTACAAAATCTCTCATCTACACATAAGATGTGATTAAAAGCCCAAAATTACAGCTCAAGTGTCACGGGGTGACAAATAAGCCTGGGCGAGTGCCTGTCGCTATGGTAACCTAGTGGCGGATTGACAGCAGGTGTGGGTAATTTGCGCTGAGCGTTTGAATGGGGCCACACTAGCTCATGAGAGTATAAAAAGTCAGAGGAGGAGAAAGTGAGGTGGTTCTTCCCCGCGGGGGTTGTGAGAGTGAGACGCGCAGCACGTGAGCGGCCGTGGCCGGAGGCCGCGGGAGAGAGAGGCACGAGCAGAGGGGGACACGACGAGAATGAGAGGTGAGACGCGCAGCACGCGGTCGCGGCGGGGGGCCGCGGGAGAGAGAGGACGAGAGGACGAGAGAGAGACAGATGAGAGAGCCAGAGAGAACTTCGGCTGGATGGCGGGCGGAGGCCTTGGCGCACTGTGGGTCTGTTGAGTTGCAGTTTTATTGTGGAAATGAGCACGAGTGAAACCTTGCAGTGTGTGGTGGAAATGTGAGTGTGGGATTTGTTTCTGCTGTTCACTCGCAATCACAGCTGTCCATTCCTCTCTCTGCCTGAGCTCAATGAAGAGCCTGCTAATGCTGGAAGAACCTGCTAATGCTGTGAGTTATACATATTCTCCTCTCTCTGTCTGAGTCCAGTGAAGAGCCTGCTAATGCTGTGAGTTACACGTGTCTGTTCCTCCCTCTGTCTGAGTCCAGTGAAGAGCCTGCTAATGCTGTGAGTTACACGTGTCTATCCCTCCCCCTGTCTGAGTCCGGTGAAGAGCCTGCTAGTGCTGTGAGTTACACGTGTCTATTCCTCTCTCTGTCTGAGTCCAGTGAAGAGCCTGCTAGTGCTGTGAGTTACACGTGTCTATTCCTCTCTCTGTCTGAGTCCAGTGAAGAGCCTGCTAGTGCTGTGAGTTACACGTGTCTATTCCTCTCTCTGTCTGAGTCCAGTGAAGAGCCGGCTAATGCTGGAAGAGCCGGCTAATGCTGGAAGAGCCGGCTAATGCTGGAAGAGCCGGCTAATGCTGGAAGAGCCGGCTAATGCTGGAAGAGCCTGCTAATGCTGGAAGAGCCTGCTAATGCTGGAAGAGCCTGCTAATGCTGGAAGAGCCTGCTAATGCTGGAAGAGCCTGCTAATGCTGGAAGAGCCTGCTAATGCTGGAAGAGCCTGCTAATGTTGTGAGTTACACGTGTCTATTCCCCCCTCTGTCTGAGTCCAGTGAAGAGCCTGTTAATGCTGGAAGAGCCTGCTAATGCTTGAAGAGCCGGCTGATGCTTGAAGAGCCTGCTAATGCTTGAAGAGCCTGCTAATGCTGTGCCGAGAAACACGGAGAACGCTGAAGAGAATGTGGAAGCTGTGGATTATGTCCATTCCTCTCTCTGTCCGAAGGTGCTGGGAAACGCGAAGAGAACGCTGAAGAGAATGCGGAAGCTGTGGATTATGTCCATTCCTCTCTCTGTCCGAAGGTGCTGAGAAATGTGAAGAGACACATGAAGAGAACCTGAACTGAAGAGACTTTTAATATTGTTTTTATTATTTAATAAAAAAAAGTATTTATTTTGAATTCTGCGCAGCGCTCATCACTGTCACTTTTTACCCAACCGTCCAATCACAGTGGAAGAGGGGCGGGACTAATACCACACCGACCAACCGCGTCCGCCACATGATTCTGCTTGTACAACGTCAACAGATGACAACAACAAGCATAATAACGGAACAAAATCAAGAGCCAGATAAAATACATTACATTGTATTGACATTTTAATATAGAATCAACACAGAAACAAAATATGTGTGAAATGAGATACTGACTTTCGCGGATATTCCGTATCATAACAAGCAAAGTGTCTCGGTCTCAACCGTCTCAACTGAAAAAACGCTGCGCTGCCAAAACGCTCGAAAGCGCCCACAGCTGAGCGTTTTTAGCAGAGCGCCTAGCGTTTTCAGCTGGCTAATAACGCTTTGGTGGACACACGGCCTAAGAGTTGAGATGCTAACGGACTTTTGCGAAGACACTAAACCATTTCTATAAAGTAAATATTCAACGGAAGCGAGTCATTTACATGAAAGAAAGTCTCAGAAACATTTGTATGTACTATTTGTGTAATTTTATGGACTAAACTTACCTTAAAGTAGTTAAAACCACTGAGAGACGGAGTTTCGCTGATTGTCAGTTGAGCTGCCGCCTCGTTTCCATGGTAACGCCCTCGCTCCAGTTCAAATGCGGCTTGAATGTTCAGCGCGCGCGCCCATTAAAACACGGTAGAAGTAGGGTGACCACCCGTCCCGCGTAGCGCGTGCGCGCACAGCGTTTGAAGCCCAATTCACGCGTCACGCAAATTGAGACCGTGTCACGCATAATCTATGCTTGCTCAAAAAAAGTTGGTCGCTCTATATACTCGAGCCCCAAGCAGACAAACGAACATTACTTGACATTTCAGCACGCTATTGTTGCCACACAAACCCCTCAGTTGAACTGCTGACTAGGTTGTCAACTTTTTCGTTGTTGTCATGACAGCGCACGCACGCGCATACCAGACACACTTGGAAGGAAGGAACTTTTAAATGCGCGCTTTCCAATTCGAAAAATTCGAGAAAGAGACTGTTTGAGAGGCAACGCCATCATCAATTAAACAGAAGAAGGTGTGGGTACAAGAAAGAGTGGGGAAATGAATATTTGTGGCTGAAAGGTGTTGAGGGGGATACCGAGAGGGCTTTTTGTGACCTTTGCAAAACGTCCTTCTCAATCGGACATGGAGGGAGGGGAATACGAGGTCAATCGTATTTTTTTTAAATACTTTTTTTTTAACTGTTCCTGTGGTGTTGAGCAACTACAATTCCTGTTAATCCTATAAATTTATATTATAATTTATTAATTTATTTATTTAAAGTAAATAAATTGTAATGAAAAATAAATAAAATTAAATAGAAGTGGATCGCCCTGCAAACATGCCCCTGCGGGGCCCATGCTGGCTTTTTGCGGGCACAGTGGGCTAGGGCCAGCCCAAACCAAACCTAAACAGGCCCAGTGTGGGCTTGCCCAGGCGAGGCCCACAGCTTTGGGCTCACCGCGGGCTAACTGTGAGCAGCCCACACTAGCGGGCTGCCCACATTAAGCCCATGGTGGCCCATTGTGGGCCAGCCCGTTCGGGCCCAGAGCAGCTTTTGTACCTTTGGGCCCATGCAGGTTTTGTTTAGGTAGCCCACTTTCATTACGTTTTGGCTGCTTTTTAAAATTGAATGTGAAATTCAATAAGACCTTCCATTTATAACTCTGCTCAGCAGGAAGAAAAAGAAAAAATCCATTATTTGCATTGGATTGTGTCTACAAGACAACACATGATCCCTTAAAAACTCTAAGAACAAATCTTACTTTAAAAAGCCTATTACTTTTACTGGATATGATGTTTGTAATGTAATCCAAAATTAACAGTATACCATGCAATTGGTGGTAAAAATCTGGCTGCCTCGTAATTTAAAAAAAAAATCTACCAACCTACTTTCATTTTGAATCCTGCATATCAGGAATAAAACAATAGGCTTTTAATTTATTTGAGAAGGTCAAAAGTTATTACTAGTTATTATGATATCCATCACTCTGGCAGAGTTCGTTGAGTTTAAATTAAATTTTAATTTTAAAGTTTAAATGAAACTTTTCTATTCTTTTTGTCTGTTTTTATACAATTTCCCATAGACGTATAGGCCTAATGCCATTTATATCATTCTAATATAGCTAAACATTTTCAACAATAAAAATGACATTAAATTGAAAGAAAAGACTAGTTCACATGACAAATAACACCTCAGTCAAGTCAAATAAATGTTTATTCATTATAGTTGCTTTTCACACCATTGTCTACAACACTCAAAACAACATTGGAGATCATAAGTTTAACTTTAGGCTATACACTCATTTTTTAAATATTTAGAAGGAAAATGTCTGCCGAGATAGAGATTGAGCGCTCTTTGGAGTGCTATTTTTCATGTAATTTATAGGCTATCTTTTGTTATTAACTTATAAGAATTATTTGTAGCATTCAATGCATATATATATATATATATGTAGTGAATGGAGTTTTTCATGGTAACTGTTCCAGCAAACTTTTATTTGTTCAATAATTAAATCGGTTATAGAAGTCAAAACAAATACTTTAAACATTCTTAATGCAATTTTTATTTTTCTCTGCAACAAGGAAAATGTGTATTTTTATTTATAATTAACATTTTGAGTTTGTTCTGTGAGTGACGTCATTGATAATGGACCGGTCGCGCCTGCTCTCTCAGAACAGCCTGTGACTGGAGAGAGTCAGGTATGTCTGTGCAGTGCTCTTCATTTAAGAGTAAAATATACTGTATAAAGTGATGTTCGAAGTCAATATTTATCATAGAAATGTCATGAAACCGAAACAAGTTGATATATTCACTTTTCTGAGTACAGTTTGATGCATTTTCTGAGTTTCATGAACGCACGTGTTTGTTTGATGTTGCCGCCCGCGCGCCAAACTAGAGTGCGGGTTTTTCCTTGTAAATACATTTCTTGAAATATAATTTTGGTGGATTGAGTCTGTAGAAATGTTGTTTTGTATATTGAATGTCTGTAACTTTAGTTTGGATGCTAGAATGTATGTTTATAGCCATATGTGTGGCCTGTATTAGATGAATTGCAGTTTCTGTAATGGAGGACAGTACTTAATGTGTCTTTTCTCATACATCCTTCAGCTGAGAGAGAGAGTGAACCTGAAGGCGTGTGTGTTAATTGTCTGTCCTCTTGTCAATAAACTGCAGGTATGTTTAACAATAAAAGAAAAAATCCACTATACGATCTAACAAATTGAGACATTTTGGCTAAAATCTTAATGTAATAATATGTACTTTTAATGGAATTTTATTTCTTTAATTTGATTTTTGTGAATGTGAATTTCCATAAATAAGACACAGAGAAATTGATTATTGTAAAACAAGACTTTATTGTATAAAACGCAGAACAGCCTGTGACTGGAGAGAGTCAGCTGAGAGAGAGAGTGAACCTGAAGGCGTGTGTGTTAATTGTCTGTCCTCTTGTCAATAAACTGCAGACGTGGTCCACCGAAGCCAGTGGTGTCGTGGGGGTTTTCTTGTGGTGTGAGACGAGATCCGCTACAAATTGGTGCCGTGACCCGGATCAAGGGATCAGCCATTGCAGATCGCCGGGAAAAGTCATCGACATCACCAGTCAACAGAACTTTTGTGGTAGATAAGCAGTGTGACTTAAACATGGACAGTTACGGTTTTACACACAACAAAGCACAAGAACACATGGCAGATGCAGATGTTAATCCTGCAAACGTGACACCTGTTTATGTTAGGAGTAGTGTTTTAAGTTCACATAGGTTCTCTACTGGAATGGGGAGAGGGGCTCAGTTAAATAGTATGCTAGAACAAAATATGGCAGCCAGCCCAGTACATCTAGCCACTCCAGTACGTCCCTCAACCAGTAGCCCAACTATGCTAGGCATGAGTAGTGACACAACAGTGCCTCATGGAGAAAGACTATACTGCCCCCCAGTGGGCGAACCAGTGAATCAGTGGCAAACGATGGCAGAATTAATGAAGCAACTGGGTAGCGAAATAGGGAACCAAATTTCTGCAAACCTGAGATCTGCAGGGCAAAATCCCCAGAGAGATTATGTTAATGCCCAACAGCCTTCACCTCAGAGTCCTGATTTGTCAAATTTGAACCTAATTGTTAGGCATCAAGATATCAAAGAACCGCCTACCTTTAGAGGTGATAAGACAGATCGATGCACCATTAGTGAATGGCAAGAACTGATGCAAGCTTACTTAAACAAGAAGGGCTTCGGTGCATCTGAACAGGGCCAAGAGATTCTCGACAAGCTAATGGGCCATGCTAAAGATGTTGTGAGGACATGTATTCGCAACAATCCCCTGATTGATGTGGCTAGAGATCCACATGTCATCTTTTCAATTCTAAGGCAACATTTTGGAGATGCAATTTCCTCCACAACACCTTTAAGAGACTTTTATGACACCTTGCCAAAGCAGTCAGAAAGTGGCTTGGATTACTGGATCAGACTAAATAAGGCAGTTGACCTAGCTGATGAATGCCTAAACCGACAAGGAAAAAGAGTTGAAGACCCTAGTCACGAAGTGGCAATGATGTTTGTGAGGCATTGTCCTGAGCCTGCTCTGTACACTGCCCTTCGGAGCAAACCATTGGAAAGTTGGAATGCACAAGACATTCAAGCATTAATTGACAGCCACCACAGAGACAAACAGTCTATAAGAGTAGATAGAGAGAGAAGGGTTGATGAAACCTCATCTAACGCCTGGTGCATGACCCAACAGCAGTCCACTGCAGTTAATCAGCCAAGCGGTTCAGATTCTGCTCTCCTCGGGCGAGTGGTTTCTCTACTAGAGCAGTTCCTAGTCAAACAGAAGGAGCAAGAACAGAAAACTGAACAGGGCAAGGTCGTGCCTGAATCCCCTGCAGTCCCCTGCAAAATATGTAGGGCTCAAGATCATACGACAAAGACTCACTGTTTTAAGGAGGGGCTGTGTTTTAGGTGTTTCAAGACAGGGCACAGAGGTTTTGAATGCCCTGACAAAAGACAAGTAAAACAAGTCACAGCCAGCGTAGCCACTAGACCTGAGCACCATTTAAACTAGAAAACCTGCATTGTGGGGGGGACAGTGTGGGTATCAGACAAGTAAAGACCCCAGAAAGCCCATTGACTGTTCAGGTAACTACAAGTGATCACTTAAGTCAAAACAGTGTAAGTGAAGGACTTGCAGTTCAGCAAAAGACGACCTGTGAGGCTCCAAAAGCTAATTACCAGAGAATTAATGATGAAGATGATCTGTTCTATGCTCCAGTATTAGTTGAGGGGAAAGTGAAACTATTAGCTCTTGTCGATAGTGGATCTGTTACCTGTACATTGAGTGAAACAGCTGAACGCACGCTTAAAGACTGGAACTTGATCTGCACAGATTCGAGTAAACCCACTAAAAAAGTACTTACTGGCTGTGGAGGGAATGAAACAAAACCAAAGTGCACATATGAGTTGAATGTGGATATGCTTGAATGTAAAATGACAATCAACTTTCTAGTGGTCCCAGGCCAAAAAGATGAAATGATAGTTGGATCGAATGTCATCAGGCATGTGACTCAGCAGATGAGGAAAACTGAGTGGTACTGGAAAAGCTTATCTCAACCAGTTCAAGATAATGTTCAAGAACCCCTGCTGAATGTGCTTTCTAATGTTGACCGCTGGCATGGAGATAAGATACCGCAGAGAGTTGGCACGGTAGTATTGCGACAATGTCTTACACTAGAGCCACAGCAAGAACATTTGGTTTGGGGAAGGTTAAAGGAAGAAGTTCCCTTGTCTGTTGGAAGCACAGTAATGCTCGAACCCTCCACTTCCCGTTCTGCACCAAGAAATGTTATGGTAGCTCGCAGTGTTTGCCCACTCTGGGGTGATAAGTGGATTCCTATGAGAGTGATCAATATGATTGACCGCCCCATTGTTTTGCGCCGCAATACTAAAATAGCTAACGTGCACCCATGCCTTGCACTAGAGGAACTAGATCTCACAGAAAAAAGTACAGAATACCTGCAGGAAGGGGTTCAGCAGAATATTGTCCAAGTTAATGAGCTCAATGAGAAAAGCAAGCTGCAGTCTGACTATAGAGCCAAGTTGAGAGATCTGGGCCTGACAGAAATTGACATTGAGTCCTGTGAAGTAAGTGATTACTGGAAAGGAGAGCTGACTGATCTCATAGTACAGTATGAAAGTACCTTCTCTCGTGACAAGCTAGATTGCGGTGAAGTAAAGAACACTGTTCATCGGATACGACTCAAAGATGAGAAGCCTTTCCGACTGCCCTACAGAAGGGTTCCACCCACCCATTATCAGAAATTGAGACAAACATTGGATGAGATGGAGGAGCGGGGTATCATTCAAAAATCAAACAGTGAATGGGCATCACCTTTAGTCTTAGTCTGGAAACCTTCTGGAGAGCTAAGGATATGTACAGACTTTAGATGGCTCAACCAAAGGACAGAAAAGGATGCGTATCCTTTGCCCCATCAAGCTGATGCCCTCGCATCATTAGGAGGAAATAGTTATTTTAGCACCATGGATTTAACATCGGGCTTCTATAACATTCCAATCCATGAGGATGATCGGAAATATACGGCATGCACAACTCCAGTAGGGCTTTATGAATATAATCGTATGGCTCAAGGTTTATGTAACAGCCCAGCTACGTTCTCACGCATGATGACATCTATTTTTGGAGACCAGAACTTCCTTTCGCTTCTTTGCTACTTAGATGATCTACTCGTCTTTGGCAAAACTGAGAAGGAAGCTCTTGATCGCCTGGAGATGGTGTTTTCCCGACTTAAAGAGCATAACCTGAAACTGGCGCAAAAGAAGTGCTATTTCTTGAGAAAAACAGTCAAGTTTTTGGGTCATATTGTGACTGAGAGTGGCATAGCAACCGATCCTGCAAAAGTGTCTGCAATCAGTGACATTAAATCCACAGACTTGATGGAAGCAGACGGAAAGACTCCTTCACCAACCAAAATTAAATCTTTTCTTGGGATGGCGAATTATTATTCCCATTTCATTGAAGGTCTCTCGACTTTAGCTAAACCATTATTTAAACTGACTGCTGGACAGAAAGTCGGGAGAAGACATGGACAAAAGAAACAGAAACCCTTCGTTCCCAAACCTAGGCGTTTAAGACCTGAAGACTGGACTGCAGAGTGTGACACAGCTGTAGAAAATATAAAACATGCACTTTCTCACACTGTTGTTCTTGCCCATCCAGACTTCCACAGACCTTTTCTTTTGTCTACCGATGCATCTTTGGATGGTTTTGGTGCAGTCTTGAGTCAGATTCCAGAAGATGAGACAAAACCTAGACCAGTCGCTTTTGCAAGTAAGACCCTGTCAAAAGCCCAGTCCCATTACCCTGCTCATAGGTTAGAGTTCTATGCACTGAAGTGGGCAGTTTGTGATAAATTCGCCCATTGGCTGAAGGGGACTAAATTTACAGTGCTAACTGATAACAACCCCCTCACGTATATAATGTCAAAGCCAAAGCTAGATGCCTGCGAGCAGAGATGGGTATCTAAGCTTGCCCCTTTTGACTTTGATCTCAGATACATACCTGGTACCAAGAACATCCCTGCTGATCTTTTGAGCCGCCGACCTTTTGCCAAAACATTAGAAGTCTGTGATGCACTTGAGACTAAATTTAAACATTTGACTTCCGAAACCATTCAGGAAACTTTCCGGTTATCAGTGAATGTGCACCATCAAATGGGTGAAAGCAGCATGGATTCTCAAGTTGAAAAACTGAAGGTGGTTAGTAGTGAAGGGGTAAGAGCTGTCTTTGAGTCCTGTCTCAACTGGGAAGCCAGCAGTCCAGTTCAGAGTATTCATCTAGCCCAGAATAATACTTTTGTCCATGGAGGTGTCAGCACTCTTCCAGTCTTCTCTGTGGAGGATATACGGATGAAGCAGAAAGCAGATCCCACTGTGTCCCGTGTTGCATTCTTTGTTGAAAGGAAAAGGAGACCATCACGTAGAGAGAGAGACAATGAAACTGCACCAGTAATGAGACTTCTGAAACACTGGGAAAAGCTTGAAGTAAAAGTTGGAGTTCTGTACCGCAGGTCCAAAGATCGGGTCGGTAAAGTCAGGTATCAGCTTGTGCTTCCCCTGTCACTGAGAACTGTTGCTCTCAGAGGAACTCATGACGATGCAGGCCATCAAGGACAAAGCAGAACCCTTCATCTTGTACGCCAGAGGTTTTTCTGGTCTGGTATGGACACAGATGTTAAGAAGTATGTCTCGCATTGTAAACGATGTGTAGTTGGGAAGACACAGGAACCTGAGGCCAGGGCTCCACTAGAGTCTATCAGAACGAATGCACCACTTGAGCTCGTATGTATAGATTTCTGGTCTGCAGAAGGAACCCATGGAGAGAGTATTGATGTTCTGGTCATAACAGACCATTTCACAAAAACTAGCCCATGCGTTCCCCTGTCCCAACCAAACAGCCAAAGTAGTGGCTCAGAAATTGTGGAACAACTTTTTCTGCGTGTATGGCTTTCCGCAGAGAATACATTCTGACAAAGGTGCAAATTTCGAGAGCAAATTGATAGCGGAGTTGTTGCTGGTGTCTGGTGTTGAAAAGTCCCATACCACACCGTACCATCCTATGGGCAATGGCCAGACAGAGAGGTTTAATCGCACCCTTGGGAGCATGATCCGCTCTTTGCCGCCTCGAGCAAAGGAAAAGTGGCCGCAAATCATTCAGACACTCACGTTTTCCTACAATTGTACTACCCATGAAACAACAGGGTTTGCGCCTTTCTACTTAATGTTTGGAAGGATTCCTAAGTTACCTGTAGACGTCATGTTTGGAAGTGCCCTCAGAAATGAGGATGTTCAGACTTATGATGAGTATGTAAAATCTCTTCAGAAGGATCTTAGAGAAGCTGTGCACATTGCTAAAAGCAATACTACTGATGCACAGAGAAAACAGGCCCAAGGGTATAACAAAAGATCCAAGGGCGCTCCTCTGGAGGTTGGAGACCGTGTTCTCTTAGTAAATAAAAAGGAAAGAGGAAAAGGAAAGTTGGCGGATGTGTGGGACTCAGCAGTTCATGTAGTGATATGGAAAGATCCGTCAATGCCCATCTACAGAGTTGAGAATCCCACAACAAAGAAAAGCAAAGTTGTCCATCGTAACTTCCTCCTTCCAGTCAATTTCCTTCCATTGGAAGAGCCGGACATTGAATCAACAGTCTTATCAACAGTGTCAGGAGATGAAAAAGATCAAACAGAAGATCAAAGATCTTTGTTCAGTATGGGAAGAGAATCAAGGAGCAGTAGAACAGCTGCATGGATTTTTCAAGGTGCCGCTTTCAAAGCGCCTCAGAGTACTGGAAAATGTGCTGTAAAGGAGACCAAAGAACATGTCACAGAGTTGGAAAAATCAGTCTGCATAAGTCAAACAAGAGAGAAAGATCTTTCTACAAGGAGTGAAAGCGGACATACTGAAAGTTCTAGCGATGAACATGAAGCAAGAGATACAGACTCTGACAGTGAGCAGTCTGAGGATGACAATAGTGTACATGGATGTAAACCAGATCACTTATGCTGTAGGGATGGAAAAAGGCTCCAAAAATCTGTTGACAATCAGAGTGTTCAAGGTGAATCAATCGTCATGTCAAGTAATGCCAGTTCAATGAGCAGATCATTCAAAAGCTCTAAGCACCAAGCCTCAAGTTACAAAAGTGGACATGGACAGAGAAAGTCCCTAAGAACGGTGACTGTAGCAGATACTGCCTTAGAACCAAGTGAAGGAACAGTGAGAACCAGGGCAGGAAGGCTAGTGAAACCTGTCAGGCGCCTGCTCGAGTGTATGAGCATGATCTTGACTGAATCGGGGCAAAAAGATCCTCTCGCAGAGTTGCTCAAAATTGTGTCAAGTTTGATAGAGAGTTAAATTGATCCTTAAAGTAAAATGTTAAGCTGAACTTAAGAACTGACCAGAATTAAGAACTGAGTGAGCTTTGATAGGATTTGAGAAGTACTTTTTGTGGGAATTTATGGTAATATGTATAAGGGCATATTTCTCCCGAGCAAAATGTTTTGCTATTCACGTGAATGACTTAAGTCTGGGAATTCTACATTAAAGGAAAATGTCTTACCTACAGCCTTAAAGTTTGCTGAAATTTAGGAGGGGAGAGTGTAGTGAATGGAGTTTTTCATGGTAACTGTTCCAGCAAACTTTTATTTGTTCAATAATTAAATCGGTTATAGAAGTCAAAACAAATACTTTAAACATTCTTAATGCAATTTTTATTTTTCTCTGCAACAAGGAAAATGTGTATTTTTATTTATAATTAACATTTTGAGTTTGTTCTGTGAGTGACGTCATTGATAATGGACCGGTCGCGCCTGCTCTCTCAGAACAGCCTGTGACTGGAGAGAGTCAGGTATGTCTGTGCAGTGCTCTTCATTTAAGAGTAAAATATACTGTATAAAGTGATGTTCGAAGTCAATATTTATCATAGAAATGTCATGAAACCGAAACAAGTTGATATATTCACTTTTCTGAGTACAGTTTGATGCATTTTCTGAGTTTCATGAACGCACGTGTTTGTTTGATGTTGCCGCCCGCGCGCCAAACTAGAGTGCGGGTTTTTCCTTGTAAATACATTTCTTGAAATATAATTTTGGTGGATTGAGTCTGTAGAAATGTTGTTTTGTATATTGAATGTCTGTAACTTTAGTTTGGATGCTAGAATGTATGTTTATAGCCATATGTGTGGCCTGTATTAGATGAATTGCAGTTTCTGTAATGGAGGACAGTACTTAATGTGTCTTTTCTCATACATCCTTCAGCTGAGAGAGAGAGTGAACCTGAAGGCGTGTGTGTTAATTGTCTGTCCTCTTGTCAATAAACTGCAGGTATGTTTAACAATAAAAGAAAAAATCCACTATACGATCTAACAAATTGAGACATTTTGGCTAAAATCTTAATGTAATAATATGTACTTTTAATGGAATTTTATTTCTTTAATTTGATTTTTGTGAATGTGAATTTCCATAAATAAGACACAGAGAAATTGATTATTGTAAAACAAGACTTTATTGTATAAAACGCAGAACAGCCTGTGACTGGAGAGAGTCAGCTGAGAGAGAGAGTGAACCTGAAGGCGTGTGTGTTAATTGTCTGTCCTCTTGTCAATAAACTGCAGACGTGGTCCACCGAAGCCAGTGGTGTCGTGGGGGTTTTCTTGTGGTGTGAGACGAGATCCGCTACATATATATATATATATATATATATATATATATATATATATATATATATATATATATATAGCATTGAATATATACATTTATGTTTACATTAACTAAAAAAAAAAAATGTTTTAAGTCGGTTATTTCTTTTCCAAACATTCTTTTTGCCATTAATTTTAATAATCCAGTGAGATTTGTGTATGCACAACGAATCTGACAACAGCCGGTATGATCTGATCTCACCATCATCGAGTCTGATAACATGAAGAAACTGAAAAAAACTGTGAACAAGATGCTTGAAGAAACCTTCCTGCATTTAATAATTAATAATAATTAATATAATTTATCTAATGAAATATCTATTTAAGTATCTATTTTTCTATCCTTAACTCGGCATTACACTTTAAATTACATTAAATAAAAGATTAATACATGCGTGTTAAAAGTATCCAATTCCGCGCATGCGTCGAACATCAACTTTTTGATTAATCAACGTCATCGCGCTACAGGCAGGCTGCAGTCGTCACTTTCCGCCTTCCTAACGGTTGTTTCTGCCTTCACAGTGGAAAGCTCCTGACTCTGAGGTGAGTTTTAATTGTAAATTGAGTATTATCTTTAACAGTAAATATTTGCCATAGTCAGTGTGTGTGTTCTGCTATTATTGTATTTTCAGTAACGTTACCTATTGTTTTTTTTGTTAACGTTAATCCAGACCATAAGTTATGTTTTTGTCGAACGACAACGAGCTAACGTTAGGTTGTCAATAAACTAACGTTAGTTAGCTTATATAGGCTAAATATTGTCCTTTTCACCCCGTTTACAATATTCTGTATGTTACCACGTCAGATTGTCACAGTAAACTGCTAAAGTCTAAGGAAAAAAAGTTCGTTAGTTATAACTACGTTCGTCTAACGGCTGCTCTGAGCACACGAATTTTGAACGTGGACGATTAAATGGCTCCACGATCTGCTTTTGAAGATGGTAGTATCGTGCTACAGTGCATTCAGTTGGTTATGGGATATGTATAGTGAAAGTAAACATTTGAGAGAAAACTACTGGGTTACTATCGTAACCTCAGTTCCCCATACACAGTGGGGAAACTCCTTTTCCACAGACACAGCCATGTTTAGCGGGATCCGTGAGCTAACTTAGTGTCCGAGTGCGAGTGGTGTTGACGTTTCAAACGCGTCGAAAGCAGCGAAGAGTTGTAGTCCACAAAGTGCTCTCACACAAAGTCTAACCATATCAAACTTCTACCCGCTAAATTGTAGCATTCTTCACACGAAAGATTATATAAAAAAATTCACAGACAACATATGTTCACATTCATGGCACAATTCAAACGGGACCAGAAAATAATTATTTTCTCCCATTCACTTGCATTGACGATTTTTCAACCTAGAGGTCCAGCGGGGTTAGCGGAGGGGGCGGGACTTACCAGCTCTATTGGTCCCCGAAAAACGCCATTTTAGCAGAAAACATTTGAGAGAAAACTGGATGCAGCATACAGGTCTTAAAATGACAGCATCCTAATATTAAACATGCTGCCGCTTGTCCTTAAAGGGATAGTTCACCCACAAATGTCATTATTTACTCACTGTAATGTTGTTTTAAACCTGTATTAATTTCTTTATTGTGCAGAACACAAAATAAGATATTTTGAAGAATGTGGGTAACCAAACAGTTGCTGGTCCCCATTGACTTCCAATGTAGAAAAAACATATAGTCACTGTGGACGAGCAACTGTCTGATTACCCACATTCTTCAAAATATCTTTTTTCAACAGAAGAAAATCATTAGGGTTTAAAACAATTTGAGAGAGTAAATGATAACAGATTTTTTGGGGTAACAGTTAACTATCCCTAAAATAACTTTAACACAGTAGCTTTATTAAGAATCTATGTATAATTTATACAGTGAAGTCTAGTGTTTTATTGTTATATTTGTTCATTTAATTTTGTACTTGAATGCTACTGTTAAATACACCTAAGGTAGCTGAAAAAAAATAAAGCACTGTTGATTTAATTTGATTTCACCCACCTCCAGCGAGCCACCCTCCACCAGCGAGCCACCCTCCACCAGCGAGCCACCCTCCACCAGCGAGCCACTCCTCCACCAGCGAGCCACCCTCCAGCGAGCCACCCTCCACCAGCGAGCCACCCCTCCACCAGCGAGCCACCCTCCACCAGCGAGCCACCCCTCCACCAGCGAGCCACCCCTCCACCAGCGAGCCACCCCTCCACCAGCGAGCCACCCTCCACCAGCGAGCCATCCCTCCACCAGCGAGCCACCCTCCTCCAGCGAGCCACCCTCCTCCAGCGAGCCACCTTTTTTTGTATGTTTTGCTCACATCAGGTGCACAGTGGTTAAAGACTCCATGTGTGTCAGAGAATATACTGCAGTGCACACTACACTACACACTACAGAAGACAGCTGTCTATACCCTCACCAGTCAGCACTTACACTGCAGTACACACTACAGTGTTCAACACCTGTTATAGATGATGTGTAAACGCATAAATAAATAATTTACAACACTCTCTGCATCCCCTAATCTAAAGTGTACACTATTCATCACTTGGAAAATGTGTTACACATCATTCGTAGATAAGATTTGTTGATCTTATGCCTTATTGAGTCTTGAAGTGGTAATCTATGAATGATGTGTAACACATTTACAAGTGATGACTAGTGTACACTTAAGATTAGGGGATGCAGAAAGTGTTGTAAATGATTTATTCATGCATTTACACATTGTGTTGAACACTTACTTACCTGTTACAAATGATCTGTACGTGTATACAAGGCATTTACAACACTTTCTGCACCCTCTTATTTATGAAACGCATAGTCATGTTTTGTAAATGATTAGTTAATCATTAACTAATCAAATGTAAATGACTTATAACTTAATCTACAAAACATACATACAATAATTAACATATCACTTTTTAATCATTTATGAACGCATATTCATGTTTTGTAAATAATTAGTTAATCATTTACTAATCACTTGTAAATGACTTGTAATGGAATTTACAAAACATACATAAAATGTTAGTATATCACTTGCTAATCATTTATGAATGTTTTGTAAATGATTAGTTCATCATTAACTAACCACTTATACACGACTTACAACTGAACGTTATTATAAAGTGTTACCAGTATTTTTTATGTTTATTTGAATTATTTTATATTTGTATAGAGATTTTTTAGTCCCTTTCAGAGTGTTAAATTAGCTTTATTAACCTGTATTAACCTGAATTGAATGTTTTATATTTTGTAATTAATAAATACATTGATTTGAAATCCCTTTGACTACTGTACATTTTTTGACAATACAGACATTAGTTATGTGGTGACTGCATCCATTTCAGATGTATAAAATAAGTTATAGAAGCTGAAAAGTATTTATAGTGAAACGGATTTATTGTTGTAAATTAATAGTGCGGGGGCCCTGTGTGGGCTTAGTGAGGGCTTTCTGGGGGCTAAGTGAGGGCTGCCCGTGCGGGGCCAGCGCTAAGGGGCCAACGTTTTGCCAATGAGCAAATTCTCATGGGCCCTGCGCTGGGGGCCCTTAGGCTAGCCCTAAGTGGGCCCGTAAAGGGCCATTGCTGGCTTGTTTGCAGGGGAAGTACATCTGTCAATTCATTGAATGTTCAAAATATTATGAGTCTTTATTTAGAAAAAAAATACA
Source organism: Squalius cephalus (assembly GCF_949319135.1). Classification (NCBI taxonomy): domain Eukaryota; kingdom Metazoa; phylum Chordata; class Actinopteri; order Cypriniformes; family Leuciscidae; genus Squalius; species Squalius cephalus. The sequence continues at coordinate 180,324 of NW_027645842.1, forward strand.
CATTGGTTGGCCTATTCATGAGCATACATCAAAAATTACACGTTTAGGAGAATAGGGCATTATTAATACTATGCAAGGTGGTATGTCCTAGAAATGGGTAAACCACTATCAGTGAGTCTGCCAGTGGGGCACCGCCGCGCCAGACAGTGTCCCACATTGTCCCTCAGAAACATACCCCTTGTCCCCCCTTGGGCTTATTAGCAGGTGGTCACCCTAGGTAGAAGTCACGCAGCATTTACATTAATTTAGAATTGATAGAGTGAATTATTTGATAATCAGCTAAAATATCCTGAAACTTGATACATTATTAAGTGAAGAAGCCTGTGGCCATCGCAAACTGTAAATGGAATGAGAATATGAAAGCACAAATGTAAAATGTAAAACAGTTTGAAGTCATTTATATAGGCTACAGTAATAGGCCTACCTTTAGAAATGGTAAACGTGGTGTAGAAACAAAATAGCAAAAACTACATGATATAATTCTGAACATATTTTCTCATACACAAATTTACAGATGTAACACGAGGAACAATTGATAAGCTTTATGTTCTAAGTATTTTTTTAAATGTATTTCAAATATACAAAATGTATTTCAATATATTTAACAGTGCTTCACATATACAGTATGTGAATATAATATGCCGTTATTAAAACCCTCTGAGGTCGGCAATCACGCCGGCGTGATCAGCACGCTTTTTTCCTTATCAGTTGAATTGAGACCCGAAATACTCTTTTGACTTTGATTTTACAAACAAGTTTCATACATCAGTCGATTCTGTTAAATGTGTATTATTTTTGTGTATACTCACAATAAAAACAAAGTGTTGTGCTTTTTGCCAAATTAAGAAAAATAAACACGAAGCGAGTTCTGCCTTCTCTCTCTCCGTGTAGTCCATTCTGAAACGCGTCCGAAAATGAATCATAACTCAGCGAATAGGGGAGAGCGGGGCACAACCTAACGCTTTTTGACTTTCTCAGTTTGTGTAAATCTACTTATGGTTCAGAGTATTTATTTTTCCCCACATTAATTTCCCACATGTCTAGTACAATTATGTGTTTTTGTTTTATTAATACAGTATATACTTTTTTCTTGATATACCCCGAAAGAATGGAAGTGAAATGTGACAACATGCCCCATAGGTGGGGTACATTGTAACATGTGTGGGGCACATTGTAACATGACATATGGCAGCTTAAAATGTTATCTGATCTAATAAAAAAAATATACAAAACAAACTAAAATATTTTCTAAATAAAATACAATTAAAAAACTTTTTCATATAAAATAATGGAAATTTTTAATAATTAAATAGAAACTCATTTTTGAGTTTTGACTACGAACACAGGAAAACACAGCTATACAACATAGTTCAAAACAAATAAATAATTAGTAATTTCTGGACATTGACTCTCAGTCTTTATTCACCTTTTTCTCACGTTTTCTCAATAAAATTAATAAAAGTATAGAATATAATAGCATATTTCTAATAGGGGCACATTGTAACGCAGTGTTACAACATGCCCCCGCCTGCACAACTGGGATTTAAACCCTGCTAGTGTCTTCTGCTAGTTAGCGAAGCATTAAATAACTATCTCAACTGTTAAATAACATCTTGGAGATTAAAATAATATCAGATTTGTCTTATTTTAAATAAACACAAAAAATAGAGTTGAAAAATTAACTTAAGTAAGAAATGTACTTTTGCTATGGTTTAATAAATGTCTATGGATATCTTCCAAAAAAAAAAAATTATTTTGGCGGATTTTTTTTTTTCTATATAGTGTTGATATGGCAACTAGTAAATAAACAAAGTTCCGTCATCCAAGCATGTGCGGAAGTATTTAAAACAAGCGTGTTACAACTAACCCCGCGTTAGGTTGTGCCCCGCGCTCCCCTACTTCTCACACAGGCACGTGAGATATGTCTTTATGAAGCTTGAAATCTCTTCTTTTGAATGAAGTAATTTATATAAAAAAAACAAATGTTTTAAACTCATGTAATCCGTTTGAAAGCAAGGAGAGGTACCGTTTTTCCTTCTGCCTCATTATCTTTATAATCAGCTGCGTCCGCCCCGCCCCCGGCGCGATTCACATGTAAATAGTAGGTGATCATCGCATACGCCCCCCGATCAATGCCATAAAAACACAGTTTCTATCAGACTTACTGATAGTTCATCGCGTTTTGAGTATGGCACGCTTCTCCGGTAATAAAGACGTCCTTCAGATGATTCTGGACAGCGAGGAAGAATGCACGATACCGGGTTGTTTCCTCAGAGGAAGATTATAACAGACGACGAACGGCAGCATTTTGAAGAGCAAATTCCGCCGAGGACACAATTTCGGAGTAAGTTTTACTTAAAAGTCTTTTGTCTTTTATTTTTCGCATTTATGAGGAAAAAAAACAATATTACGTGACAGTTCTCCATTATGGACGCAGCGCTCTAAGCACTAAAAGACTTTCAAACTTTCACAGAGACCTCAAAACAGAAAGTACAAATCCTTTCTTTAAAACGAATTTCGTTTTGTATCAATTGTATCTTAAAGCTACACTGTGTAACTTTTTTAGTTGATTCTTAGCAAAAAACACTTAGTTCTTTAAAAAATATATGTGCTCATTAATGTATATTTACTTAAGTAATAAAGTATTCTCTTAAGTTTATAATCTGCCATTGAAAGTACATACGGGTTTTTTTTTTTTTTTTTTTTTTTTTTTTAATGAAAATCAAACACAAGAAAAATTGGATTGAACAAACAATTAACATGGGGGCTTAAAACAAACAACATATAGAAGAGCAGAGCACAGACCAATTATACAGGAATGAGAGGAAAAACAAAACAAAAAACAAAAACAAAACAAAAAACACAAAGGTACATTTGAGAGGATAAACATTTGCAAATCACCAATTACATACGTCAAATTTTTCAAACAATGTTACGGTTTTTAAGGCTTTGGAATTATTGGAGTTTTTAATGGATACAAAGTATCTTCTTATATCAGACATGAAGAGACATAATAATGGCTTTGAGTTGGAAAATTTACATTTATGAACATAAATCAGAATCAGAATCAGAATCAGAAAGAGCTTTATTGCCAAGTGTGCTTGCACCCACAAGGAATTTTTCTTGGTACTGAAGCTTCCAGTGCACATATACAAATACAAATACAACAAGAAACATAGTAATACAAATTCTAAGAATAAAAATATATAAAAAATAAATAAAAATAGTATAAAAGTAAAAAAGTAGGGTCACAGTTGGGTTTAGTCCGAATAAACATTTACAGATTATGAACATATTTACAGTATTTTGAGTAGTATGAATAATATAAATATAAATATCACCTGAGTTAGAGAATATTGCACTAGACAGTGGGAGTCTAGCGCATGTTACAGATTTCTAAACATATTTACAGTATTTTGAGTAGTATGAATAATATAGATATAAATATCACCTGAGTTAGAGAATATTGCACTAGACAGTGGGAGTATTGCACTTACAGGCATATGCCTTGGGGGCATGTTAAGTGTTCAGAAGGGAAATGGCCTGTGGAAAGAAACTGTTCCTGTGCCTGGATGTTCTTGTGGCCAGTGATCTGTGTCGCCGTCCTGACGGTAACAGTTCAAACAGGTGGTGTCCAGGGTGAGTGGAGTCTGTGATGATTTTACCTGCTCTCTTCCTCACTCTGGAAGAGTACAGGTCCTGGAGGGTTGGCAGGGGGGCACCAATAATCCTCTCTGCAGTCCGGACTGTCCGTTGTAGTCTCCTGATGTCCGATTTGGTAGCTGAACCAAACCAGACAGTGATGGAAGTGCTTAAAACAGACTCAATGACGGCTGAGTAGAACTGGATCAGCAGCTCCTGTGGCAGATTGAACTTCTTCAGCTGGCGAAGGAAGTACAGTCTCTGCTGGGCCTTTTTCACAATGGAGTCAATGTGATTTGCCCACTTCAGGTCCTGAGAGATGGTAGAGCCCAGGAACCTGAATGACTCCACTGCTTCCACAGTGCTGTTCATGATGGTGAGAGGGGGGAGTGCTGGGGTGTTTCTCCTGAAGTCCACGGTCATCTCCACTGTTTTGAGTGTGTTCAGCTCAAGGTTGTTATAGCTGCACCAGACAGCCAGCTGTTCAACCCCCAGTCTGTAAGCAGACTCGTCACCATTTTGGATGAGACCGATGACAGTGGTGTCGTCTGCAAATTTCAGGAGCTTGACAGAGGGGTCTTTAGAAGTGCAGTCATTAGTGTACAGGGAGAAGAGCAGTGGGGAGAGAACGCACCCTTGGGGGGCACCAGTGCTGATGGTGAGGGTCCTGGATGTGAGTTTCCCCAGTCTCACTAGCTGCTGCCGGTCCGTCAGGAAGCTGGAGATCCACTGACAGATTGAGGATGGCATGGAGAGCTGAGTCAGTTTGGCTGTGAGAAGATCAGGGATGATGGTATTGAAGGCCGAACTGAAGTCCACGAATAAGATCCGTGCATAAGTCCCAGGTCTGTCAAGATGTTGCAGGATATAGTGCAGTCCCATGTTGACTGCATCATCCACAGACCTGTTTGCTCTGTAAGCAAACTGAAAGGGATCCAGCAGGGGTCCAGTGATGTCCTTCAGATAGGCCAACACCAGTCTTTCAAACGACTTCATGACCACAGATGTGAGAGCGACAGGTCTGTAGTCATTAAGTCCAGTGATTTTAGTTTTTTTGGGAACCGGGATGATAGTGGAGCGTTTGAAGCAGCAGGGAACTTCACACTGCTCCAATGATCTGTTGAAGATCTGCGTGAAGACTGGGGCCAGTTGGTCAGCACAGGCTTTTAGACAAGCAGATGAGATGCCGTCTGGGCCTGAAGCTTTCCTAGTCTTCTGTTTTTTGAAGACTCTGCTCACGTCCTCCACGCAGACCTTAAGCTCAGGTTGGATGGCAGAAGGGGGGAGGAGAGGGGTTGCAGGAGGTGATGGTGGATGTGTGAAGTGCACATCAGAGCGGGTGTGAGGTGTGAGTCTGGGCTTCTCAAACCTGCAATAGAATGCATTGAGAGTGTCAGCCAGTTGTTGATTCTCCACAGATGGGGGGGATGGTGATTTGTAGTTGGTGATGTTCCTCAGGCCTCTCCAGACTGATGCCGGGTCGTTGGCTGAAAACTGGTTTTTCAGCTTTTCAGAGTAGCTTTTTTTAGCAACTCTGATCTCCTTTGTCAGTCTGTTTCTGGTCTGGTTGTACAAGATTCTATCCCCACTTCTGTAAGCATCTTCTTTGGCATGACGAAGCTGTTTGAGTTTCCCAGTAAACCATGGTTTATCATTAGTGAATGATAAGAATGTCCTGGTAGGAATGCATGTATCCTCACAGAAACTGATATATGATGTTACAGTATCTGTGAGCTCATCCAGATCGGTGGCTGCAGCTTCAAAAACAGTCCAATCAGTGCAATCGAAGCAGGCCTGTAGATCCTGCTCTGCTTCGTTGGTCCATCTTTTTACAGTCCTTATTACAGGTTTAGCTGATTTCAGTTTCTGCCTGTAGGTCGGTATAAGATGAACCAAACAGTGATCAGAGAGCCCCAAAGCTGCCCGTGGGACGGAGTGATACGCATTCTTTATCGTGGTGTAACAGTGGTCCAATATATTACTGTCTCTGGTAGGACATGTAACATGCTGTCTGTATTTTGGCAGTTCACGGGAGAGATTTGCTTTGTTAAAATCCCCAAGAATGATTAAAAGAGAGTCTGGGTACCTTTGTTCCATTTCAGCTATATGTTCAGCCAGCTGTTGTAGCGCCGCGCTCACACACGCGTCTGGAGGAATGTAAACATTCGCGAGAATGAATGAGGAAAACTCCCGCGGCGAGTAGAAAGGTTTACAGTTTATGAAATGCGCCTCTAAATTAGGAGAGCACATCTTCTTCAGTGTTGTTACATCTGAACACCAACTTTCGTTAATGTAGAAACACAATCCACCACCTCTCGTTTTCCCCGTTAGTTCCGCGATGCGATCCGCTCGGAACAGCTGGAAGCCCGGCAGATGTAATGCGTTGTCCGGTATGGCTTCACTCAGCCAGGTTTCAGTGAAGCACAGAGCAGCGGAGTTTAAAAAAACTTAGCTAAAATAAAAATCAGGTTAATAACATAGTATCTACTGTCTACTTCATGTTCATAAAAACTAAGGATGACATTTTTGAAGGAAAATGATACATTTGGGAGGATGTTAATTTGCATAAGTCTTAAAATCTCAGACCAGAATTTTTCCACATGACTGCAGGACCAGAATAAATGAGCCAGAGTTTCAGGAGTACTATTACAAAAAGAACAGCTGGTGTCGATATTTTTTTTGAATCTATGTGAAATGAACATTTTAGTTGGGTAATATTTATACAGAATTTTAAAAGAAATTTCTCTCACCTTATTAGTTAGGAGGTATCGATAAGGTAAAGACCAAACTTTTTTCCAAGGTATGTCGTTTACTAAACTATTCCAATAAGACATAACATGAGGAATAGAAACATAAAGTTGCTGAAAGAGCATTCTAATATTTTTATTCTTAGAATGGCTGGCAGAGAGGCACATTTTACCCACAAATGTTTGCGACGGATCTAATTTTGTGATAATGGGACCAGAGAGGGAGAAACTTTTCAACAGCATTTTGATGCCAGAAGGAATCGAGTTCATGACAATAGAAAACTCTGAAGGAGAAATGAACACAGGATAAGCATCGATAAATTCATTGTAACTGTATAATTGTCCATCAGGTTTGAATAGCTGAATAACTAAGGTAATGTTGTCATTGAACCAATTTTCAAAAAAGATGCTTTTTTTCTTGTATGTAATGTCCTTGTTGTTCCAGATATAACAATTATGTGGTGAAAAATTGTGCTTGAAAATAAGACACCAAGCAAGCAACATTTGTCTATGAAAGTTTGAAAGCTTTACAGGAATTTTGGAGATGTCATAGCTGCAGACCAGAAGAAACCCCAGGCCACCTACTTTAGAAAAAATATAGGAGGGGATAGCATTCCAAATAGAGGATGGATTAAAGAAATAATGTTTAAGCCAATTTATTTTAAAGGTATTGTTGAGAGTTGAAAAGTCTATAAAGTTCATGCCACCACATTCCGTAGAGTTAATCAAAACTGATTTTTTGACATAGTGACATTTTCTTTTCCAGACAAAATCTAATAGCATTTTATCAATCATTTTAAGGGTACAATTATCAACATAAAGAGATTGGGCTGCATAGGAGAGTCTGGATAAACCCTCAGCCTTTGAGAGAAGGATCCTGCCTTTTAAGGACAAGTCTCTTTGAAGCCATAAATTTAATTTTCTTTGAGTTTTGTCTATAATAGAGGAGAAATTTGTCGGACATCTAAGTTTAGGGTCTTTAATTATTATAATTCCTAGATAGGTTACTTGGTTTTTAACTGGAATATTGCAAATAGCTGAGGTGGCACAATCTTTAACAGACATGAGCTCACATTTATTTAAGTTAAGACGGAGGCCAGAAGCTTCAGAGAAAAAATTTATTAAGCTTAAAGCGGCAGGGATTTGGGAGGCATCTTGTAAAAACAAGGTAGTGTCGTCGGCCAGCTGACTGATAATAATGTGTCTACCTGCAACTCTAATACCATTCAGAGAACTCTGTGTGATATAGGTGGCCAGAAACTGGACAGCAATTAAAAATAAATAGGGAGATATTGGGCAACCCTGTCTGATGCCACGTGATAGCAAAAATCTTTGAGAAGTCCCATATTTAAGTTTGATAGAGCTATTGTTGTTGGTATACAATGTTCTAATTGTGTTACAGAAATTAGAACCAAAACCACATCTTTCTAACACTTTGAAAATAAAATGGTGTTCTACTGAATCAAAAGCTTTTTGGAAATCAAGAAACAGAATAAAGCTCTCTGTGTCAATAAGGTCACTGTAGTCCAGAAGGTCTAAAACTAGTCTAATGTTGTTTACAATATGACGTTTTTTCATGAAGCCAGATTGGGTCTCATCAATAATCGAGTGTAAAATGTCTTTTATTCTGTTGGCAAAAAGCAGGGCTAGAATTTTATAGTCATTATTTAGAAGCGTTATGGGGCGCCAGTTATCAATAGAGAGAAGATCCTTTTTAGGTTTTGGAATTAAGGAAATGACACCTTGGGTCATTGATGAAGGGAGTGATCCATTAACAATACTTTCATTATAAACTTCTGTTAAAAATGGGGCTAACCGTCCAGAAAAGTTTTTATAAAGTTCTGCAGTAAGGCCGTCGTTTCCTGGAGATTTATTGTTTTTAAGTTGCGATATGGTTTGAGAAACTTCTTCTAGAGTGATGGAGCTCTCGCATAAAGATTTTTCATCGTCATTAATCGTTTTGAAATGATGAATGGAGTCTAAGAAAGAGGAAGCCGTTTTATCACAGTATCTAGATTTGTAAATATTTTCATAAAATTTTGCACAGTATGCTGCTATCTTAGTAGGATCATCTGTTATTTCATTATCAATTTTTAGTCGCTCAATATGGTTTTTAGAGTGGACTTTCTCCAGGCTGAAGAAGTATGATGAATTTTGTTCTCCTTCTTCTATCCATTTACTACGAGACCTTATGAATGCACCTTCTGCCTTAAGTTTATAAATGTCATCCAGTTTATTTTTAAGCCTGTGGTATTCAGAAGTGTCAGTGTCTGATAAGTTTGTTTGTTGAGTTAAAGAAGAGAGTCTGAAAAGTATGTCAGCTTCTTCTGCCCTTCTGTTTTTTGCCAGTTTGCTGCCAAATTGTCTGAAAAATTTGCCCATTTCAAATTTGCATAGTTCCCAATTACAACCAAATTTATTTTCCACTTTTGCTTTAGTCCAAAATTTCCCAATTAAACTACTGATTACAACATTGGCTTCTGAAAACTTGAGAAGAGAATTATTAAGTTTCCATAGCGAGGCTTTTTCGACAGAGTTACAGGAGAAGGTGACAGAGATATTGATTGCTTTATGATCAGTCAGGGGGCAAATAATTAAATTGGTAGAGATATTACAGTTAATTAAACACTTAGAAAGTAACCAATAATCTATTCTGGACTGACGCGAGCCGTCTTTATTTGCCCATGTGTAGGAACTAATCTCTGGATTTTGCTCTCTCCAAATATCCGCAAGAGAGAACTTGTCCATAAAAATTTTTAAGCGAGGATTGGTTAAAGCTGTGCTTCTGGGTGGCCATCTGTCTATTCTGTTATCTATAGCTATATTAAAATCCCCTCCTATAATAATTCCAGCATTGGGGTATTTTTGAAACCAATATTCTATCTTGTCCAACAACGAATCAAAAAAAGAATTCACCTCTGAAGAGGCATTATATCCATATAGATTAATCAGTATTATTGTGGTCTGATTTACTGTAATTATCAGTAAGCAAAAATGACCTAAAGGATCAGAGTCAACAACCAAGACATCCCCTTCAAACCTGTTTTTGAGGACACCAACACCAGCTGAGCGATCTGTACCATGAGAAAACCAGACATTATTTCCCCACTGGGATTTCCAAAAATTCACATCAGTTCTGAGAGAGTGACATTCCTGAAAAAAAATAAAATCAGTTTTGTGCTCTTTTACAAACAAAAATAAAGCTTTTCTTTTAACAATATTTCTAAGCCCCCTTACATTGACTGAGAGTATAGATAATGATATAACGAACAAGAACAATAGAAGGAAGAGAGAAAAAAAAAAGTATATAAAGTATTAGCTCAAGTTAAATGAACTACTCACTCTAAAGTAAAATTTAGTGACCATACAAACCAAGGGCTCTGCTGACAGTGCTATCAGAAATAAGGTGCAAGAGCATTGTCCCATAGCTCATGATATTTTACCCCGTATTTATGTTTTTAGGCAGACTTTATCCATTACCAGTAACTTAATTGATACTCACAGCTATAAGTTCACGAGTCATTAACAGAAATCCGTTTGCCGTTAATGATGGCAAGTGCTCCTCGAAAACCGGCCTTTTTCCCTTCTTTCCTTGCCTGCTCCACCAGAGGCCAGAGTTTATTTCTGGCTTCCTTGACACTTTGAGTAAGATCTTCCAGGATCCGAACCTTCCTCTGTTTGAGCACGGTCGATGTTCGGGCATCCCTCCAGATTTTGTCTCGGTGAGATCGAGAGATGAACTGCACTATGATGCGCCGAGAAGACTTCAGCTTATCCGAGCGCGGACCCAGCCTGTGAGCGATGTCCACCGAGAGGGGAAGCTGGTCTGCGATGTCTGGGGAGACTGCACTGAAGAGGTCAATCACTAGCTGTTTTACATTTTCGCCGGAGCTCTCCTCTACTCCGGCCACTCTTAGATTCCATCTCCTCTTATATGAGTCCATTTCTTCCACCTTATCCCGAAGAGCAGCATTCTCCTTCTGCAGTGAAGAAACCCTCGAATCAACATTCTCCATTTTCTCCGATACATCGTCCATATGCTTAGCCAGAGACTGCAAAGAGTCGGCAACATCTTTAATAGAGGCACTATTAGCTTTAACGGCAGACTCCACGTGTCCCATCCTAGCTAGGCACTCCTCTTGCATTTTTTCTATGCGTAGCATCACTGCTAGCATAGCCGGCGGAGCTTCAGGGGTCTTCACGTTCGGCTTGGGTTTCTTTGCTGGGCGATTATCAGGAGTTTCGGGGAGTGGTGTGAATCCCGAATCTTTATCCGTAAAAATGGGATCAAGCGACCTTCTAACGTAGGAGTGTATGGTGTCGCGAACACCATCGCTGTGCTCCATGTTTCCCTTCCACGTGGGAGCAAAAGTATGCAAGAGTAAAAAAAAAAAAAAAGAAGAGGAAAGATATCCTTTCATAAAAATGCCAAAGACTAATGGAAAAAGACGTTCCAGTCACTATGGGGGCAGTTTGAGGCTCTCTTAAACCACCGAAGTCAGCAAAAAGAAAGTTTGTCAGCAGAGCTCCGACCTGAAGATGTTAAGCAGACGCCATCTTGGCTTTTTTTCCTAAAGTACATACGGGCAGACGGGCTCTGATACGGGTAAGGGGTTCGAATGCCGGTCGCCATGTTGCCCCTCCATCTTGAAACTACATTAGCCAAAGAGGGACATACCTGTAAATTCAAGCTTCGCCTTTTGCGTTTTTCACTCAGTGACACCGTGACGAATGCGAGGGGGAGATTACTCGCGAGCTCGCGAGTGCCGGCAGATTTGAAAGATAGTGTGGTGTGTGTGTGTGTGTGTGTGTGTGTGTGTGTGTGTGTGTGTGTGTGCGTACTCACACTTGAAAGAGAGAATTAAAACGTCAACGCGACAGACAAATCAGCAAGACCATAGTCAATATTGGAGTAACTTTTCCCCGATGGAAAGAGCTCATGAGGAGAAAATATTTAAAAACGGACGCCGAGGTTGCCTGCTTTCTTCTCGACAGGTAATTCAGCCTGTTGTAATTCATTTGTGTAAATTCGAAGTTTTAGTTGCTTGTCTAACCTTAGCATGGTTGTGCATAACGCCAGAACGACCTCTAGTAACGTTATAACTTCATCCTCGCGTCAATGGTGAAAAAGTATTGTTTACCTTGTAACATAAATCTGTGCTGCATAAAAAATAATTTTTTTACAGTCTATGGCTGCGACGGATCACAGTGATGAATAGTTTTAAAGGCGCAATTTTTTAAGCTATATAAAAAAAAGGACAAGGTAAATTTTAGTTATTTTTAATTGCTTTTACTTTGTACACATTGTAACGTTAGCCTAATCTGATTATGCTGGGATAGCCGATTCCAAGGGTGACGTTTACCTCCTGACATCTGTCCTGTAGTTTTATTCATTTTAGACGTATTGTTTATTATTGTCATGGACGAAGTCGATAACTGGAAGCCATGTTAATCTTGGAATAATACGGCCACCATAGGAGTTAAAACGCCCTCGGAATTGAGAGGAACAGAAACAAATATTCACTGGGTAGTCATATACAATTTCACCGCTAGATGGGGGTAAAAATCACACAGTGTAGCTTTAATTTTAATAATTTTTTCATTAACAAATTTCCTGGATTTTAAATGTATATATGCTAGCAATCACAACATAAGGTCTGAACTGGAGATCATCATGAACCCGTAGCCTACTCGCCTCACATGTCTAAAAAAAATTGAAATATATTTACAGAAAGCTGGTTCTAAACAAAACCATCCAAAACAAAAAAACTATGTAGCCTAATAAATGTGCATTTCTCTGGTGCGTTCACTAGCCTACTGCGAAGATCGCGAGTCAAAAGCCTATCATCAACTACCTTTTTACCAGAAGTTAAATTTAAATCGCGTGTGTGAATGATGTTTTAGCAAACTGTATTGCTACTGAGATGAGTAAAAATTTGACTGAAATATGAATACATAGATAAAATGTAGGCCTATAATCTTTTTTTTTTTACAAAGAAAGAGTACACTTGAAATATTGTTAAAATTGTAATTATTGTTGTAATTGTAACCTTTTTAATAAAATAGCAAAACATATTTACAAGATGTAAGCAAAATCTTAAATGGTCAATATAAGTCTTCTTCTAAATATATCTTTTGTCCTTGCATTGTGGCTCAGTCAGTTTCACACCTGAATGAATGGCTAATTATGCAGAGTCATTATGCAGAGTGGGTGGGACAATGTAATCTAAGGTGAAAACCACTCCTCGTTCACGCCCCCCTCGCATATTGGCTTTCCAAGCAAAACCTGTTTTACATCAATTTAAATCAATGTATGGTTTTATGTGAACGATAAAGCAAGACTATTTTCACATAATTTTGAAGAAAAAACTATAGGCGACCACATCCATTAGTCAAAAGTCTTATTGACACATATTTACTATGTGTTTTGTGGCCTTATTTCTGCAACTTTCATTTTAATTTTTTCCAATAACCACGCATAAACATTATTCTCTTAAAAATTCAAACATATACATGCATGTTGATCAGATATTTTGGTAGCCCTGTTTGTGCTATATAGAGTGAATTTACACCTTTGCCATTAACATGTTTATAAATAAATGAAAAAAGCACAAATGTCAGAGCATGTCAGAACACCTCCAGGGCCCAGAAAACAGCTCAGACTCCAGAGGGTTAATAGGCTATTTAAGTGATGTTGTTTCGGTGTTTAAACTACTGTGATGTTTAATGTTTTTATGGATGCATTATAGGCATATTTAATATAGTGATTGTTAACAAAATGTTTAGAAATAGGTGTAATAATATTCAGCACAAGCGTTTTCATTCAACGAGATAAAAAAACCCATAGAACAGGGCCGCGGGAAGTGGGGGTGCTGGGGGTGCTGCAGCACCCCGTTTTCACAGAATTGTAAATATGCAACCCATATGTTTGTTCATTAAAATGTATTAATTGTTAGCATTTAGTCATTTATTTGTAATAAACACTTTAAGTGGACTATTTAAAAATTGTTATTTATAAGTTAAATTATCTTTTTAAAACATAAGCGCCGAGTGTTACATAATATTGTGTGTGTGTGTGTGTGTCGAAAGAATTTGTCGCAGCTGCTCAAAAAAAAAAAAAAAAAAAAAAAAAAAAAAGTCAAAAACCCCACTGTCAGTGTTTTGTAAGGAACAGGCAAATATGTAAAATATAGCAAGAGACATTTTAATTGTTTACTAATAAAACAGTTATTTTTTATGCCAGTGTCGGCTAGACAAATGAAGTTGACGACTCGCGATCTTCGCAGCGCCAGAGAGAAATGCACATTTCATACGAATTACATAAGCAGCGCAGTCTGTTTGAAATAAATTTCTAAAAAAAATGCGACTTAGTCCAGAGCGACTTAGGCTATAGGCCTATACAGTGGCGGCTCCAGAGATTTTCTGTTGCAGGTGCTATGGGGATGCTCAACACTTAAGAGAAGGTGCTTTGAATTTTGGGGCGTTTCATTATGCGTACATGCCCACATTAACTATACTCGTTCTGCGACTAAGTATATATATTTACTGTATATATATGTAAAAGTATTCAACGCAAGGGCTATAGACAGGGACGCAACTACCCAGTGTCAGAGGGGTATGCAGCAACAATTTTGGCAATCATCAATCTGGTGCACTTTGAGAGTTAAAAATTAAAAGCGCCAACCCATATTCAGTGTGCAAATTAAACAAAGAAAATTTCAAACCTCTTTTAGTTGGTGTCAGTCTACATTACACTACTACATAATAATAGTTAATTAATCCCATGATAATAGCCATATATTGTAAAACAAATGCACTGAAAAATAAAGGAAACTTTCATAATTAATTTTGTACTAATTTCTATACTTGAAAGAGTATATTTCTATACTTTACACACTCAAAAAAGTGCTCATGGGCATTCATTGGATGAACATAAATCACTTATTTAGATCAATTCAAATATTATACATTTATAAGGAGATGTATTTTTGTTTTTTTGAAGAAATGTAAATTACCTAGGTAGTACATGTAATGAGAGTGAATTTACTTGGATCAATGACTGAAATTTACGTTTGTGGCCTGACCCCGCCTACTGCGCGTGTCACTGAGAGCTGTCACTGAGAGCTGAGCTGTTCACTCAAGAAACTAATGAAAATATAAATTGAAACTGAATAAAATATCTTTGAAACTGAAAAAGAATAACTCGCTGGCAAATTTATTGACTTCGTTTTTAATACACTGCATGTTTTGCTAACTATTTCTCATATTTCTTTCGCAGATCTAAACTTACAAATGCGCTTCCAGAGTTTTCATTTACGCTTCTGAAGTTTTCGTTCGCAGTTCTGACACAGACCTACCGTGTGGGCGGGCTTAACAGCGGTTTGCTCTCATTGGCTAGTGAGATTTAGATTGACGGCTCCTTGAACCGGAAGGAGAGACTTCAGCGGCGCGAATTTTGGGTTCTGTGTGACAGTCTAACAACAACAGTAGAGTAAAACACTAACGTTATATTAAAGCACATCAACAGTATTTAGAAAACCGAGATGAGTAATCAGGAGCGGCACGGAGCGTCATCAACATCCTCAACTGCAGGGCATTCGAGGCAGCCCGAGGTAAGTTTAATATCAAATCAATAGACAAATCTAGAAACAAGTTTTTTTCTGCTCTCTAGCAGCTAACGTTATCCAAGTTAGCTGCGTGCTATGTCTTTATGTCTAGTAGATCGATCTTGACGTGTTTATTCTTATTATTCACATATCTGCAGTGCAATTTTTGTAGTTTGAGTACTTTGATTGCTACCCCCAACATTTTTTATTATACCCCAACATATGTGATGCATTCTATGATGTTACATGATGTAATTTAAGCAAAGATCTCAGACTGATCTTTATTCTGCAGCAAGGCTCAAATGTTGGTGCAGCAGATGCTGCATCAGCTATACATAACATCATAGAGGTGCTCAACCAGTCGCTGGGTAAAACCAGCACGAGGCAGAGTCAGAATCAGGGGCAGCGCTCAGGACAGTGCCAGACTGTGGACCAAGAGATGGCCAGGTTTCAGCTTGCGGTCATGACTGAGAACAGTGACAGTTACTATTTGCAATGCAGTTTTGCTCACATGTAGCCTATGCATTTATCAGATGCTTTTATCCAAAGCAACTTACATAAGCCTACATAGAGTAGCATAAGCAATCTGTCACAGAATGTATATATTTGTTCTACTGTACATATTTTGAGTTACTAACTTTTGATTTAATCGTCTCTTGAAGGTCTTTCCCAGGATTTTTTAAGCGGGGGTCCAAAAGGCGTTTACCCAGCTGTAGTAAACCAGCCAAGTTCATAAAAGCTTGGAAACCATTTGTGTTTTCAGCATTCCTTTTAAATAAAAATGTAGAAATGACCCCTTCATCAGCGGAGGAGCTGCAACACATGCAGGCTGGACTGGGGAAACGACATCTGTCAATGACTGATGATTTGACTCATTCAGAGGTAATGCATAAAATATCCATTCATAGGTGATGCATAGAATAACTTTATTTGTAATAATAATTTTTTGTAATTGTGGATTTTAGGTTTCCAGCTTGTTTTGTGATACCTACCCCAAAATGAAGTCAGCATCTGGAGGATGGCTCCTCTACAAGGCATCTGGTACTATTTGGACACCACTACAAGTTCTAAGTGCAAGTTACAGAGATTCAGAGAATCACAATGCAACTAGTTTCATGTATATATTTGTTTATGTACGTTTAAATAGGTTGGTATAGTCGGCAACTATTCAGCAATTTTTTTTCAGCAATTAAACATCATAATTTTTTCAGCAATTAAACATCATAATTCAAAGTGAATACCTGAGAATGAACAGCGAAATAATTAAATATTACAAAAATGCTGATCATGTCCATATAATGAGACTTTTTTTGTTAAAAAAAAAAAACACACATTACTCCTCTCACACTTTTGCTATTTGGACAAAAATTTTTGCATTTGACTATCAAAAAGTCTGGTTAAGAATGCTACGAGGGAGTAAATACGTGTTTTTAACCTCCAGTATCATCAAAATACCTTTATTATTGACTAATATCAGTGCATTACTAGTATGATTATCAGGTTAATTCATTTGATTAATTTATTTCTTTTACAGTTTATTTTCTGTTTGTGAGGGTATATTATTTTTTTTTTCCATAAAGCAGTTTGTTAGACTTTTAAAGGATGATATATATATGATGATGTATAAAAGATTTATAATAATATATATATATATATATATATATATATATATATATATATATATATATATATATACACTATGTATGTATATGTTATTTTTATTCAGGTGGACAGGGAAGGCGGCGTCTGAATCTTGTTCCCCCGGAGTCGGAAGGATACAGTGGCAGTAACATCAGATCTGCAACTGGAGGGGGGAAAACTATGCTGTATATTGTACCGTTACAGGATGAGTTCGATCTTTCTCCTCTTCCCTCCGATGCACAGGAATTTTCGCTAATGCCAAAAGCAGAGTGCAAGAAATGTTTTAAAATGATGCCACTTCAAATTCTTGCCTTGCATGTGAGGGAATGCGATACTTTGGAATATGAGACACTCTCAGATTCGGAACCAGAGGTAAAATCTGTTTGTTGTTTTTTTAGGTTACCTTTTAAGTAACTTATGTAGGCTGCACATTAGGGCTGTAACGATACCCTCATGTTACGACTCGATGCATATCACAATACGATATTATTGCGATACTCCAAAATGTATGGTAAAAGGTTAACAATAAATTAACTGTTGATTAAAATGCTTAATTTGGTATTACATTGTGTGTGAATGAATATCTTGGACTTGGTGCTAGAAACCCAATGAACAGGACAAAAGTGACACCAGAATAAAAGTATTCATGATTCTGCATCTGAAAATACAGAATTAAATTAAACGAATATGCTTGCACTCTTTCACTGACTAACTATACACAATACATATTGTCACTATCCACGATACATATTGTTGGATTTTTTTATTGCGACACCCCTATTGCATATGGGAATGTTTTTTTACATGTATATATATTTTTTTGTCTATAACCAGGTAACTAATTCACCACCAGCCATAGAGGAAAAGGTAATTTACTTCTGGCATGGGATAACATCCTTCAGACTGCTTTTAGTATTTGACATAATTACTTGCTTTTTAGTCGACAGATGCAGAGTGTCCTGTGTGCATGAAAACATTTCCTCTTCTGGAATTGGAGTTCCATGCAAGTTTTTGTGGTGACTTGGAAAGGTAATGCAATACACATAGCAGTGTAGAAACTGCAGTCTAATTTTATGATGCGTGATGTATATTTTGACATTTCTTGTTGAATCAAAAGCATGTTTATATGGACAATTAGACTTTAATGGAAATTAGCTACATATAAATGCACTGAATTAAATATTTTTACTTCACATAAATAGTATTATATTATCAAAGTTGCTTTTCTTCCTAGTTCAGAGTCCCTTCAGACAAGGAGCCCTGATATAATGAAGCCACAAAATGAAGAGATGTCATGGTACTTTCATTTAAAAAAGTAACATTAATATTGTTAAGTAATAATTTACTTGTAAAATGTATAACTTATGTATCATGCTGTCTAAACCATTCCGTGCTGAATATTTAAAAGATTTAACAGTTAAATATAAAAACAATTTACAGTGAGGAGGATGTCCTACGATGGCTAGCTGCTCAAGTTGACACCTCCAAGGATTTCAGCATCTGTGTGTCCAGAATGAACCTTGTAGAACGAGGTCTGTTACTTTGGAGGCGACAAAAGATCAGCTCCCCGGTCAACACTTTAAAGATTACTTTCTTAGGAGAGGCTGGAGTTGACACAGGTGCTCTACGAAAAGAATTCCTGACAGGTCAGAATTTTTATATTATTTTACTTTGTAACATATCTTAAATGCTGCACCAAAAAACTGATTTGATTTCTTGTTAATTTGTTATGGTTAGATATATAATTTTTTTGTATATATAGAACTTATTGGTGGCATAGAGACCAGACTCTTCGAAGGAGAGGAGGGCAAAGGCAAAATGCCAAAATATTCATTGAATGATCTTGACAATGGCCTGTTTCGGTAAGTGTTTCTCCTCAAAGCAATAGGTCACCCAGAAATTAATGTTGTCATTTTTTCACACTCTCACCTTTTTCTGTGGAAAAAGAAAATCTCAGCTGTTGTTGTCTGTACATTTCTGGATCTAAATAGGAAACATTTGTTTTAGGCTGAACAATCCTTTCAAAAGCAAATGTAATTTAAACATGTAAATTTCAAATATACACTAACTGGTAAATTGTAAAATTCTACTATACTGTGTTTCTTGTTTACTTGTCATTGCAACAGAGTTGCTGGGGAGGTCTTTGCTGTTAGCCTTGCACAGGGTGGCCCAGCTCCAAGATTTCTTCAGGACTGGTGTTATGATTTTCTGTTGAGTGGAACCCTTGAAAACGCTACCAAGGATAACGTTTACGATGCTGAGTTTTCACCACTGATTAAAATGGTATCAGAAAACAAATTATCTTAGTTTCTTTCTATTGCATGTATTCTTTTTTTAAGTGTACACTTAAAGATTTTCCTCTACTTATAGATCGAGGAGGCCTCAGACTTGTCATCTTACAGTGAACAGATTGTCAACTGTGGCTACACGGGGCCTATAAATGAGGACAACAAGGAGAATATAACAAGGTTTTACTCTGCAATATTTTTCAAATGAATTTATTTTATGTATCTTCCACAGAAAATACAATGTTTAAACATTAACACTGAAATTTTTGTTTTACTTCTTTAAAGAGCGATTGCAATGCATGCTGCTGCTCGGAGAACACTCATGCTTCAGCAGCTCCGTGAAGGTTTACAGCTTTACCGTTTAATTGACACTATGGAAAAGAACAGGGAAGTGTGCCGCAGCCTCTTTGTTGTGCAAGGTGGTAATGATAAGGTGAAGTGATAGGGTTTCAAAAAAGTACCAGTTCTATTTTGCATAGCTGTTTTAAAAGATGTTACAGCAGTAATCCTTAAATTATTGTTTCTTTGTATTGCATGATGCTGTTTATATAATGTTTGTCATTTTTGTTGTGTTTCAGGTGGACTCTCATTACATTGTATCCCATCTTGCTCCACAAATGAGTGAGAGTGGCACTCTAAAACATACCAAAGAGGTCCAAATACTGAATCATTTCCAGGATTTTCTGATGGAGCTCGAAGGTAAGTTTGTATTCATTTCAGGTGTTAATGCAGGTGTTTATTATATTTCTACACTGGTAAAACATTGTCAAAATATGGCTGATAACTGATTGATCAGATCATTACTCCAGTGTCACATGACTCTTTAGAAATCATTCTAATATGCAGATTTGATGCTTAAGAAACATTTCAGATTATTATTGTTGGAAAAAGTTAACATAGCTTAACATTATGATTATGAATGATTTGTGAAGGATCATGTGACACCGAAGACTGAAGTAATGATGCTGAACATTCCGCTTTGATCACAGAAATAAATTACAAATGGTACAATTTACAAAATGTTGTGATGTTATAAATGGTTATTAAAAACATTGTATATTTTACTGCCCTAGATGGAGATGCTCAGGATGAGGCAGCACTCTCTGTCCCACAGGTGATGCAGTGGCTGACTGGTCAAGCGCATAGGCACCTGCTTCTGTCAGAGAGAGAGGCCTTTAAAATTACTGTTCAGTTTGACCACACTTGTATGCAACGACTGCCAAGCCACACACTTTGCTATCCAATCATCAGTGCATGCACCCAAACCATTACATTTCCCACTGCACATCTGTCAAATAGTAATGAATTTAAAGAAATAATGAAAACAGCAGTGCAACACGGAGGTTGCTTTTATAGGGTGTAGATTTTAAAATGAACTCAAATGTCCACATAGAATTCCTCTCAATAGTTTTAATTTCATCTTTAAAATTCAAAGAGACTATGTTCAACGTGTTAATAACTTTACATGCTTCTGAATAGTTAAATGTTTTACTGCATTGTATAAAATTAAATGTTTTATTGGCAATTAACTGATTTTCTTTAATTCAAATTCTGACAGAACTGCATGTGTACTTGTGAGTCCACATAGAATAGCCCACATAGAATTTCTCTCAATAGTTTTAATTTAATCTTTAAATTCAAAGAGACAATGTTCAACATGTTAATAACTTTACATGCTTCTGAATGTTTAAATGTTTTACAGCATTGTATAAAATTAACTGATTTTCTTTTTTAATTAAAATTCTGACAAAACTGCATGTGTACTTGTGAGTGTTTTACTTAAACATTTAAATGTTAAATAGAGCACAATCTTTTGATGATAGCAAGTGTCTGGACATAGAGCTCCCTGTCATTCAATGGTGATGTCAAGGGATTAATCAATCCACGCAGAACGGCAAGTTTTTGGTCAGAAAAAGGGCAATGGATCTCTGGCACCACCACACCATCCTCTGGGTCAGTATCAGCAGTTTCCTCTCGAAAAAGTTGCTCCACCACCTGAAAAAAGAAACCAGTGTTATTTTACAATGTTAACTGCTTTTAATTATAAAAACTTAAGGCTGACCTAAATTATTTAGTTTGATAAACTGGTAAATGATCTTATCCCAAAGAAGCTATATTTAAGTAAATTATTAGTTCACCCAGAATGAAAATTCTGATAGTTATTAGCCTAAATGTATTTTAGGCCCTATTTATACCAGGCATTGAAATGAGTCTCAATTGCAGGGGCTCTCAACTCTGGTCCTCAAGATCCACTTTCCTGCAGAGTTTAGCTCTAACCTTAATCAAATACACAAGGTTGTGGCTAAACTCTGCAGGAAAGTAGATCTTGAGGACCAGAGTTGAGAGCCCTCTTGTTATGTCAAGATAGCAGTGCCAAAAAAGTGGAAAAGCATGAATTATTCAGCTATCTGAAAAAATAAAAGCATGTGTAAATTATAAAAACATTTATAACATTTACATTACAATTTACAATACATTTATCTTTGATAGCTCTAAAATTAAATCAGGTCTTCAACTGAATACTTTTACATTAGTCAAATGAAGAGTAAAGAACTGAAAAACTAAGCAGTCAAGTCGCTTCATTAAATTAAGGTTAAACCACTGGAGTCACATGTATTACTTAATTGACATGATTTCCAGGGCTTGAAAGTGGTAGTTATTTTTAGCTGTCAATAGAGGGACAGAAATATCTCAGATTTCATTAAAAAGATCATTTGTGTTCTGAAGATGGATGAAAGTTACGGGTATGAAACGACATGAGCATTTATTTTTTCAGTTGAAATACCTTTTAAGGTTGAGCAAATGAAAACAGAATTTCTAACTTTGCATAGATGCTTAAAGCATACCTCTATATCTGGCTCATCCACTGGTGTCTGTAACATTCCGATGTACCAAAGCTGTTCTGGTGAAAGATTTCCCTCTGTTCTGATCGGATGGTTGTTCCAGCTCCCCGTGAAGCCCTTCAGGTCCGATTTTAACCGTGGAAGAATTGCATAGTGCACACAAAAAAGGTGCAGCTCATCGGATAGATCAAGCACTCTCTCTTCTTCCATTGTATGCAGGACTTCATAATATTTACAAGAGACGGCTGACCAAACATCACACCACAGACGCTCGATTCTAAAATAAGACACAAGTATGCACAAATCATAGCTTACAAAATAGTAAAGAAAAAGCAAATAATTCTCATATTGCTGCATTACAAAGTTCAGGTTTCGAAGATATGTCATGGTCTGACCTCTAAACTGAATTGAAAGATCACCAATTTTAAAGCTGCACATGCAGCAATTTGAGAAAATTCTTTGCATGTGCTTACATTTTCAGTCTCCCACAACTGAATGTATATAAATGGAAGTCAATATAACAAACGGTGTAGTGTGACCACCCCTTGAATCAGGGGAGATTTGAAAAATAAATTTGCTCATTGTTAGTGAGTTTCAACATTAGACTCGAGTGGTTTCTGCTGAGATTAAATTAGAGATGTTTGTTTGTGGCATCATTTGTAAGGCAAGTGACTGTGACCCACAAGAAATAAGAGCATGTGATGCAACTTTTAATGATTTGATTTGTACCTTTGATTATGCACACTTTTTCCAGAAATGAAACTGCCTCTGCCCGTTCCTCGTACTGAAAACATGCAACGAGCGATGTCCACATTTTCAACTCCCTGGTCACCACGTACTCTGGAAAAGATTTAGACAACATGCATGCATGGCGTTATTGATTTACAAACTTTTTTACAAGTTCCTGTAATTGTATGTTTATTGTCAAGCACACAGATGTTTTTAGCCCTGATTATCACTTTCAGTTTTGTGGAGACTGCTGACAAAAGCCTGAAATCTGAAGCAAATCAGTGCCCGCCCATGTGAGCGATAATCACTAAGTGCGAATTATCAAAGAGGCGATCTGACAAAATATTTGAAGAGGTCTCATTCATAGGTTCAAACACTGATAAATCATCATGACTAACATGTCATGTAGTAAAGATAATTTTTACCTCGACGGCCACCCATGTTTGTGGACACCCTCCAAAAAAAATGAGAAAGCAGTCGATGCTTTGTTGTTTGCAGCAGCATCAAGATACAGGATCTAAAATTAAAAAGATTTTTATATTTTATAACAGAACATTTACTTTTGATACCAATTTGTAGTGACAAATCTGGCAACTATTATAACCTTTTGAGTTTAAAAACAGACCATATACAAAGTTTGACAAACAGTACCTTCCTTGAGAATCCATCAATCCCACCAAATATCACAATGTTGAATCTAAAGACAAATACAGATCCAACTATGCTGTTTATTTTAAGTTATTTGTTTTGTGTACATATGGACGCATCACTGTGTGAAGACAGCAATATTTTTTGTATGTGTGTGCATGCAAGTGAAATTTAGAGTGCAAATACTCACGTGATTAGTTTATGGTTGGTATCCACATGAACTAGGGACAATGGAGCAGGAACGGAATAACTTCTACGAGCTACAAAACCAAGCTGGAACATTCTGGCCAAAATTCCAGCTCCATCCACCCGTTGCATACTGGCCTTCACCCTGTGCCATTGTATGCGGTGTCCTCTAGCCAAAAGTTCTCCTTTCACTAGCCTGTAACCAGCATGGGGCATTCTTATTTTTATTGATCTCACCACACGATCAAGTTCATTATCTGATATGCTGGAATAGCAGCCTCTGACAGAGAGGGACTGCTCCTTCAGTCTTCTGTTCATTGTTCTTCTTGAAACACCACAGAGCTGTGCAAGAGTTTCAACAGGAAGAGCAGTAGTGAGAAGTTCTTTAACCCTTAAAGGGGCAAGCATAAATAAATTTGATGGAAAAATTATTCATTGTTATTTTTGTATGTATCTAGACTAAAATGACACAGTTCATGCATTTTTTCCAAAATATGACCTTTATTTTCTAAGTTACACTCTGTATCTCCCGAGATACGTTGCCCATTTAGGGTAACATTTTGCAATGTATTCTTTTTTATTATAGTTCATATGACAACTTTTACACTACACTACACTACACTACACTACACTACACTACACTACACTACACTACATTACACTACACTACACTACACTACACTACACTGCATTACACTACACTACACTACACTACACTACACTACACTACACTACACTACACTACATTACACTACATTACACTACACTACACTACACTACACTACACTACACCACATTACACTACACTGCACTACACTACACTACACTACACCACATTACACTACATTACACTACACTACACTACACTACACTGCACTACACTACACTACATTGCACTACACTACACTACATTACACTACACTACATTACACTACACTACATTACACTACACTACATTACATTACACTACACTACACTACACTACACTACACTGCACTACACTACACTACATTGCACTACACTACACTACATTACACTACACTACATTACACTACACTACATTACACTACATTACATTACACTACACTACACTGCACTACACTACACTACACTACATTGCACTACACTACACTACACCACATTACACTACACTACACTACACTACACTACATTACACTACACTGCACTACACTACACTACACCACACTACACTGCACTACACTACACTACACCACATTACACTACACTGCACTACACTACACTACACTACATTGCACTACACTACACTGCACTACACTACACTACATTGCACTACACTACACTACATTACACTACACTACATTACATTACACTACATTACACCACACTACACTACACCACATTACACCACACTACATTACACCACACTACACTACACCACACTACACTACACCACATTACACTACACTACATTACACTACACTACACTACATTACACTACACTACACTACACTACATTACACTACACACTACACCACACTACACTACACTACACTACATTACACCACACTACACTACACTACATTACACTACACAACCCTACACTACACTACACTACACTACACTACATTACACTACACTACACTACACCACACTACACTACATTACACCACACTACATTACACTACACTACACTACACTACATTACACTACACACTACACACTACACTACCCTACACTACACTACACTACACTACATTACACCACACTACATTACACCACACTACACTACACCACACTACACTACACCACATTACACTACACTACACTACACTACATTACACTACACTACACTACACTACATTACACTACACACTACACCACACTACACTACACTACACTACACTACATCACACTACACTACACTACATTACACTACACAACCCTACACTACACTACACTACACCACACTACACTACATTACACCACACTACACTACATTACACCACACTACATTACACTACACTACACTACACTACATTACACTACACACTACACACTACACTACACTACACTACATTACACTACACACTACACCACACTACATTACACTACACTACACTACACTACATTACACCACACTACATTACACCACACTACATTACACCACACTACATTACACCACACTACATTACACACTACACCACACTACATTACACTACATTACACTACACTACATTACACTACATTACACCACACTACATTACACTACACACTACACCACACTACACTACACTACACACTACACCACACTACATTACACTACACTACATTACACTACACACTACACCACACTACACTACACTACACACTACACCACACTACATTACACTACACTACACTACACTACACTACATTACACTACACTACATTACACTACACTACACTACACTACACTACACTACACACTACACCACACTACACTACACTACACACTACACCACACTACATTACACTACACTACACTACACTACATTACACTACATTACACTACACTACATTACACTACATTACACTACACTACATTACACTACACTACTCTACATTACACTACATTACACTACACTACACTACACTACATTACACTACACTACACTACACTACACTACACTACATTACACTACACTACATTACACTACACTACATTACACTACACTACATTACACTACTCTACACTACACTACACTACACTACACTACACTACATTACACTACACTACACTACATTACACTACACTACATTACACTACACTACATTACACTACACTACTCTACACTACACTACACTACACCACACTACATTACACTACACTACACTACACTACATTACACTACACTACACTACATTACACTACATTACACTACACTACACTACATTACACTACACCACACTACATTACACTACACCACACTACATTACACTACACTACACCACATTACACCACACTACATTACACTATACTACACTACATTACACCACATTACACTACACTACACTACATTACACTACACTACACTACACTACACCACACTACATTACACTACACCACACTACATTACACTACACCACACTACATTACACTACACTACACTACATTACACTACACTACATTACACTACACTACACTACATTACACTACACCACACTACATTACACTACACCACACTACATTACACTACACTACACCACATTACACCACACTACATTACACTATACTACACTACATTACACTACACTACACTACAAGTTAAAGAAAAAACTTTATCCTATTCAATATCTGTAGAGAACAGGCCTCAAAACATAAGATTATCTGTGAGTGATCAGCCCTGTTAAATACCCTTATATGGGCGATGTATCCCCCAGGATACAGACATTCAATGCCTGATAATCAAAGTTGTGAGAAGATTATTTTACAAATATCCACAAGAACATGTAAAACTATCCTTAAAAAACTATTTTCTAAAACAAAATCACTCTAAAATATCATAATCGTAAAAAATATAAAAACACTTTCCTCATGGCCAGTGTCTTTGTCCATGTATGCTGCCATTTTGGATTTTGATACAAATGTTTGGAATGTTGGCATAAAGTCACATGACCTGATTACATGACCCATCACCCCATCAGTGTTTCTCATCAACTACAACCACATAATGCCCCTCCCCCCATAGCCCTCCCCCTACAGCCTGTTAAATGACTGTATCCCCCAAGATACAGAAACTCTTTAAGGGTTAAGGTCATCCCTGCTGATTTCCAAACGTGGGCGTCCCATGTTTCCCCAGGTGTAAGTTACAATTTCTGATGCATTTCCTGAAGTCTCTTCCAAATTCAGAGATATATTAACGACGTTGATTAACTCCTGTAGACCCCTAATTAAATTATCTGGTATGTTAACATGATTTGATGCATTAATAGCCAAAGCAAGTTCTTGCTGAGCAACATCCAGGAGGTAATCCAAATCTATAGCTTCATTCCGACAAATCAAGTTAAACTTGGTTAGCATACGCTGTAAGATATCTTCTTGCACTTGTTCCTGCAGGTATAAACAATGCCTGGTTAGCTTACATATCAGGGTAACTACATAATTCCATGCTGATGTTGCCAAGTTTAACAGGGTAACGTTAGACATATAAAATCTAATAAAATCCCTTGCGTATTAAAAAACAGCTAAAAAGTTACCCAAGTTCGTTATATTATGCATTCTATAGAATAACATGAATGGATGTAAGCCTACCTGGAGAAGTGACATTTCTCTTTGGCCCTAAAAAGTAATATCAAAAGAAAATAAGATTTTATTTTTGTATGGACAATCACAAAGATAGAATAATTTACTTAACGGTTAACAACACTGTTATTAAATACAAAAGAAGATGATTTAGATGATTCAAGAAAAAATATTTTAAGAAGTAAGTTACCAGGGCTGCATTTCACAAAAGCACGGTAACAGTTAAACATAACTTACAACCAGCCATCAATGTACTTTACAATCGTTACCTCGCAATGCTTCAGAAACGCAGCCCAGATCATTAATGAACGATCTAACGTTAAATAAAGACATAACTTGGATAGAGAGCAGAAAAAAACTTGTTTCTAGATTTGTCTATTGATTTGATATTAAACTTCCCTCGGGCTGCCTCGAATGCCCTGCAGTTGAGGATGTTGATGACGCTCCGTGCCGCTCCTGATTACTCATCTCGGTTTTCTAAATACTGTTGATGTGCTTTAATATAACGTTAGTGTTTTACTCTACTGTTGTTGTTAGACTGTCACACAGAACCCAAAATTCGCGCCGCTGAAGTCTCTCCTTCCGGTTCAAGGAGCCGTCAATCTAAATCTCACTAGCCAATGAGAGCAAACCGCTGTTAAGCCCGCCCACACGGTAGGTCTGTGTCAGAACTGCGAACGAAAACTTCAGAAGCGTAAACGAAAAAACCAGAAGCGTAAATGAAAACTCTGGAAGCGCATTTGTAAGTTTAGATCTGCGAAAGAAATATGAGAAATAGTTAGCAAAACATGCAGTGTATTAAAAACGAAGTCAATAAATTTGCCAGCGAGTTATTCTTTTTCAGTTTCAAAGATATTTTATTCAGTTTCAATTTATATTTTCATTAGTTTCTTGAAAATGTACGTTCATTTTTATTGGCACAAGAATAGCTCCATACTGTTCGAGAAACTTTTTGTGCCGCCATTGGAGTCGAGAACTTTCGCCGGATCCTGCTAAAGTTGGGTGAGTAACGTTATTCAAGACATTTCTAACAATAATAATGCAATTTCTTACCCAGTCACAGTTAAAATAAGTATTTTACCCCCTCTTTGTACACTTTGTTAGGCGAAGCTGTATTCTATGGTGGAAAAAACATTTCCGTTGACATTGAAATCAGTAGTTTTACCATTAGCTTTAAGTCTGTGAGATGTTACAATTGTCTGTATTCTGAGGTGTTTTGTGTATTGTTTAAACTATAAGAATCTCATTTTCTGGTGATACAGTAAGGAAGCGATCGCATTACTGACAGTTCTCCGCACTTTGCAACGGTCGTGATATGACGTCACATTCTGCGGCATATTTTTTTAAAAGCATAAATTCAGTAATATATAACAAATAATGATATATCTAAATGTAAAAATATACAATCTACCCCAGTGATGGGTCGTTCATTTTGAACGAATCTTTTACTCAGTAATGAGTCGCCGGAGTGATTCGAAGTGCGTTCCAAATCGACCGTAGTGGACGTAATATTAGCATTCCGCCATCTGAGTGAGATTCGAATCCAAAGGGAGCAAACATATTTAGTTCGAAGGGCACTGCGAACCATGCTGCGGACGGCATAGGCATAGGGAATAATGGAACACCCATAGAGAGGTAAATGCGCACCGTGTCACCATCAGTCAACACTTACGATGGTCGACTGGACCTCTTTCATATGATTATGAATGGGTATAACAAAGTAAAAGTGTCGAGAAGCAGCTGAGACTGTCATTTTTTTATTTATTTTTTTTTCCTTATTTACCTCAGGAATGTATTATGAGGCAGCTACAATGCAATTATTATGACCATGGATTAAGAACACATTCACATGATTAACTAATGATTAACTAAATCAACATTCATTTTCATATTGCTTGCAGGCTCATCAAAGTCTCTTCCGCAGTGCCCAAGGAGTTGTTCAAATAAAGATACACAACATTTTGGCTGTGTTGGATGAGGTATGTAATATTTAAGCTATGCTTAAACACATGTAAATATATCCAATTTCTACACATGAACAGCTATTTCTTAACTTTTGTGTATTTTTTTCTAATATTAAAGTGTTAGTTCACCCAAAAATTAAAATTCTGTCAGTAGTTACTCTCCCATTACTCTCCCTCATGTTGTTCCAGCCCTCATAAGACTTTCGTTCATCTTTGGAACACAAATTAAGATATTTTTGAGGAAATCTGAGAGCTGACTCACTCCTTCATAAGCTTCTATGTTATTTAAGACAATGTTTTAAATAGTCCAAGTGATTACAGTGGCTCAACTTTAAGTTTATCAAGCGACGCAAATTTTTAGCATCTTTTAGTGCGCAAACAATATACGACTTCAGTCATTACTCCAAAATAACGACTTTATTCAACTATTCATTTTCTTCTATGTGTGCCTCTGAGTGAGTTCACATAGTGCAACAACGCAGCGCTTATGTGTTGTATGTCACATGCATCACACACATGACCAGCGTCAGCCAATAGTGAGCCTACGTTCTGACGTACAACCCAGAAGCGCTGCGCTGTTACACTACATGAACTCACTCAGAGGCCCACTTAGAAGAAAAGGAATAGTTAAATAAAGTTGTTATTTTTGTTTGTTTTTTTGCGCACTAAAAGTATTTGTGTCGCTTGATAAACTTAAAGTTGAGCCACTGTAGTCACTTGGACTATTTTAAACATTGTTTTTACTAACTTTCTGGGCTGGCAAGTTTCAATTACAAAGAAGCGTATAAAGGAGTGAGACAGCCCTCAGATTTCATCAAAAATATCTTAATTTGTGTTCCGAAGATGAACGAAAGTCTTACGGGGTTGGAACAACATGAGGGTGAGTTACTGTACGTTTACATCGCCGCCGGCGAGAGCGGCAAAATTCGCTCCCGCCGCCCTGCCAAGGAAGCTGGAGAAAGATTCGGGGACGCTCCGATGCTCTGACGTAGAACCAAGGCTATCTTTTGATCCAAAATACCACAAAAACAGTAATCCACATATCCAGGATCCACATACTTTAAATTGTAATTTATTCTTGTGATCAAAACTGAATTTTCAGCATCATTACTCCAGTCTTCAGTGTCACATGATCCTTCAGAAATCATTCTAATATGCCGATTTGCTGCTCAAACATTTATTATTATCAAATGTTGAAAGCAGTTGTGTACAATTTCTTTTCACGATTCTTTGATGAATAGAAAGTTAAAGAATAGCATTTATCTGAAATAGAATAAACATAATATTAATAACATAACATAATAAATGTCTATACTGTCACTTTTGATTAATGGATCCTTTCGGAATAAAATTATTAATTTCTTTCCAAACGGTAGAAGATAATGTTATAAAAGCTTTTATGTGGCACTGAAGACTGCAGTAATGATGCTGAAAATTCATCGTTATCAACACAGAAATAAATTGCATTTTAAAATATATTCAAAAAGAAAAGTTATTTTAAATTGTAAAAATATCTCACAATATTGCTGTTTTTGGATTAAATAAATGAAGCCTTGGTGAGCAGAAGAGACTTCTTTTAAAACATTAATATATATATATATATATATATATATATATATTTATTTATTTATTTCTGTTTGTAATGCAAGTTTAGTGGGATGTTTTGTTGTTTTGACCATTACACACACACTGTTTGTGTTTCTTGTGTTCTCTAATTTCAAGGATTGTGAGAAGGCTGAGAAAGCAAGCTGAGATGGTCCTATGGGATCTGTGTGGTCCATGCGGAGGGTGCACAACAACCACCAAAAGAAGTGTCAATTGTAATTCAGGGAGTAGATGTACTCGAGGAAATTCAGACTGTGCTGTGTGCCATCACTTTGCTTATGGACATAATTTATTCTCTGGATCTGAGGTACCCATCCAACCTGCAGCATACTTTCGAGGTCTTTCAAAAACTGAATCTGGATGGACAAAGGCTAGCTGAAGATGTTTGAGTAGATCAGTTTTTTTCTTTTTTTACATGATGTGTTTTGTCTGCATTTCTGTTATAACTGTTTATAGCATTATGAAATGAATAAACTGTTTGACTTGCTATTTGATTTGTTTGCTTCTTTGGTGTGCATACTGTAATGGCATATTTTTAATGTATGCAACAATGTGAAAGACATGCATGGAAGCAATTCTATGATCAGCACAATATAGTCAATTTTGAATATTTGCCATTCTGTTAGACCTATAGAAAAACACATTGGTCAGTGTAATACATAAGTTATATTTTACTCTGGAAAAATTACATTAGTTCAATGTAATACAGTAAGTTTGACTTTCAAGGAAAATTACATTAGTTCAATGTAATACAGTAAGTTTAATTTAAAAAAAAATTACATTAGGTCAATGTAATACTGTTAAGTTTAATTTTCAAAAAAATTACATTAGGTCAATGTAATACTGTTAAGTTTGATTTTCAAAAAATTTACATTAGGTCAATGTAATTGTGATAATTCAGATAGAAACAGTTTGATTACATCCGACAGACATGATTACAAACAGCTTTATTAATGTAGTAATTTTATGTGGAAATTTGCCACATGATTAATATACATTCAACTGATGAGGTATTTTTTTGAGTGCAGTTGTGATTGGGCCAGCCCAGTGTCAATCAAGAAAAGAACCAATGGGCCGCTGATCTACGTGTTTCATGGGGCGTCAGAAAAAAAAAACTAATGCTGACTTTTTTTAACCAATGCATTACACCGGCACAAACCCAGCGCCGCCAATTAAGCAAAACAAAACGAATGGGCCGCCGATGTACGAGTTTTGTGGGCCGTTAAGACAAAAAAAAAGTATGAGATGTATCGGCCCAAAAAGCACGTCGGCCCACCGGGAATCTCCCGGTAGTCCCGATGGCCAGTAACCTACATGCCTGGACGTCACACTTTAAATCCTACCTGTTGCCTTTCACCATCCACTTACTTACAGTAGCTGCTGTCGCATGAATTGACATGCCATCTCCTTTTCCCTCTTTCTCTTTCTATTTTTAGTCCCCGACAGTTTTTTTGCTTTATCCATCTTTTTCGACGACAACTCACTACGTTACTCGTTCCTGCTCGCTCAGCGCTCACGGCGACCGCGCCCGCCCGCTCGCGATTTTTAAATTATTATTTAATTCCTATTTTTAACAACATGAAAAAGACTATTTAAACATGATATTAAAATATAAATATAAAAAAAAATACAGACATTTCTTGGGGGTGCTGGGCAGGTGCTATGGCTATTATAGGGGGAGCTACAGCACCACCTAGCTCCTCCCTGGCGCCGCGCATTTTTTAACTGATATGCGACTCCGGAGCAATAAAATAAAAGGGACTCCGGAATAAAAGCAGAATCAATTAAGTCAAAAATGTGATGTGCAGTCAGGTTTGAGTGTGTGCGCGTTTTTTGAGGAGTTTTACAGTCTTGATATTGTTTCTTATTCAAAAGGTTCTTATTCAAAATTTATGACAAATCATGTATATGCTTGCGAACGTATGATATTAAAATAATAACCTGCAGAGAACGTTCCCAGAACGTTCTCTTTAGGTTATAAAAATATAACCTAAAAATAACCTGCAGTGAATGTTCTGGGAAGGTTCTCTTTAGGTTATAAAATAACAACCTGCAGGGAACGTTCCCAGAACGTTCTCTTTAGGTTATAAAAATAAAACCTAAAAATAACCTGCAGGGAACGTTCTGGGAAGGTTCT
Source organism: Squalius cephalus (assembly GCF_949319135.1). Lineage (NCBI taxonomy): Eukaryota > Metazoa > Chordata > Actinopteri > Cypriniformes > Leuciscidae > Squalius > Squalius cephalus. The sequence continues at coordinate 213,624 of NW_027645842.1, forward strand.
CTTTAGGTTATAAAATAACAACCTGCAGGGAACGTTCCCAGAACGTTCTCTTTAGGTTATAAAAATAGAACCTAAAAATAACCTCCAGGGAACGTTCTGGGAAGGTTCTCTACAGGTTATAAAAAGAAAACCTACAGAGAACGTTCCTAGAACGTTCGTATTTGGTTCCCAAAAAAATAACCAAATGGGAACCATATGGGAACGTTAGGGGAACGTTCTGTGTTTACTGGGAAGTGTGCTGCTTTCAGCAAGCACACTTAATGAGTCCTAGTTGGGAACATGAGAAGAGAGAGTGTAATAGTTTTGGATGGAGTGTGGGGAAATTAGTTGAGGAGGTTGGATATGCTCCAATAATTCCTTTATCTCCAGTACCATTATGGGTTATGCCCCAACCAGAAGTATTAGAAAAAAGACAAAGGGAGGGTTCATATCAAACAGAAGTATATAATGTAAGGGAGTATATTGGGTCGAGATATGGGGAATATATGCACATTTTTACAGATGCTTCAAAAGATTCAAAAACTGGTCATGTGGGTTCTGCATTCATTATTCCAAAGGTTAACGTGTATAAGAATAAAAGGATATCAGATTGTTTATCGGTGTATACTGGAGAGATGTTTGCAATAATTATGGCAATAAGGTGGATTAGGGAAGTTAAAATATCTAAGGCAGTAATATGTTCAGATTGTAGTTCAGCTCTAATAAGTTTGAAGGAGATGAAGTCAGAAACAAGACAGGATATGGTAATAGAGATAATTCAAGAATTATATTCAATCAAACAAGCTAGTTTAGAGGTACAGTTTTTGTGGGTTCCAGCACATATTGGGTTGAGAGGTAATGAGGAGGCTGATGCATTAGCAAAAAAGGCAATAGAACGAGAAATAGTAGATATACAGATTTTATTTAGTAGGTCAGAAATTAAGTAAATTATTAAAAAGAATATTTTGAAAATATGGCAGCAATATTGGGATAATGAAATAAAAGGTAGACATATGCATCAAATACAGTCAACAGTGGGTAAGGGAAGAATATCAGGTAGGAGTAGGTATGAAGAGAATATGATTACAAGATTAAGATTGGGGCATACAAGATTGAATAGTACATTGCACTTAATAAGTAAGCATCCAACAGGTTTATGTGAGGTATGTGAAGTTAGTGAAACAGTTGAGCATGTATTAATGCACTGTAGGAGATAAAATGTTGAAAGGAAAGAGTTGAAGGAGGAATTAAATAATAGGCCTATATGAGTTAAGTTTACAATTCAAAATGTATTAAAGTCAGATAGGAGTATAATAAATTTAATGGTAGAATATTTGGGAAATACTGGGTTAAATAAGCGTATTTAAATGAGATTATTTTTTTTTTTTCATGTCATGGGGGCTGAGAGTGGACGGAGGAGCTGAACACGCAGCGCCGGATGAAATTCTATGAAGCCTCTATGCGGGTAAATAAGGGGAATTTATGTCGGTAAGGAAAGTGTCAATGGTCAATTTCTAAGATAGGTGGCGGTAATGCATATATGTCTGCGATCCGCCGTAAAAAAGCAAGAAGAAGAAGTAGTTGTGCAAGTAGAAATTAGACAGTATCAGAGAATGTCTAATAAGGCGAGAAGTTTCACTCTCACTACACTTCCGGCTTGTGAACTGGTTGCAGTTGCACTCTGATTCCACATGAGGGCGCTCACAGGAGAGTGCAGAATGAATGGAGGTCAATGGCGGTATACCTCTGAAAATCCACTTTTCTCAGGATATAATTTTTTGTCTAGTAATTTGAATGTTGTATTCGAAAGGAGATGCAAAGAAATTACACATTGCTGGGTGTTAGGTTTTTTAGAGTCACTTATTTGCTTAAAAAAGTCTTTCAAAATGTCAATGACGTCAGAATGCTGACGTCATTAGCAGAATGCTAGCGTGTTATGGGCAACAACAACTCAACCTGTAAGAAATCAAAACAACATAAGTACTTGTTCATTCAACTTTCGACCTAAAACCCATGTTGAATTTGCAAAATCTACAATCAGATCTGAGATTTCTCAACGGCAATCGGGTGAAAGAGACAAATTTAGCCGTCTAGCCCCATTGACTCCCATTCATTTTGCACTCATGGCGATCGCCCCCAGTGGAACTCTGGTGGAACTACAACCAAAATTCGGTACAATAGGACTTGAGTGGGCAGGCTCTCCGTAGACAGGCTCTGACAGTATATAAACAGAAATCAGTGGCGGAGGAGCACAGTAGGTGGCGGTATGCACCTATTTTGTTATTTTGTTACCCTTCCGTGAACACACTGAAGAAGAGTACATCAACATTACTGAACATGGGTACATACAGACGAATAGATTGTATATTTTTCAGTGAATTTCATCCAACGTTAGGACCAAAGATCACATATCAGGTAACATCATAGAAATAAATATTTTTGAGCGAAACAGAATAAGTAACGTTACAGCATGTTTTACAGCCTGGTTTTGTGTTTGCAAACGAGACTGCCATTATGCATACAAGCAAATTAATGTTTATCCGGTTATATTGGAACAAATTATATACAATTTGTGTTTGATCGAAGGTTCCGGAAGAATATATTTCGAGGGAACTTTTTGATACTGTGCAGGTGTACATCATCACCAAACCTGAACTGCAGAACAAGCTCATAACCGTGTACGTACTAAACTTTACTTAAGTCATCTCATTGCTGCACTTGCAATTTTATTTGTATTTGCATTGTTGTTTTAGACTGTTTTAGAGCACAAACATCAATAAACTAAAAACTATCCGCTATATGCTTGTGCGTTTTAAAAATAATTTCTTAAACTAGACCAGACTCCGTTATGACTTGTCTTCATCGAACATGCTCCACATTAAAAAATAAAACGTTAAAATAGTTTGAACGTACTGCTTGTTTTCTTGTCAAAAAACAAGAAGTAGAGGCTTTTGATTTTTTTTTATTTGCTTCAGTGGATCTAAAATTTAATTAGTAAGTTTAATTTAAAAAAATATATATATATATTTTTTATTGCGTTAAGCAACGAAAAAGTGCATACTCAAAAAGAGAAAATCCACAAGCAAATGTTCAATAATAAATATTTGTATAAATGGTATATATATATACACACACTCACCTAAAAGATTATTAGGAACACCTGTTCAATTTCTCATTAATGCAATTATCTAATCAACCAATCACATGGCAGTTGCTTCAATGCATTTAGGGGTGTGGTCCTGGTCAAGACAATCTCCTGAACTCCAAACTGAATGTCAGAATGGGAAAGAAAGGTGATTTAAGCAATTTTGAGCGTGGCATGGTTGTTGGTGCCAGACGGGCCGGTCTGAGTATTTCACAATCTGCTCAGTTACTGGGATTTTCACGCACAAACATTTCTAGGGTTTACAAAGAATGGTGTGAAAAGGGAAAAACATCCAGTATGCGGCAGTCCAGTGGGCGAAAATGCCTTGTTGATGCTAGAGGTCAGAGGAGAATGGGCCGACTGATTCAAGCTGATAGAAGAGCAACTTTGACTGAAATAACCAGTCGTTACAACCGAGGTATGCAGCAAAACATTTGTGAAGCCACAACACGCACAACCTTGAGGCGGATGGGCTACAACAGCAGAAGACCCCACCGGGTACCACTCATCTCCACTACAAATAGGAAAAAGAGGCTACAATTTGCACGAGCTCACCAAAATTGGACAGTTGAAGACTGGAAAAATGTTGCCTGGTCTGATGAGTCTCGATTTCTGTTGAGACATTAAGATGGTAGAGTCAGAATTTGGCGTAAACAGAATGAGAACATGGATCCATCATGCCTTGTTACCACTGTGCAGGCTGGTGGTGGTGGTGTAATGATATGGGGGATGTTTTCTTGGCACACTTTAGGCCCCTTAGTGCCAATTGGGCATCGTTTAAATGCCACGGCCTACCTGAGCATTGTTTCTGACCATGTCCATCCCTTTATGACCACCATGTACCCATCCTCTGATGGCTACTTCCAGCAGGATAATGCACCATGTCACAAAGCTCGAATCATTTCAAATTGGTTTCTTGAACATGACAATGAGTTCACTGTACTAAAATGGCCCCCACAGTCACCAGATCTCAACCCAATAGAGCATCTTTGGGATGTGGTGGAACTGGAGCTTCGTGCCCTGGATGTGCATCCCACAAATCTCCATCAACTGCAAGATGCTATCCTATCAATATGGGCCAACATTTCTAAAGAATGCTTTCAGCACCTTGTTGAATCAATGCCACATAGAATTAAGGCAGTTCTGAAGGCGAAAGGGGGTCAAACACAGTATTAGTATGGTGTTCCTAATAATCCTTTAGGTCAGTGTATATACACACACACAGACCATTTACAAAAATATTTTGTAAATTACTAAATGTTTACAAAAACTACTTAGGTGGCAACATCCACATTTCAATAAGACAATTATCCTAGTATGGCAAAAACATAAGGGATAATTTGCATGTTTAAGGTTCAACAGCAGAAGTCATCTCAAGTTACTCAAACTACTGTACATTAATCTTTCAAGCTTAGCAATAAATTCTGAATCCATTGTTTTCAGATTTCAGTCTTTCCTCATTCATGTATATTGGAGCTTTACTTCCATGGTTAAAAATTGTCCCCACTTGGGGACATTATGAATTATGAATTAAACTGACTGACAAGTAAACTGATTTGCTTTAAATGTATTTAGCTGCAACCATTGAACCTGACGTGTGTGTGTGTGTGTGTTTTCCTGGTTTCTCTATTGGTTTAAATACACCTTACATCTGTGATTTTTACATTTGGTGTAAATTGACTTTTAGAGTTAATGATAAAGACCTGGTTGTGTTTTATATGTGTAACTGATTAAGGACTGCCATGGAGAAGAAACTGATTGGCTGTCCAGTGTGCATTGAGCATAAGAAGTACAGCCGGAATGCCTTGCTCTTCAATTTGGGTTTAGTCTGTGATGCCAGGACAAAAACATGTGCTTTAGAACCTATTGTCAAAAAACTGTCCGGCTACCTCACAACTCTGGAGGTAAAAAATCATTTAATATGCATTTCTGTTATAGTTTCTGTACTTCAAAAGTTGGTCTAACACTTAACCATTTCATAAAATGTTTTGATTAGCTTGAGAGTGGATTCATTTCAAACGAGGAGAGTAAACAGAAGCTGTTGCCTATCCTGTCCACACTTCTTGAGGAACTTAATGTTACAGGAGCCTGCACCCTACCTATTGGTTATATATGTATTTTCTATCTCTCTGTTTCCCTGTCAGTGATTCTCGCCATTTTTATAATCACCCTATCTCCCTCTCTCATAACAGATGACTCTAACACCATCCACTTGAAGCTAATTGAACAGAGGAAAGATCCTCAGGTTGTTCAGGAGTATGATGTACCAGTATTTACCAAGAATAAAGAACACTTTATAAAGTCACAATGGGATCTCACCACACAACAGGTCTACAAAAAATCTTCCCCACTGTTTACTGTCTTTATTTGACTTAAAAAAAAAAAAAAAGTAAATCAGACTTATGATTTATTGCACGTGTTAAGGCCTGTTCACACCGGGACGAATTTTGCGCGCGATATTCGCCGACGTTTAACGCCTCGTGACTAAACAAAGGGCGCTAATGTGAGTGTGCACACCGGCGCGAAAAACGGCACGCGTAAAAGCGTCATTTTTTAAAAAACGCCTCGGGTTCGTTTTTTTGGTTTGACGCGCCGCGTCAAAAACTATCCGACCAATGAGATTGGCGCTTTTGCTCACGTGTCTGGAGCTTCTGAAGTTACAGTAAAACACAACTTGGGGGCGCTCAAACACAAAACGGTCTTGCCGAGCACACATACGTAACGGCGAAGAAGATATACGCCAAGTAGCGCCTACACTGCCGGGAAGAAATAAGACGAGGAAGATGCAAGGCAATATGAATGTAGAGCTGCTGGTCTCGTTGGTGTCGGAACATAAAGAACTATATGACAAACGCGACAGCGACTACAAAAATCTTGATAAAAGAGAACTGTTTTGGAGTGGTTTCTGTTTTACATTAAGCGCCATCTAATGTCAGGGAATGAATTTGCATGTTCACTCGGCTCATCGTCAGTGAAAATCGCTTGGGTGTGAACACAAAAAACGCGTTGAAAAACGCTGGCGAATAACGCGCGCCGATATTCGTCCGGGTGTGTAGGGCCCTTTAGTGATGCATGAGCAGCGTGGTGTTTTTGTTGTTGTTTTTGCCACCCATGTTAACAAACAAGAGCTTGTTTCCGCCACAGAATAAAAAATAAAAAAGGTAATTGCGACTTTTTATCTTACAATTCTGACTTTTTATCTCAGAATTGCGTGATATAAAGTCAGAATTGTGAGTTATAAAGTCAGAATTGCGCAATATAAAGTCACAATTGCGAGAAATGAACTCGCAATTCTGGCTTTTTTTCCCTCAGAATTGCGGAAAACAATTTTTATTATGGAAACAAGCTATGGAAGCTTGTTTATGCCACAGAATAAAACATTTTAAAAGATAATTGCGACTTTTTATCTCACAATTGCGAGTTTAAATCTCGCAATTCTGACTTTATTTCTCAGAATTTCATGATATAAACTCGCAATTGCATGTTATAAAGTAAGAATTGCGAAATATAAACTCGCAATTGCGAGATAAAAAGTCAGAATTGCGAGTTTATTTCTCGCAATTGCGACTTTATATCTTGCAATTCTGACTTTATAACATGCAATTGCGAGTTTATATCATGCAATTCTGACTTTATATCTCGCAATTCTGTCAGAATTGTCAGAATTGCGAGATTTAAACTCGCAATTGTGAGAGAAAAAGTTGCAATTATCTTTTAAAATGTTTTATTCTGTGGCGTAAACAAACTTCCATACAAGAGTGTTCACATTGGAAGCAGGAGAAATGATAAATTTCATAAAATCTGCATTTTGTATTGTAGTGTGTTTTGTTATGGAGTATGTCTGAAAACAAAAAAAGAAGAAAAATGTATCCATTGTTTGAAATAGTTCTATTGTCCGGCTTGGAGAAAGTAACACACTGTCACATTACACTGTACTTTTTATCACAGTGTGACTGAAACAAGACTAATCTGAGCAGTTTATAACACTTAAGGTTTGGTTATACAACAAGGTTTGATTTTACAATTTAGATATATTACAAATAAGATTTCACAAAAATTTAGTTAGTAATACTGACCATAGCCATTGTTTTGTGTGCCACTCACTTGCAGTGTGATACAGGTATAATATTATTTTATTTGGCATACTGTCTTCAAATATAATTTGTTGCCAGAAATATTTCATTTATATAATTTTTTATAATTATTTTGATTACTTTGTTTGCAGATCCTACCCTTTGTAGATGGGTATCGACACATTCAAAAGATCTCTGCTGAGGCCGATGTTGAGCTTAATTTGGTGCGGATTGCTGTTCAGAATTTATTGTAAGTATGATATTATTCCTGTTTTGAGCTGCGGTCATTATCTCAATAATAACTTAAGAAGAATATTCTGTGTTAAATACAGATTAACTCTCTACTCCATTTGTTTTCTGATGGCTTTGGCTCAGTGCAGTTTTTATTTAGGAAAAAGTATAATAAAAGTACATAAGTAAACAAAAATATCTTTAAAGTGTCATAAAACCCCCGTTTTATCATTTGTCATTCACACCTCAGATTTGAAAAAAGACTCCAGAAATGGGTGTGTAAAGCTGTGGAAAAGTGGGAGTATAGGGAGTGGGAAGAGAGGAGACAACAACCAATTAAACATAGTAAACATACACACTCATTATACAAACAAATGAATATTAATGTGAATATTAATATGAGCAGAGACAAACAAACAACATAGCTAGGTGCACTTTGATAAATTAAAAAAAATATAATCCTATAACAACAAAATCACAAAAAAAAAAATCATTAGACTACTAAAAACTATCATTAACAAATCAAATACATTTTGATAAATTATTCTTAGAAATATCAACAAATAAGCATTATAACTATCCAGAGCTATTGGTCTATATGAAAAATGAGGAAGCACATTTTAATAATATTTTCATTATGTTTACAAGCACTCTGAACAAATAACACATCAGTTTAACAGAAAGAATAAAGGCATAGTTTTTTCCTCCAATCTTCTTTGAATTTTCGGTTTGCATCATTGTCTTCTGTATATCAGAATAATTCATGTCATTCCATTCATGATCAGTCAGTCATAGCGTTGTGTCAGTCTCCTTATTTGCACATAAATAATTCATTTGAAGAGGACATGAAATATGTGCGCATACACAGTGCTGATTCATGTTTGGAGGAGCACTTGCATTTATCTGCCACATATGTCAAGATTGTCTCGTTAATAAATTCCACAAATGTGACTTCCAGGGGGCAGAACCTTCACTGTTTGCAGAAACCATAGAAATGAATGAGAAGTGCCATAGACTGAATTTGTTCTCTGATTTCTCTTATAAAGCAGCAACTTTTTGCTGTAAAATCAAAAAATAGATGCACCCAGATATCCTTGTTTATTTTGCGGATCCATGTGAATGGGGATCGTTTTGATAAAGTTGTCATCTGTACATAAAACTTTTCCATTTTTACTCTCAACGGAAGCAGCATCTCTACTAATAGCAAAACTGTAAATTTATCTGCTCCAAGAACATAGCCGTTATTACCTCGCTAATGAGAAATTCATGAAGCTTTTAAATTGTTAAACTATTTTACTGATAAAATCGTCCAAGTGGGAGAAATTGAGTATGTGCTTTCCGCACATAATAAAATGTAATTTTGTGGCAAAAAAAACATTTATTTGCTTGGTCAGTGTTGTTGTGGGTTTTTGTTCTTTTGCAAGCTGTAAGGACCTTTGAAATAACTGAAATCATTTGGAGAAGTGATACGGAACTGTAATGCGATCAAGACCTGCCTGGAACTACTTTTAAAACCGTACATTTCCCTGAAAATAATTGCACACCTTAGAACGTTTGTCAACCAGTCAGATTCAAGCATTCAACAGCCCAGTAGTAGAACTCTGATTAATCTCTTATAAGATGTGATTGGTTGAGTTAGTGAATCCTCTTCCAAAGCGCTTCAGTTTACTAGTGTTTGACTGTTCATCTCGCGCAGCTTAAATGGCAGTTCCCATTTACATGTAAAATTACGAAAGATGTTTCTTTTCCAAAAACACTAATGCATTATTAATAATAACTAGCAGGGTTATTTTTCTCATATTAGTTTCATTAACATTAAGTTTAATTAAAATTGCTCACCCCTTAAGTGGCTATATGTTATCAGATATAAATCTCCCCTCATAGGGCCATCTTTATGATTCTAAATTTTTATTACCATTTAAATCACCATGGCACAGCCACTTTCAATTTGGCCCAGCGTAGCTATGCTAAATTCAAAGTTTAACATGTTTTTTGATAATCATTGATATTGGGACAACACATTCATGGCTCGAGCCTGGTGCAAAATTTCTCTCCAGTGAACGCGGAGGAGAAAGTGTAAAATGTGGAGTGGAGTGTAGATAAGGAAATCAAAAAAATACAAAACATTTCTGGCACCTTTGGTTTTGCTTTGCATTTTGCCATTTCTGCTTTTAAACTCTGGTACAAATGCATGCCATAGATGCTGCTGACAGAGTTCATGTTGTATTTAACCCAGATTATTCTTGAAATTTGGAAATACCTCGACATCACTGATGAATGATACAATGATGAATGCATGAAAATCTAGCACCTGATGAAGTTGTAAAAATGAAATGCACTAAAACCATTAATAGATCATTACAATAGTTGTGTTGCAAAAACTACACATTTCTTACATGTAATAGCAGCTAAAGAGTAATGGACTGAACAATGGTACTGTTTCACAGGTATTATGAAGTGGTAACTCTGGTATCCATATTTCAGGTAAGTTTTTGTTGTTTATTCTAAATTTTATTCTAAATTATTTTTCTTACTTTGGTTTTTGGTTTCCATATTCTACAGTACTCAAATGTTTACTGCACAACACCTAAAGTACAAAACTTGATAGATAAGAAGTGCCTTCAGGAAGAGTGTCTACATTACGTCAGTAAGCTAGGTGAGCAAGTACAGAGATTGTAAATATACATGTATGTGTATGAGATTGAAATGTTTTAGTTCACAGTAGACATTTTACTATGTTACCAGGCCAGAGGACAAGTCTCAGGGATGTGTTCCAGTTGTATTGTGGTTTGACCCCAGGTACAACTGTGCGTGACCTCTGTTCCCGCTATTCTCACCAGCTACAGAGGGTGGATGAAAGGCAAGGCCATTTGAATTTGATTGTGGTTCACGCTTAAATTCCCCAAATTAACATGCAACTAATAAGGCATGCTAGTATTGTTTTCTGTACTACAGAAGAACAATATATAAAGATTATATATTAAGAATGTTTTTGGCTCATTTAGCTGTTGGTTAAGTACCAGTTTGAGCTGTAAGTAAATTTGCTATATAAAATATTCTACTTTTTTTTTCTTTTATTCATGTTGTTGTTGCAGGAAGTTGATTCAGTTTGGCTTGATGAAAGGTCTGATTCGGCGCCTGCAGAAGTATCCAGTCAAGGTTGTTAGAGATGATAGGAGTCGTCCACCGAGACTTTACACTGGTTGCCATAGTTATGATGAAATCTGTTGCAAAACAGGCAAGTATTAAGTTGGCTATGTTATTGCTTTTCACATGAAATTTCCTTTAAACCAGTGACATTATTCCTTTCATGCATTTTCAGGGATGAGTTACAGGGAGTTAGATGAGCGTTTGGAGAATGATCCGAACATCGTTGTTTGCTGGAAATAATGCTGCTGTGACAGAATTATGATTACAGAGAGTTTTATAGTATTAGTAAATTTTGAACGTGAGAGACAGATCCTGGTGCTTTTGCTGTCCCAGACATTCTGTACCTTTATTTATTGTAAATCAACTGCCCTTCACATGTATTTGTGTGTAATCCTTACACCCAAGCTTGCTGAATTGATTAGATTTTGGTTTTAAAAATATTAGAATGTTTTATGATGCATAAATGCAAAATTGAGTCATAAACTAGTTCTATATAAAAAGCAGTCACTGGTTTTGACTCAATTTCGTATGTGGCAGGCTATAGTGTGGTTGATGATAGAGAAGCAGTTCTAATTTTTTTCAAAGTTATACATGTTTAACTTTCCTTACTCTGAGGAAAAAAGTAGTAAACATGGACCAGACCTCCTGAGACCAAGTCAACTGTTGATCTTAAATCCATTGTTTTTAAAGCGTTACCTTGTGGATTCGCTGTTAAATTGGGCTAAGTTTAGAATGAACTATTTAAATAAATTGATAAAGTCAAAGTGTTTGCTTTACAGATTGTGTAATCTGCGGTTGCACAAATATTTGATTACGTCACTCCATTTCTGTCACATCAAATATTGCAGTCCCTGTACAATAAAATATGTGTGGACAAGTTTGCTTAATGTATCTGATTTTTTGAACTGTAGCTCCTTTAACAATCACTAGATTGACAGAATGCTCCCCAATGCAAAACTTAAATGGTATGTGTGCTTGTGTATGTTGATAGTAGCAAAAATAATCAATCATCCTTAAAATATTTTAAAAGCTGTCATGTAAACGTCCTATATTCTTTAACTATTTCTTTAACAAATACACCTTCCCTTCTCTCCTTAACCCACAAATAAGTTTACAACCCATTTAGAAGCTGAATGAGTTACTTTTTCATGAAGCAACTGAAACAAATCAAACACTAGATGTGACAGGGTTTTATTTGAAGTTGGTTTGAGAGCTATTGCTATATACAAAAAGGACAAATAAAACCACAAATTCATAAATAGCTCTGCCCCATGTCGGACATTCCAGATGTATATGTACCAAATTATTCCTCTTCATCTGAGCTTTGGAAAGAGATGACAACTATGCTACCCATCAAATTCATACAAGATAAGGGTATGGATACGACGAGAGGACAAAAATTGCAGAGCTGACAGCCCAAGGAACATTTAAAATCGGAGCCAGTACATAGCACTTCTCATTCTGTTATAATCTGGCAGCTGCTCTACTGGACCTGCATAGAGAAAGAAAAGTATGAAAGGTTACAAAACAAAAAAAATACAAGTGAATTTTCATGACTCTTAATACTAATTTCAATACCACAGCATTTGGGTTGGATGTGTAGCAATTTCTATCTATTAAATTATGATAGCAGAATTAATCATTGGACCAACTGTCCATAAATAAGCTGCAGCTAGATCCAGAAAATAACCATATTAGGGATGTTAATGATTAGAAATTGATTAATCTGATCATCGAAATGGTAAGCTAAATGGTATCTATTGATTAAGTTTAGAACAAAAAGTTCAGGAATCATGAGAGCAGATGGTAAAATAAAAAACATATATATGCAGACATTTATATGACATCAGTTATATGACATGCTAATATAAAAAAGCAGCACACATTTATTCATTTCAATGTAGAATTGCAAAAAATATAAAAATTTATATTAAATATAAAAATAAATGGACTCACCGACTGCAGACACAGCTGGGCATTTGTCATAGATGTATTTAGAGCAGACATCACGGACAATCCTGGGAGTCACAGCCTAGCAAGACAAAAACAAAATGGCAAATTAACCTCAAACAGTGCAGTCACTCATCCACTGTGGGATTGTTAACGTGGACAATTTACCTCAATTCTGGCATCCCACTCTGCCAATGGGATGCGGCGACCATAATTTAATATGTGCCTGCCAATGTCATCACAAACAGGTGTAGTTCCTGAGAACAGAAAGAAGGATATTATAGATAGAAGTAGTCTGATAGAAAGGGGAAATGTATATATTATAATTATTATTAGTTTAAAAAAAAAAAAAGTGAAGAATCTGTATTACTAGCCCTACTGTTGGTGCACATAATATATTATTGGACAATGGATAAAAAAAAAAATTTTCTCCAATACCTTAACTGAAAATTAGTTATAGAATACATGTGAGCACCAGAAATTACTTGCGTGTACAGTATTTGACCAAAAAGAAAAGCGTGTGTTTTGCAAAGATTACGTTAGGTTACGTCACACTGTGAGGCAACGTGTTACGTTGTCTTTGGGCTTGTTTCAACAGCGATAATAAGTAAAGATATTCAGTTTTAAATATTCGGATTATGTGTCAAGTAGTAGTAAGCGATTACATGTTATAATATCAGACAATCACAATGAAACAAGCCCAACTACAATGCAGATTAGATTTTGAAATAATCCTCAGAGTGACATGAGACTAACTTGGTTAAAAAAAAAATAAAAAAAAATAAAAAGGTATTTTTTCACACAAATACTTGCTATAGCTTGAGTAAAACTAATGTGCTTGTCATATTAGTAGTAAGGATGGCTCGATACCATTTTTTATTTCCAATATAGATAGATACAGTAATCTGTTATCTGCCAATAACAATGCCATTTCTGTTTTATTTTTTTGTTTTGTTCTTGACCAGTTAAGGTACAATTACAAATTACTATGTGTTACAATATTGCTAAATGTATCAATATAGCGGGTGAATTATGTAAATTATTTATATTACGATGAACTATGACTTTCTCCACTGACATTACAAGTTGTACAAATTGTCTCTAAGGATGCTGATTTTTAGAAGGCAGCTGTCTTGACTCTGAGATGCCAAACAGGTACTTTGATAGTTATGTGATGTGGGAGTGGCATAGGTTAGTCTGCAGGACAGAAGAGAACATGACAGATTTTATAATAAAACATGAATCAACATTGGTTTGGCTTTTCAGAGATGGCAAGAACTGAGGAATTTAAAATGTTGTACACGTTGTGAAACGGAGATGCTGTTTTGCAAGTAAGGTATTTTATTTCACAGATTATATTCTACATTACCATATGTAGCTCTCTAACAGAGTTGATTGTAAAGCATTATCTATTGTGAAGTCATTTCATTTTGATGGTTGTAGCGCTGTGCTGGAATTTATTTTCAAGGATGCACTGTCTATTAATGGGTGTAGGCTAAAGTAATGTCTTGAGCGAGTCAGCTTGAGATCCTTTCCATCTAAACTGGTTATATCTCTAAAGGCCTAGTAGTTAATGTTTTAATGAACAGTAGGATAACCATAATCATCTGCAGTCACGCAGAGCTGAAGCACAACCAAAATGTTTTTTCCGCAAAATGCATGCAGTTTTGTTTTTTAACCGCTAGATGGAAAAAAGTTACATAGTGTACCTTTAAAAAAACACAAAATGATCACCGTACTAAAAGAGACAAGGGATAGCTGCAGGTCGGAGTCCAAAATTTTGGTATGCGTTTTTTCATATTCGTCATTCGGTGGCTCTGAATTGTCAAAACACCTCTCTAAATGCTTGCTACGGATGCGAAAAACGAAATAAAAAATAAAAATGTAAAAAACGAACCCGATCCGAATTATTTTTTGGCGAAAGTTTCGGAGGCAGTGTGCAAACATGATTGAAACAACGTGAGGTCATATTTATTTTTTAACGTGCGAAAATTTCGGACTCAGTGTGCAAGGACCTTAAAGGTCGTGCCAAAAAGTGAACTGCTACAGAAAAAAAAACCTAACCCTACCCCACACCCTGACAGACAGCTTTTAAGACCAATGATAAAAATTCTCCACATCATCACGCTCATTACTCCAACCTGCAGATACCCACACTTGTACTAAAATACAACTGAATCTGTGCTAAATACATAGATTTGATGCAAAGAGAGAGAATGTATAGAATGTGCATGGGTAATGAGTATGTTTGAGTTTATTACCATTGAGTTGTCCCACTAAGCTAGCTTTCAAAGCATTTTTGGCTCGAGCCACATCACTCTCAGTCACTGTGGTGCACAAATTCATCCTGTAATACAGAAACATCAACAGCACGTATTAATCACCTCAAATAGGACTATAACACATCAGATGACAATTGTATATACTGTCAGGAATAGCTGAAGGCATGCCAGTGACTTACCAGGCATTCTGAGCCCAATGCATCATGTCCTCTATTTTATGTTTGTCTGTAACAAAATAAATACCCAGCAGTCCAGTGTCACTGTATGAAGAGTGGAAAGCCTGGAAACTGTGACACAGGTTCAGCTCTGCAGCCAGGCGAGCAAGACGACTGCTTAAGTTCTGTATACAGCATACAAATAAAGACATGATCATAATGCAACCACCATTTTACTTGATAAATTACAATTTGTACCATGCTTAGCTAATTTACAATTAAAAATTATTTCCATTGTTTATGCCCGGCATTAGAGTTTAAACTAGAGACGGTACGTAAAATAAAAACTATAACAAATACTACTATAAAAGGTGTCTGTATGTCATTTTCATGACAATATAAACATAATACATCACTAACAGGTTAAGTAAAAGTATATTGAATGTATTCAGTAAAATGCTTCGCTCAAATTACTTTTTCTAGTAGACTAACAAGTTATGGACATTGAATGGCATCAATTTCATGATGTAATTGACAGTATTTGAAAGCTCAGGCTTTTATATTGGTACCATATCAGTTATTTTGCATGTTGCCAATGACAGTATTTGAAAGCTCAGGCTTTTATATTGGTACCATATCAGTTATTTTGCATGTTGCCAATAACAATACAATGTACTGATATTGAACATACATTGGTCAATACTGGATATTATGTTAATGTTCCCTATTTTTACCCTTAGATTAATTTTGTCATCGAACTCAAGTTTATTCTTTAAAAATATGAAATATTTTTTTTTCATATTGTGCACTATAATGTTGATGCCCAGATTCACTGGTAGCACGTAATATATAAAAAGCTATAAAAATATAAAAAGTTTTTTATTTTTATAATTTTTTTCTATTTAGACAAAATAGTATAGCGGCATGAAAATAATCATCAGTTATATCATTCCTGTGCATGGAGAAATCAAGAGACAAACTGATTTACAATGGCCAAGTTTTAAGGTTGCTCTATGCTGCATTTCATTAAAACAGAAAGAAAGCCTCTCATACTAGAATTTTCCAGGAGCCATCTTGCAAAAGATTGCAAGAGAAATCAAGAATCCCTTAAGTTAATCAGAATCAAATCACAAGGTACCTAGAATCATACTTCTACTCAATACATGCAAAAAAAAAAGTTAAGGAGAAAGAAGTTTAACCAATGTAATAAACTAACCTTGCCACCTCCGAATGTGATGTCATAGCTGCCAATAATGGAATTGGCAACCATGAGTGGCACAATATCAGGACTTGCAGCTCCAGCTCCCTCTACAGCAATAGCAACATGTGCTAGTGGCATTGCATCATCACGCATACGAATCTGAAAGCAAGACAGGATCAGACCAACGGCAAGTCAAGTAATGGCAAAAAATGAGGCTCTCTCACACATACACGCAATTCATACCTCACTACCAGTGAAACGGCATGGGGACAGAACAGGTACAGCATCACCCTCGTATTCAAAAGAAACACCACTGAAATGCTGCTTAGCCAGAGCCACAAGGTCATCATGGTTCACTCCTACAGCGGAACAGAAAGACAGTATTTAAGCGATAAACTTTGCTGTCTGTGGCTTTTCAAGTTTGATAATAGTTCAAGAGCAGTACCTCCAGCTGTAGCCAGGACCATGCGAGGAGCTTTATAATGGCTATTGATGTATTCCACCAAATCATTACGAGTTAGTGTCCTTGAAAATTCAAGAGTACAAACAAAAAAACATTATTTCCTTTAGGAACATGTTTCATTGGGTATGTTTACAAGTAGGGTTGTTCTTGGTACTAGAGCAAAAACGTTGAATTAAGTAATTTTAATAATGTTGTCCTGTTTCATGTCATCCTTTGGTTATCACTGTCCTTCATCGCAGTTTTCGATTCAATTGCGCATTTAAATATGGTTGTCAATCCAGAAACTTTGCAGTGTACTAAGCAGCATGAAAACTAAACTAAACTCAAATTGTGAATGGGTAATAAACAAAGCAAGAGAAGAGCTTTATAATCAATAAGGCTGTCAATCTCTAAAGTGCAAGTTCACTGAATTCTGCACTATCAGAAACTCCTGTTATATACACTGCTCAAAAAAATAAAGGGAACGCTTTTTAATCAGAGAATAGCATCAAGTCAGTTAAACTCCTGGGATATTGATCTGGTCAGTTAAGTAACAGAGGGGGTTGGTAATCAGTTTCAGCTGCTTTAGTGTTAATGACATTAACAGCAGGTGCACTAGATGGGCAACAGTGAGACAACCCCCAAAACAGGAATGGTTTTACAGGTGGAGGCCACTGACATTTTTTCCCTACTCATCTTTTCGGACTGTTTTTCACCAGTTTTGCATTTGGCTAGGGTCAGTGTCACTACTGGTAGCATGAGGCGATACCTGGACCCTACAGAGGTTGCGCAGGCAGTCCAGCTCCTTCAGGATGGCTCATCAATACATGCCATTGCCAGAAGGTTTGCGGTGTCTCCCAGCACAGTCTCAAGAGCATGGAGGAGATTCCAGGAAGACAGACAGCTACTCTAGGAGAGCTGGACAGGGCCGTAGAAGGTCCTTAACCCATCAGCAGGACCGGTATCTGCTCCTTTGTGCGAGGAGGAACATGATGAGCACTGCCAGAGCCCTACAAAATGACCTCCAGCAGGCCACTGGTGTGAATGTCTCTGACCAAACAATCAGAAACAGACTTCATGAGGGTGGCCTGAGGGCCCGACGTCCTCTAGTGGGCCTTGTGCTCACTGCCCAGCACCAGGGAGCTCGATTGGCATTTCCCATTGAACACCAGAATTGGCAGGTCCGCCACTGGTGCCCTGTGGTATTCACAAATGAGAGCAGGTTCACCCTGAGCACGTGACAGACAGGAAAGGGTCTGGAGAAGCCGTGGAGAATGTTATGCTGCCTGTAACATCATTCAGCATGACCGGTTTGGTGGTGGGTCAGTGATGGTCTGGGGAGGCATATCCATGGAGGGATGCACAGACCTCTGCAGGCTAGACAATGGCACCCTGACTGCCATTAGGTATCGGGATGAAATCCTTGGATCCATTGTCAGACCCTATGCTGGTGCAGTGGGTCCTGGGTTCCTCCTGGTGCACAACAATGCCCGGCCTCATGTGGCGAGAGCATGCAGGCAGTTCCTGGAGGATGAAGGAATGTTACCATTGAAGGGCCACCACGCTCACCTGACCTACATCCAATAGAACACCTCTGGGACATTGTGTTTCAGTCTATCTGACATCACCTGGTTGCACCTCAGACTGTCCAGGAGCTCAGTGATGCGCTGGTCCAGATCTGGGAGGAAATACCCCAGGACACCATCCGTCGTCTCATTAGGAGCATGCCCCGACGTTGTCAGGCATGCATACAAGCACGTGGGGGCCATACAAACTACTGAGTACCATTTTGAGTTGCTGCAATGAAATTTCAGCAAAACTGACAAGCCTGCTGCATCATTTTTTCACTTAGATTTCCGGGGTGTCTTTGAATTCAATCCTCTGTAGGTTGATCATTTTCATTTCCATCAAACGATGTGGCATCCTTTCGTTCATAACACATTACCCAGTCCATATTAGTATAGATATCCAGCATGATATTTTTCCCCATTGAGATCTGATGTGTTTTCAAAGTGTTCCTTTAATTTTTTTGAGCAGTGTATATATATATAAAAAAAAGCTTTTTTTAATTGTACAATGAATATCGCATTTACATCGTTTTTACACTTTGCTGGTTAAAGTGAAAAGACTTGCCAGCGTGTGGCTCGTGTTGAACAAAAACTTTTACGTTTTCAGTGGTGACAAGTGGATTCTAACACACTGACTAGCTCCTCTGATAGGCCATTGTGTTCACGGTCTGAACAGATATGATTGCGATTGGCTACAAAGCTAAATCATGCTGTAAATAGAAATCTTTGATGCTCAGAGAGCACTCAAACAAACATGAATGACAGTATTTGAATGCAGCATCTATCGAATATACCTGGTATAGTACTGGTTCATTTGACAACCATATTTACATGCACTTATTTTCATCAATCCGAATTAATCCAATCCGATTTCAGATACTAAAAGTTTTGTTTATATGAACTCTAAACTTTGCAGTTTGACATATTTTCATTTGTGTCCATTTATGCATTTTGGAAAAAAAACTTCACCACTGTGCCCCCGTCACTGCATTGAGAAGCCGATAAATGTCACCGCAGCTACCGTGAGCATGATCGTTTTTTTTTTTTTTTGCCCTTGATGACATGCCTTAAAGGAAAGCTGACAAATATGTCAGAAGAGATTTTTTGCAAATATTTTGGAAATGATCAGTCTCCTCCACTGACCAATTCGTAACGCATAAATAAACATGCATGCTCTTAAAAAGTCAAACGTATGTAAACAGATCTTATTATAAAAGGGCTCTTGTAAACATATACAAATCACAGCATTGCGCATGTGCTCAAGGTATTTTTTAAACCGATTAAGAAGATAGTTGTATTCAAGCATTTACATGCTCAGTTTTTTTTCTTATTGATTGGATTATTTCAGGTCTACACACATACACGCACACACACACACACACCTTTCAATCCGATCAAAAATGAATTCGGATCAAGCTCAATCCGATCAACTGAGGTATTTACATGACGTCTTTCAATCTGAATGACACACGGGTCAAGCATTTGAAACATGAAATACAATATCTTGCATCCTGAAAGCTGTGTGCATACCTGGCATTGACAGAGGGACCAAGAACACTATGGCCCAGAGGAGTACCCTGGAAAGCAGTAGCATGAAGCAGATCCAGGCAAACATCCTGCAAGCTACCTTCCACCTCTTCCAGCTCTCTTAGCACCACATTCCTCTGCTGCTCCATCTCAGCCTCACTCAAAGATGAGCTCTGCACTACTTCTGCCAACAGCTCCACCGCTAGAGGGAACAACACAATAAAGAGACATCATTAGTAAGATCTTAAAATACCATTTTAGATCTTAATATACATTAGCATAAATAAATTGTGTCTGTTTGAGAAATGGGTCTATTTCATAGTTCAGTTGTTTGTTCTCTAACCTTTAGGCAAGTCCTTGGCAAGGGTCTTCATGTAATAAGCAGTGTGTTCGCGAGAGGTGTATGCACTCAGGTGAGCTCCCATAGACTCCACTGCCTGTTCAAGAGCAGACTGTGGGTGCTTCTTTGTGCCCTTGATCCAAGAATAGTTTGGAATACGAAGGAAATCATGCAAATTAGTGAAACAGTTTTTAATTGTTTGGCTAATAGAATGGGTTGTGGTGTGCAAGCATTCTAAAAGGAAGGCTATTTTCACAAAACAATATTCATGTTTTTTTTTCCCCACTATAAACAGAAATTCAGAATTATACACCATGTGCTCATAGGAAGTACTACATTCAATAATTATTGTAAATGTCAACAACCTGAGCTCAGGTCAATTATCACCATGTGAAAACTAGTAAGCAAAATGCAAATGTTAGAATCATAAGATGTATAAAATTGGCTACAAATAAGTTCTTTAGCTTTGAATACCAAGTAGAAAGTGTTCAAATTGGACAATGATACAAGTGAGAAGAGGTGAATGAGGAAAAGGAGGGGAAGGAAGGCCAAGAAGAACATTAGCCTCTGATGAGACCTGTGCTGCTCTTTCATTGACCATATTCTTTCCCATGTATACGATACACGTTGAACTGAGCAGAAATTCCGCATTAGAATATGTTGACCGACTCTTACTGTATTTGGTTGAATATTTCATTCACAGTAGTTTTCCAATTATGGTTCTATATTTGTTCATTCAAATCTTTTTACAGTAAATATTGCAAATGTATACAAAATATCTGATGCGTGTTCATTTGAAAAATCTGTTCGATTCGTCCCAATAGCTTGAGATTTGTATTTTTAGGGCCCAAGCCCTGAAAGGGCGAAGGCCCTATTGTTTTCATAAGGATTATTTATTTATTTTTAGGGCCCAAGCCCTGAAAGGGCGAAGGCCCTATTGTTTTCGTTAAGATTATTAGGGCCCAAGCCCTGAAAGGGCGAAGGCCCTATTGTTTTCGTTAAGATTATTATTAGGGCCCAAGACCTGAAAGGGCAAAGGCCCTATTGTTTTCGGTAGGATTATTTATTATTAGGGCCCAAGCCCTGAAGGGGCGAAGGCCCTATTGTTTTCGTTAGGATTATTATTATTAGGGCCCAAGCCCTGAAAGGGCGAAGGCCCTATTGTTTTCGGTAGGATTATTTATTATTATTATTATTATTATTATTATTATTAGGGCCCAAGCCCTGAATTTTTGGTTTTATTTTTTTTATTATTATTATTTTTTTGCCTTTTTGCCACTTTTGGAGGAACCAGAATGCGCTATTTAGTAAAAAAAAAAAAGTCATGCATAGGGCTATACTGCCCTCTTGTGTTCAAAATCAGGTAGGCCCATTGTATATTGTATTTATATATAAATATATTAGCGATGTGACTGAGAATTTTTTCCCACTGGTTAATCGATGTGTGACAGCGCGGCGGGGGCTTTTAAATCGCTACCTTAAAAGCGAAAGTGAAATATGGACGTCCAGTAGGAATGAACTAAAAAACATTCACTCTGTTCTGCTCGTTCCTCGCTGTAGACACATATTGCCCATGCAGCCGTGAGCATTTTAGTTTCATTTTAAAAATAGCACCATTTCAGGGGTGGGATTGCTTGAATGTTTTTTTACAAAAGCACAATGTTGTGTTTTATTGTGAGTGTACATAAATATAAGTAAACACATTGCAATTTAAATGATGTCCTGTATGAACAAAATTACGGAGTAACCTATATTTTTATGTTTCCACTGTTCGATCGCGCCAGCGCCACACACATACACACACACACACACACACACACACACACACACAAACAAACAAACACAACGACAACATATTGTGCATTCCAGCATTGCAATCTTGACATCGCAGCCTGTTCATTATAGCCTTAATAAAATATAATAATAAAATAGTCAACCTAACATATAAAAATTACACTGCTCTGTTTAAATAGACAGTAGTACAATTCATACTATTCACAGAAATCACTGCTCAACTGTGATGTTTCCAAGCACATTTTTGCGCATGTGAAGAGCATGTGAAGTTATCCCTTCAATATTGGAACGTGAGTGAAGTACAAAGCCTATAATAAACAATAGTTTAGCATCCAAAAAATATAATATATATATATATATATATATATATATATATATAAATATAACTGCGAGCAGCGATGGAGGGCCCAAGCTGGTGACACCGCCACCCCGGTGCCTTAAGTGTAACTAAAGGCACCAGGGTGGCGGTGCCACCGGCTTGGGCCCGCAATCACTGCTCGCAGCTATATTTTATTATTATTAGGGCCCAAGCCCTGAAAGGGCGAAGGCCCTATTGTTTTCGGTAGGATTATTATTATTAGGGCCCAAGCCCTGAAAGGGCGAAGGCCCTATTGTTTTCGTTAGGATTATTATTAGGGCCCAAGCCCTGAAAGGGCGGAGGCCCTATTGTTTTCGTAAGGATTATTATTAGGGCCCAAGCCCTGAAAGGGCGAAGGCCCTATTGTTTTCGGTAGGATTATTATTATTAGGGCCCAAGCCCTGAAAGGGCGAAGGCCCTATTGTTTTCGGTAGGATTATTATTAGGGCCCAAGCCCTGAAAGGGCGAAGGCCCTATTGTTTTCGGTAGGATTATTATTATTATTATTAGGGCCCAAGCCCTGAAAGGGCGAAGGCCCTATTGTTTTCGGTAGGATTATTATTATTATTATTATTATTATTATTATTATTTTGTCAACCTTTCGGCCACTTTTGGGGCCCTTAACATGCTCGAAAACTCTTGAAATTTTGCACACAGGTCAGAACCCGCGGCCATCAGGGCCGGACTGAAGCTGGTACCCGGGCGTGGCAGGGGGGCTCGACAGCGCCCCCTGGAACGGGATCCGAACACTTGTCCATAAATCAGACACGCTTGCATGTAAAAATATGAAACTCGGTACACATATATAACTCATCGGGCCGAACAACTTTCGTGCTCTAAGTTTTACGCCAGCCCAACAGGAAGTCGGCTATTTAGGGTTGTTTGGAAACGCATGCTGTGGAATTTAATGTACTCCTCCTAGGGAATTCATCGATTCGCCTCCAAACTCGGTGTGCATGAAGTCAAGACATTGAGGATGCTAAATTGCGGACGGATTTTTGATATCTCGAACGGTTTGGCCGTGGCGAGGAAACGAATTTATGGCGAAAAAATGAAACAGGAAGTGTGTTATAACTTCTGCATACATTAACTGATCTTGATGAAACTTCAGCAGTGTGTTCGTTGTAAGAGGCCGATCGCACAGATGTGACTATTGTGAGTCAAAGTTATAGCGCCACCAACAGGCAGCAGGAAGTACATCACTATTAAAATGCTTTGAAATCACTGTCTTATTTTTACCAGATTTGCTTCAAACTTTATGTGTACAATGTAGACACACGGCAGATGTAAACCTGTGAAAGGATTATTGATATCTTAGATACTGTTGCCGTGGCAACGCATCAAACTTTAATATTCTTTTTTTATGCTTTTGAGACTCTTAACATACTTGAAATTGCATGAAACTCGACAGACACATCACATTTATTATCCAGTAGACATGTGCAAAGTTTCAGAAACGGGCGTGGTGAGGGGCTCAGTAGCGCCACCTTTAGTCATAAGTGGGGGTGTTAGTTTTATCAACAGCAACAAAACTTGGTATGTGTATTGTTCTCATCAAGACGGACAACTTTCTAATTTACATGAACCATCTCTGACCAACAGGAAGAGAGATATTTTGGTTTGAATGTGGATTTTCTGAAGAATTTTCTCTCCCTCTCTGTGTCTGTGTGTGTGTGAGGGGAGGGGGGGATTTGACTATTGCTTTTATATTGTTAATCAAGGTTTCAGGGGCTTTTGGGGTCCTTAACGTGCTCAAAAACTCTTGAAACTTTGCACACAGGTCAGAACCCACGGCCATCAGGGCCGGGCTGAAGCTGGGACCCGGGCGTGTCTGGGGGGCTCAACAGCGCCCCCTTGAACGGGGTTCTAAAACTTGATCCATATATCAAACACGCTCGCATGAATTAATATGAAACTCAGTACACATATAGATCTCATCGGGCCGAACAACTTTACCCCGGTCAAGTTTTACGCCAGCCCAACAGGAAGTCAGCTATTATGGGTTGTTTGGAAAACGCTTGCTGTGGAATGTGAAATACTCCTCCTAGAAAATTCACCGTGCCCCCTTCAAACTCGGTGTGGATGTAGTCAAGACATTGAGGATGCTAAATTGCGGACGGATTTTTGATATCTCGAACGGTTTGGCTGTGGCGAGGAATCGAATTTATGGCGAGAAAAGAGAAACACGGAAGTGGAATAACTTCTGCATACATTAACTGATCTTGATGAAACTTCAGCAGTGTGTTCGTGGTAAGAGGCCGATCAGATGGATGTAGCTATTGTGAGTCAAAGTTATAGCGCCACCAACTGGCAGCAGGAAGTGTGTCACTTTCAACATGCTTTTGACAAAAGTGGGGGGGTTAGTTTTAACTACAGTAAAGAAAAAATAGTTTGTATATTGTTCTCATCAAGCCGGACAACTTTCTAATTTACATTCAATAGCTCTGGCCATCAGGAAGTCAGATATTTTGGTCTGAATGTGGATTTTTTTGCAAAATCAGCCTCTGAATTTTTAGCCACTCCTCTTAAACTATTTATTTTATTCGTACCAAACTTTTTCAACATGATGAAACTACATTAAATATGCTAAATTGTGAATGGATAATAAATATCTCAAACGGTTTTGCTATGGCGAGGGATTAAATAATGTCCAAAAAGGAAACACTAAAAATCTTCTAAAAATGTAATTATATACCATTTATTTCTATATAAAAGTATACAAATATCACAACTAAACCCATTTTATTCTGTTTTTGCAATTCAAGAAGAATGAAAAAGTTAAAACAGGCTATTTAGTGCTATTTGGTTCAACAAAAAAGCAAACATAGGGCTATACTGCCCTCTTGTGTCCAAAAGGACATCAAAATAGTATATAAAACGTGCGTGATGCGTGATGGTTCTGCCGTGATCTTTGTTTAACTATTTTCGCTGCTGAAACAGAACAAAAACAGTCAACATTGCATCTAAAATGTAAGTGACTTAATTGTAACTGTTTATTAACCTGTTGTATGAAATCTAGGGGTGGGAGAAAAAATTTATTCTTAGATGCATCGCGATGCGGACGTGGACGATTCTGAATCGATTCACAAATGTCAAAAAATCGATTCTCTAAAAAAATATTTTCTAATAACGTAATATTGACGGAAGGCAAAAGGCGGAACTCTAAGCGGACGTGCGTGCAGTCTGTGGCGCGCACATAACAGAGAAGTTTCTTCTGCTCACCAAGGCTGCATTTATTTGATTAAAAATACAAACAAAAACAGTAATATTGTAAAATATTATTCCAATTTAAAACAGCTGCTTTCTATTTTAATATATTTTAAACTGTTATTTATTCCTGTGATCAAAGCTGAGTTTTCAGCATCATTACTCCAGTCGTCACTGTCACATGATCCTTCAGAAATTATTCTAATATGATGATTGATACTCAAGAAACATTCATTATTATTTTAAATGTCGAAAACAGTTGTGTACAGTCTTTGATGAATAGAAAGTTCAAAAGAACAGCATTTATCTGAAATCTAATGCTTTTGTAACGTTAAACACTACCGCTCAAAAGTTTTGGGTTAGTAATAATTAAAATTTTATTTTTTGGGGAAATAAATAAAATAAATCAGTACTTTTATTTATGAAGGATGAGTTAAACTGATCAACAGTTACAGTAAAGACATTTATAATGTTAAAAATATATATATTTGAAATATATGCTGTTCTTTTGAACTTTACATTCATCAAAGCATTTTGAAAAAAAAAAAAATCTGTACACAACTGTTTTCAACATTGAAAATAATAATGAATATTTATTGAGCATCAATCATCATATTAGTATGATTTCTGAAGGATCA
This sequence comes from Squalius cephalus, assembly GCF_949319135.1. Classification (NCBI taxonomy): domain Eukaryota; kingdom Metazoa; phylum Chordata; class Actinopteri; order Cypriniformes; family Leuciscidae; genus Squalius; species Squalius cephalus. Next base: position 239,664 of record NW_027645842.1, read on the forward strand.
TGTGACACTGAAGACTGGAGTAATGATGCTGAAAACTCAACTTTGATCACAGAAATGAATTACTATGTAAAATATTAAAAAATTGAAAACAGCTGTTTTAAATTGGAATAATATTTCACAATATTACTGTTTTTGTTTGTATTTTTAATCAATAAATGCAGCCTTGGTGAGCAGAAGAGACTTTTTCTAAAAACATTAAAAATCTTACTGACCCCAAACTTTTGAACAATAATATATATATATATATATATATATATATATATATATATATATATATATATATATGTGTATGTGTGTGTATTTATGTATGTATGTATGTATATGTATATGTATATATATATATATATATATATATATATATATATAAATATAGCTGCGAGCAGCGATGGAGGGCCAAAGCCGGCGGTACCGCCACCCCGGTGCCTTTAGGTAACTAAAGGCACCGGGGTTGCGGTGCCACCGGCTTGGGCCCGTAATCGCTGCTCGCAGCTATATTTATTATTATTATTATTATTTTGTCAACCTTTCGGGCACTTTTGGGGCCCTTACCATGCTCGAAAACTCTTGAAACTTTGCACACAGGTCAGAACCCGCGGCCATCAGGGCCGGGCTGAGGCTGGTACCCGGGCGTGGCAGGGGGACTCGACAGCGCCCCCTGGAACGGGATCCGAACACGTGTCCATAAATCAAACACGCTTGCATGTAATAATATGAAACTCGGTACACATATAGATCTCATCGGGCCGAACAACTTTCGTGCTCTAAGTTTTACGCCAGCCCAACAGGAAGTCGGCTATTTAGGGTTGTTTGGAAACGCATGCTGTGGAATTTAATGTACTCCTCCTAGAGAATTCATCCAATCTCCTCCAAACTCGGTCAGCATGAAGTCAAGACATTGAGGATGCTAAATTGCGGACAGATTTTTGATATCTCGAACGGTTTGGCCGTGGCGATGAAACGAATTTATGGCGAAAAAATTAAACAGGAAGTGTGTTATAACTTCTGCATACATTAACTGATCTTGATGAAACTTCAGCAGTGTGTTCGTTGTAAGAGGCCGATCGCACAGATGTGACTATTGTGAGTCAAAGTTATAGCGCCACCAACAGGCAGCAGGAAGTACATCACTATTAAAATGCTTTGAAATCACTGTCTTATTTTTACCAGATTTGCTTCAAACTTTATGTGTACAATGTAGACACACGGCAGATGTAAACCTGTGAAAGGATTATTGATATCTTAGATACTGTTGCCGTGGCAACGCATCAAACTTTAATATTCTTTTTTTATGCTTTTGAGACTCTTAACATACTTGAAATTGCATGAAACTCGACAGACACATCACATTTATTAGCCCGTAGACATGTGCAAAGTTTCAGAAACGGGCGTGGTGAGGGGCTCAGTAGCGCCACCTTTAGTCATAAGTGGGGGGGTTAGTTTTATCAACAGCAACAAAACAAAACTTGGTATGTGTATTGTTCTCATCAAGACGGACAACTTTCTAATTTACATGATCTATCTCCGACCAACAGGAAGAGAGATATTTTGGTTTGAATGTGGATTTTCTGAAGAATTTTCTCTCCCTCTCTCTGTGTCTCTGTGTGTGTGAGGGGAGGGGGGATTTGACTATTGCTTTTATATTGTTAATCAAGGTTTCAGGGGCTTTTGGGGTCCTTAACATGCTCAAAAACTCTTGAAACTTTGCACACAAGTCAGAACCCCCTGCCATCAGGGACGGGCTGAAGCTGGTACCCGGGCGTGGCAGGGGGGCTCAACAGCGCCCCCTTGAAAGGGGTCCCAAAACTTGGTCCATAGATCAAACACGCTTGCATGAATTAATATGAAACTCGGTACACATATAGATCTCATCGGGCCGAACAACTTTCCCCCGGTCAAGTTTTACGCCAGCCCAACGGGAAGTCGGCTATTATGGGTTGTTTGGAAAACGCTTGCTGTGGAATGCGAAGTACTCCTCCTAGAGAATTCATCCAATCCCCACCAAACTCGGTGTGCATGAAGTCAAGACATTGAGGATTCTAAATTGCGGACGGATTTTTGATATCTCGAACGGTTTGGCCGTGGCGAGGAAACGAAATTATGGCGAGAAAAGAGAAACACAAAGTGGTATAACTTCTGCATACATTAACTGATCTTCATGAAACTTCACCAGTGTGTTCGTGGTAAGAGGCCAATCAGATGGATGTAACTATTGTGAGCCAAAGTTATAGCGCCACCAACTGGCAGCAGGAAGTGTGTCACTTTCAACATGCTTTTGACAAAAGTGGGGGGGTTAGTTTTACCAACAGTTCCAAAAATCAGTATATATATTGGTCTCATCGAGTCAGACAACAACTTTCTAATTTACAGTTATTAGCTCAGAGCAAAAGGAAGTCAGATATTTTGGTTTGAATGTGGATTTTTTGGATATTTCAGACTCTGAGTTTTTAGCTACTCTTCCTAACTGGTTTATTTTATTCACACCAAACATTTTCAAAATGATGAAAATACATTAAAGATGCTAAATTGTGAACGGATATTAAACATCTCAAACGGTTTTGCTATAGTGAGGGACTTAAGTAATGTACAAAAAGGAAACTAAAAGCCTCATCTTCTAAAAATGTAATTAAAAAACATTTATTTCTATATAAAAGTATACAAATATCACAACTAAACCCATTTTATTCTTTTTTTTTTTTTTCAATTTAATAATAATTTATAAGTTTAAAAATAGTAATTGTACTATTTAGTCCCATAAAAGTCAAGTCATACATAGGGCTATACTGTCCTCTTGTGTTCAAAATCAGGTAGGCCTATTGTATCTACATAAAAATATACTAGGTTTGTGACGGTGAGAATATTTTACCACTGGTTAATCTATGTGTGACACCGCTGGGGGCTTTTGAATCGCCAACTTAAAAATGAAAGTAAAATATGCTCGTCCGCACTGACACTGATAGTGGTTGAGCGAGCTTGTCAAATGAATTCCTATGGAAGTAGGAATTAACTGAAAAACGTTCACTCTGTTCTGCTCGTTCCTCGCCGTGGATGCGCACCGTTATGAATGCCCGTGCAGCCATGAGCATTTTAGTTTAATTTTTAAAATGAGCGCCTTTCGGGGGGTGGATTGCTTGAAATTATTTTACAAAAGCACAATGTTGTGTTTTATTGCGACTGTACACAAATATAAGTTAACACTTTGCAGTTTGAATGTCGTCCTGTATAATGACGGAGTATGTTTTTATGTGTCCACTGTTCAATCGCGCCCACGCCACACACACACACACACACACACACACACACACACACGGTTTACTATCTTTGTGGGGACTCTCTATAGACTTAATGGTTTTATACTGTACAAACTGTATATTCTATCTCCTCACACTAACCCTACCCCTAAACCTACCTATCCCAGAAAACTTTCTGCATTTTTACATTTCCAAAAAAACTCATTCTGTATGATTTATAGGCTTGTTTACCCATGGGGACCTCTATTTAGGTCCCCACTGTGACATGAGTCCCCATGAGTCTGTGTGCATTCAGGTTGAAGTCCCCACCGGGATAGAAAAACATGAACACACATATACACACACACACACACACACACACACACACACACACACACACACACATACACACACACAAACACACATTCCAGCATTGCAATCTTGACATCGCAGCCTGTTCATTATAGCCTTGATAAAATATAATAATAAAATAGTTAACCTAACATATAAAAATTACACTGCTCTAAATAGTCAGTAGTACAATTCGTACATTCACAGTAAGCACCGCACCACTGTGATGTTTCAAGCACATTTTTGCGTGTGTGAAGAGGATGATTTTTTCAGTCGATATTGGAACACGAGTGAAGAACAAAGCCTACAATAAAGAATAGTTTAGCATCCAAATACATCGCAAATGCTGAAACATTTTGATTCTAATGAGAGGGTTACGTGAGCCCAACAGTGCTTACTTTCGTTTTTATTTTTACATTAAATTTAAAAGATTTGTTGTGGAATATTTTGAGTGTATCATAAAATCAGAATAAGGTAATAAGGTTTCTGTCTTTTATATATATATATATATATAAATATAGCTTCGAGCAGCGATGAAGGGCCAAAGCCGGCGGCACCGCCACCCCGGTGCCTTTAGGTAACTAAAGGCAACAGGGTTGCGGTGCCACCGGCTTGGGCCCGTAATCGCTGCTCGCAGCTATATTTATTATTATTATTATTATTATTTTGTCAACCTTTCGGCCACTTTTGGGGCCCTTAACATGCTCGAAAACTCTTGAAATTTTGCACACAGGTCAGAACCCGCGGCCATCAGGGCCGGACTGAAGCTGGTACCCGGGCGTGGCAGGGGGGCTCGACAGCGCCCCCTGGAACGGGATCCGAACACTTGTCCATAAATCAGACACGCTTGCATGTAATAATATGAAACTCGGTACACATATAGAACTCATCGGGCCGAACAACTTTCGTGCTCTAAGTTTTACGCCAGCCCAACAGGAAGTCGGCTATTTAGGGTTGTTTGGAAACGCATGCTGTGGAATTTAATGTACTCCTCCTAGAGAATTCATCCAATCTCCTCCAAACTCGGTCAGCATGAAGTCAAGACATTGAGGATGCTAAATTGCGGACGGATTTTTGATATCTCGAACGGTTTGGCCGTGGCGAGGAAACGAATTTATGGCGAAAAAATGAAACAGGAAGTGTGTTATAACTTCTGCATACATTAACTGATCTTGATGAAACTTCAGCAGTGTGTTCGTTGTAAGAGGCCGATCGCACAGATGTGACTATTGTGAGTCAAAGTTATAGCGCCACCAACAGGCAGCAGGAAGTACATCACTATTAAAATGCTTTGAAATCACTGTCTTATTTTTACCAGATTTGCTTCAAACTTTATGTGTACAATGTAGACACACGGCAGATGTAAACCTGTGAAAGGATTATTGATATCTTAGATACTGTTGCCGTGGCAACGCATCAAACTTTAATATTCTTTTTTTATGCTTTTGAGACTCTTAACATACTTGAAATTGCATGAAACTCGACAGACACATCACATTTATTATCCAGTAGACATGTGCAAAGTTTCAGAAACGGGCGTGGTGAGGGGCTCAGTAGCGCCACCTTTAGTCATAAGTGGGGGTGTTAGTTTTATCAACAGCAACAAAACTTGGTATGTGTATTGTTCTCATCAAGACGGACAACTTTCTAATTTACATGAACCATCTCTGACCAACAGGAAGAGAGATATTTTGGTTTGAATGTGGATTTTCTGAAGAATTTTCTCTCCCTCTCTGTGTCTGTGTGTGTGTGAGGGGAGGGGGGGATTTGACTATTGCTTTTATATTGTTAATCAAGGTTTCAGGGGCTTTTGGGGTCCTTAACGTGCTCAAAAACTCTTGAAACTTTGCACACAGGTCAGAACCCACGGCCATCAGGGCCGGGCTGAAGCTGGGACCCGGGCGTGGCTGGGGGGCTCAACAGCGCCCCCTTGAACAGGGTTCTAAAACTTGATCCATATATCAAACACGCTCGCATGAATTAATATGAAACTCGGTACACATATAGATCTCATCGGGCCGAACAACTTTACCCCGGTCAAGTTTTACGCCAGCCCAACAGGAAGTCAGCTATTATGGGTTGTTTGGAAAACGCTTGCTGTGGAATGTGAAATACTCCTCCAAGAAAATTCACCGTGCCCCCTTCAAACTCGGTGTGGATGTAGTCAAGACATTGAGGATGCTAAATTGCGGACGGATTTTTGATATCTCGAACGGTTTGGCTGTGGCGAGGAATCGAATTTATGGCGAGAAAAGAGAAACACGGAAGTGGAATAACTTCTGCATACATTAACTGATCTTGATGAAACTTCAGCAGTGTGTTCGTGGTAAGAGGCCGATCAGATGGATGTAGCTATTGTGAGTCAAAGTTATAGCGCCACCAACTGGCAGCAGGAAGTGTGTCACTTTCAACATGCTTTTGACAAAAGTGGGGGGGTTAGTTTTAACTACAGTAAAGAAAAAATAGTTTGTATATTGTTCTCATCAAGCCGGACAACTTTCTAATTTACATTCAATAGCTCTGGCCATCAGGAAGTCAGATATTTTGGTCTGAATGTGGATTTTTTTGCAAAATCAGCCTCTGAATTTTTAGCCACTCCTCTTAAACTATTTATTTTATTCGTACCAAACTTTTTCAACATGATGAAACTACATTAAATATGCTAAATTGTGAATGGATAATAAATATCTCAAACGGTTTTGCTATGGCGAGGGATTAAATAATGTCCAAAAAGGAAACACTAAAAATCTTCTAAAAATGTAATTATATACCATTTATTTCTATATAAAAGTATACAAATATCACAACTAAACCCATTTTATTCTGTTTTTGCAATTCAAGAAGAATGAAAAAGTTAAAACAGGCTATTTAGTGCTATTTGGTTCAACAAAAAAGCAAACATAGGGCTATACTGCCCTCTTGTGTCCAAAAGGACATCAAAATAGTATATAAAACTTTTTACCAGGTAGGCCAATATTGTATTTAAATATACATGTATTAGGTATGTGTCTGAGGATATTTTCCCACCGGTTAATCGACGTGTGACACGAGTGGGTGCTTTTAAATCGCTAATATAATAGTGTAAGAAAAATAATGATAATGTTGCACACACAAATCACACACATGTGGGAAAGAATGATGCTTTTAAACAACACTAAACCGCCATTAGGTGTCGCCAGGCATCCATCTTAATAAGCGAGTCATTGATTCATTCGTTCAAACGATTCGTTCGAATGAGTCGATCATGATTAAGACAGATGTTTATGGATTGATCATTCAATCTTTGAGTCAACCGATTCGTTAAAAATGCTGAATCGTTCAGTTATGAGAAAACACGTGATGCGTGATGGTTCTGCCGTGATCTTTGTTTAACTATTTTCGCTGCTGAAACAGAACAAAAACAGTCAACATTGCATCTAAAATGTAAGTGACTTAATTGTAACTGTTTATTAACCTGTTGTATGAAATCTAGGGGTGGGAGAAAAAATTTATTCTTAGATGCATCGCGATGCGGACGTGGACGATTCTGAATCGATTCACAAATGTCAAAAAATCGATTCTCTAAAAAAATATTTTCTAATAACGTAATATTGACGGAAGGCAAAAGGCGGAACTCTAAGCGGACGTGCGTGCAGTCTGTGGCGCGCACATAACAGAGAAGTTTCTTCTGCTCACCAAGGCTGCATTTATTTGATTAAAAATACAAACAAAAACAGTAATATTGTAAAATATTATTCCAATTTAAAACAGCTGCTTTCTATTTTAATATATTTTAAACTGTTATTTATTCCTGTGATCAAAGCTGAGTTTTCAGCATCATTACTCCAGTCGTCACTGTCACATGATCCTTCAGAAATTATTCTAATATGATGATTGATACTCAAGAAACATTCATTATTATTTTAAATGTCTAAAACAGTTGTGTACAGTCTTTGATGAATAGAAAGTTCAAAAGAACAGCATTTATCTGAAATCTAAAGCTTTTGTAACGTTAAACACTACCGCTCAAAAGTTTTGGGTTAGTAATAATTAAAATTGTATTTTTTGGGGAAATAAATAAAATAAATCAGTACTTTTATTTATGAAGGATGAGTTAAACTGATCAACAGTTACAGTAAAGACATTTATAATGTTAAAAATATATATATTTGAAATATATGCTGTTCTTTTGAACTTTACATTCATCAAAGCATTTTGAAAAAAAAAAAAATCTGTACACAACTGTTTTCAACATTGAAAATAATAATGAATATTTATTGAGCATCAATCATCATATTAGTATGATTTCTGAAGGATCTGTCATGATCCTGCCTCTTTCTCTGTCTCCCTCTGCTGGACACACACATAGCTCACACACAGTTCACCACTACGCTCCCTTTCATTACTGACAGCTATTATCACTTTTCAACACACTCATTCATCTCCACCTGTTCCTTATCTTCCCTTATTATCTCGGCTTCTTCTACCCTCTCTTTCCTAGTCTTGTTGTCAGATTGTTTGTTTTCTCTGATGCGTAAAGACCTGAGTATTATTGCAGTCCTGTCCTGTCCTGTCCTGTACTGTCCTGTGGATTTACTGTTTCTGCTGGAATTACTCTGCTGCCGTCATTATTCACCTACAGAGAACTGAGGCCTGTTACCTGCTCGGTGCCCGTCGCCAGAATCCTGTTCTGCTTCATTCACGAGGTCTGCTATTTTACCTGCTCTCTGTTCATCTGCCGCAGAGGAGGATTGTGTTCTCGTTATTACCAGCTGATGCTGGCATCTTCAGTTTGCTGTTTGGAACTCTCTGTTGAAAATACCTGTGGTCAGACTACTGCTTCGATTAAAGAACTGTGATTGTCACTTTTGCTTTTGAGTCCTCTCTTACCTTATCACAGAACAATCTGACCAAAGCATGGACTCAGCAAGTGGCAGTTCTTTCCAGTCGGCAGTCGAGCACCAGGGTGCCCTTTTGGGCAAACATGAGGAGGACATCTCCGCCGCTAGACACGCTGTCGAGACGCTAGCCGCTCAGATGTCAGAACTCTCCTGCCAGGTCCATACCATGCGCCTCCAACCCTCCACCTCACACGATCCTCACGACTCGCCGGAGCCCCGGGTTAATAATCCTCCTGTCTATTCGGGTGAGCCCACTCAATGTCGCTCTTTTTTGACCCAGTGTGAGGTGGTGTTCTCCCTACAGCCCGTGACGTACGCGAAGGAGAGAGCCAAGGTCGCTTACGTTATCTCCCTTCTCGCTGGTCGGGCTCGTGAATGGGGGGCGGCAAACAAGGAGCGCGAGAGGAGGATTGCGAATCGTCTCTGCATGTACTGCGCGGCGGCCAATCATTTCGTCTCGTCATGTCCAGTAAAAGCAAGCGCTCGTCAGTAGGCGGAGGGTTACTGGCGAGCGCCGTCACCAAGGTTACCCCTTCACGTTCGTGTACTACTCTTCCGGTGCTGCTTCATTGGTCTGAATCGTCAGTCGCCTGCTCCGCCTTAGTCGACTCTGGGGCAGAAGGAAATTTTGTCGATGAAGAATGGGCACTTCAGCAAGGTATTCCCATCACTCACTTAAGAGACTCCACCCCCCTTTACGCCCTAGATGGTAGTTCCCTTCCTAGAGTACAGAAAGAGACTATTCCATTGACTCTTACCGTTTCTGGTAATCACAGAGAGACAATTTCTTTTTTGATTTTTCGATCTCCATATACTCCTGTTGTGTTGGGCCATCCTTGGCTTAAGCTCCATAATCCTCACATTGATTGGTCCAAGGGATCCATTTTTTCATGGAAGTTGTCATGTCATGTTGAGTGTTTAGTTTCTGCTGTTCCCCCTGTCTCTTCTGTTTCTGTTTTTCAGGAAGAGGCGGGGGATTTGTCTGGAGTTCCGGAGGAATATCTCGATTTGCGGGAGGTTTTCAGTCGTTCCCGGGCCACTTCTCTCCCCCCTCACCGTCCTTACGACTGCAGTATTGATCTTCTCCCTGGAACCACTCCTCCGCGGGGAAGACTCTACTCACTTTCTGCTCCTGAACGGGAGGCGTTAGAGAATTATCTGTCCGAGTCTCTAAATGCTGGTACCATAGTTCCGTCCTCGTCGCCTGCCGGCGCTGGTTTCTTTTTTGTCAAGAAAAAAGATGGGTCTTTGCGCCCCTGCATAGATTATCGGGGGCTGAATGACATCACTGTCAAGAATCGCTATCCCTTGCCATTGATGTCATCAGCCTTCGAGATCTTGCAGGGGGCAAAGATTTTTACAAAACTCGATCTCCGTAACGCCTATCATTTGGTACGGATTAGAGAAGGGGACGAATGGAAGACCGCCTTTAACACACCTCTCGGGCACTTTGAATATAGGGTTCTTCCGTTCGGATTGGTCAACGCTCCCGCCGTCTTTCAGGCTCTTGTCAATGACGTCCTTCGGGACATGCTCAACATATTCGTGTTCGTCTATCTCGATGACATTTTAATTTTCTCTCCCTCTTGTCAAGTCCACGTTCAACACGTTCGTCGTGTCCTCCAACGCTTACTCGAGAACCGACTCTTTGTCAAGGCTGAAAAGTGCACGTTTCACGCGTCCTCCGTTACGTTCCTGGGCTCAGTCATCTCCGCAGAGGGGATCAGTATGGATACAGCCAAGGTCCAGGCTGTCGCCAGCTGGCCCGTCCCTGACTCTCGTGTCTCGTTACAACGCTTTCTCGGTTTTTCGAATTTTTATCGGCGTTTCATACGCAATTTTAGCCAAGTAGCCGCGCCGCTCACCGCCTTGACGTCGGTTAAGTCCAATTTTAGATGGTCCGAGTCTGCTCAAGAGGCTTTTGACCGTCTAAAAAGACTTTTTACCTCTGCGCCCATTCTTCTAACCCCGGATGTCACTAGACAGTTTATTGTTGAAGTCGACGCTTCTGAGCTGGGAGTAGGAGCTGTTCTGTCTCAGCGATCAGTCTCAGATGGCAAGATACACCCGTGCGCTTTTTTTTCTCGTCGATTCTCTTCCGCAGAGCGAAATTACGATGTTGGTAATCGCGAGCTGCTTGCCATCCGCCTGGCTTTAAGTGAATGGCGACACTGGCTAGAGGGCTCCTCTGTCCCTTTTATCGTCTGGACTGACCATCGTAATTTGGAATATATCCGTTCGGCCAAGAGATTGAATGCACGTCAAGCTCGGTGGGCGCTATTTTTTACGCGCTTCGACTTCTCCATCTCTTACCGCCCAGGCTCTAAGAACGCCAAGCCTGACGCATTGTCTCGTCTCTTTGATTCCCCGACCACCGTCACCTCCAGGGAGGAGATTATTCCCCCCGGTCGTGTAGTGGGTACTACGGTTTGGGGAATCGAGAGACAGGTTAAGCGTTCACTTTCTCGTGTCGTCAGCCCGCGAAACTGCCCTAGGGGCTATCTTTTTGTCCCGATGCCTACGCGTTTAGCTGTTCTTCAGTGGGGTCATGCATCCAAATTAACTGCCCATCCCGGCGACCGGGGCACGATCGCATCTATCCGCCAACGTTTCTGGTGGCCCACGTTAGACCGTGATGCGCGTCGTTTTATCGCGTCCTGTCCTGTCTGTGCCCAGACCAAGGCTAGTAATTCTCCTCCTGCTGGTTTGCTGCGTCCGCTACCGGTTCCTACTCGTCCGTGGTCCCATATTGGTCTCGACTTTATTACTGGCCTCCCTCCATCGGCTGGTAATACCGTCATCCTGACTGTGGTCGATCGTTTTTCTAAATCCGCTCACTTTATCCCACTCGCCAAACTCCCCTCTGCCAAGGAGACAGCCCAGATTATGGTTAATCATGTGTTCAAGTTGCATGGGTTACCTACCGACATCGTTTCCGATAGGGGTCCACAATTCGCCTCGCAGTTTTGGAGAGAATTTTGTCGCCTCATTGGCGCCACTGCCAGCCTTTCCTCGGGTTTTCACCCCCAGACTAATGGTCAGGCCGAACGGGCCAATCAGATTGTCGTCCGTACTCTTCGCAGTCTAGCCTATCGTAATCCTGCGTCCTGGGCTGAGCAGCTTCCCTGGGCAGAATATGCCCACAACTCTCTTCCATCTTCTGCCACGGGTCTCTCTCCCTTTCATTGTTGTCTCGGCTATCAGCCCCCTTTATTCGCGTCACAAGAGACTAACTCTAACTGCCCGTCCGTTCAGACTTTCATCAGTCGCTGCAAGCGTACTTGGAGGAGGGTGAGATCCGCTATTTGTCGTTCGAGAAGACGCATGAGTATCGCTGCTAACCGGTCTCGTGTCAAGAGTCCTCGTTATATGACTGGTCAGAGAGTGTGGCTTTCCACGGCAAATTTACCTCTCCAGTCCGAGTCTCGTAAACTTGCGCCTCGTTTCATCGAACCATTCCGTATAATCAAGATCATTAATCATGTCGCTGTCAAGCTTAGTCTGCCGCCTAATCTTCGTCGTGTCCACCCAGTATTTCACGTTTCTTGTCTTAAACCTGTAAATCGTCCACCCTCTCGTGCCTCGTTCTCCGACGTTCGTATTGAGGGTTCTCCTGTCTACACTGTCCGTAAGATTATGGACATGCGCCGTCGTGGTCGTGGGCACCAATATTTGGTCGATTGGGAGGGGTATGGTCCTGAGGAGAGAAGCTGGGTCTCCCCCCGGGACATTCTGGATCCCTCGCTCATTGATGATTTCCTCCGGTCTCGCCAGTGCTCCCCCTCAGGAGCGCCAGGTGGCGCTCTTTGAAGGGGGGGTACTGTCATGATCCTGCCTCTTTCTCTGTCTCCCTCTGCTGGACACACACATAGCTCACACACAGTTCACCACTACGCTCCCTTTCATTACTGACAGCTGTTATCACTTTTCATCACGCTCATTCATCTCCACCTGTTCCTTATCTTCCCTTATTATCTCGGCTTCTTCTACCCTCTCTTTCCTAGTCTTGTTGTCAGATTGTTTGTTTTCTCTGATGCGTAAAGACCTGAGTATTATTGCAGTCCTGTCCTGTCCTGTCCTGTACTGTCCTGTGGATTTACTGTTTCTGCTGGAATTACTCTGCTGCCGTCATTATTCACCTACAGAGAACTGAGGCCTGTTACCTGCTCGGTGCCCGTCGCCAGAATCCTGTTCTGCTTCATTCACGAGGTCTGCTATTTTACCTGCTCTCTGTTCATCTGCCGCAGAGGAGGATTGTGTTCTCGTTATTACCAGCTGATGCTGGCATCTTCAGTTTGCTGTTTGGAACTCTCTGTTGAAAATACCTGTGGTCAGACTACTGCTTCGATTAAAGAACTGTGATTGTCACTTTTGCTTTTGAGTCCTCTCTTACCTTATCACAGGATCATGTGACACTGAAGACTGGAGTAATGATGCTGAAAACTCAACTTGGATCACAGAAATGAATTACTATGTAAAATATTTAAAAATTGAAAACAGCTGTTTTAAATTGGAATAATATTTCACAATATTACTGTTTTTGTTTGTATTTTTAATCAATAAATGCAGCCTTGGTGAGCAGAAGAGACTTCTCCTAAAAACATTAAAAATCTTACTGACCCCAAACTTTTGAACAATAATATATATATATATATATATATATATATATATATATATATATATATATATGTATGTGTGTGTATGTATGTATGTATATATATATATATATATATATATATAAATATAGCTGCGAGCAGCGATGGAGGGCCAAAGCCGGCGGTACCGCCACCCCGGTGCCTTTAGGTAACTAAAGGCACCGGGGTTGCGGTGCCACCGGCTTGGGCCCGTAATCGCTGCTCGCAGCTATATTTATTATTATTATTATTATTATTATTATTTTGTCAACCTTTCGGGCACTTTTGGGGCCCTTAACATGCTCGAAAACTCTTGAAATTTTGCACACAGGTCAGAACCCGCGGCCATCAGGGCCGGGCTGAAGCTGGTACCCGGGCGTGGCAGGGGGCCTCGACAGCGCCCCCTGGAACGGGATCCGAACACTTGTTCATAAATCAGACACGCTTGCATGTAATAATATGAAACTCGGTACACATATAGACCTCATCGGGCCGAACAACTTTCGTGCTCTAAGTTTTACGCCAGACCAACAGGAAGTCAGCTATTATGGGTTGTTTGGAAACGCATGCTGTGGAATTTGATGTACTCCTCCTAGGAAATTCATCCATTCGCCTCCAAACTCGGTCGGCATGAAGTCAAGACATTGAGGATGCTAAATTGCGGACGGATTTTTGATATCTCGAGCGGTTTGGCCGTGGCAAGGAAACGAATTTATGGCGAATAATTCAAACAGGAAGTGTGTTATAACTTCTGCATACATTAACTGATCTTGATGAAACTTCAGCAGTGTGTTAGTTGTAAGAGGCCGATCACATGGATGTGACATTTGTGAGTCAAAGTTGTAGCGCCACCAACTGGCAACAGGAAGTGTGTTACTTTCAAAATGCTTTGAAATCACCCTCTTATTTTTACCCGATTTGCTTAAAACTTTATGTGTATAATGTAAACACACGGAAGATGTAGACCTGTGAAAGGATTATTGATATCTTAGATACTGTTGCCGTGGCAACACATTAAACTTTAATATTCTTTTCGGATGCTTTTGAGACTCTTCACATGCTTGAAAATGCATGAAACTCGACAGACACATCACATTTATTATCCAGTAGACATGTGCAAAGTTTCAGAAACGGCCGTGGTGAAATGGCTCAGTAGCGCCACCTTGAGTCAAAAATGGGGGCTTAGTTTTTCCTAGAATCACAAAACTTGGTAGGTGTATTGTTCTCATCAAGCCGGACAACTTTCTAATTTACAGTCATAACCTCAGACCACCAGGAAGTCAGATATTTTGGTTTGAATGTGGATTTTCTGGAGAATTTTCTCTCTCTCTGTGTGTGTCTGTGTGTGTGTGTGTGTGGGGGGGGGGGGTTATTAGGGCCCAAGCCCTGAAAGGGCGAAGGCCCTATTGTTTCCGGTAGGATTATTATTATTATTAGGGCCCAAGCCCTGAAAGGGCGAAGGCCCTATTGTTTCCGGTAGGATTATTATTAGGGCCCAAGCCCTGAAAGGGCGAAGGCCCTATTGTTTTCGGTAGGATTATTAGGGCCCGAGCACCGATGGTGTGAGGACCCTCTTGGAATTGCTCTGTTTATTATTATTATTATTATTATTATTATTCTTCTCCGCATTGAATTGCATTTTTGAGGGCCTAAACATGCGCGAAAACTCACGAAACTTTGCACACGCGTCAGAACTGGCGAAAATTTACATCTGATATAGGTTTCAGAATTGGACGGGGCAAAATGGCTCGATAGCGCCACCTATAAAAGTTCAACGGAGTGCGCCTCCCGCAACGTTCAACGTACGTGCACGAAATTCGGTACATACGTGTAATGACCTAATACCTACAAAAAAGTCTCTTGGAGCATAGCCCTAAACACAACAGGAAGTCAGCCATTTTGAACTTCCTCTCAGATTTTTGTGCAGTTTTTGCCATTTTCAGGCCTCGTACTTTAACGAACTCCTCCTACAGTTTTAATCTGATCATCTTCAAATTTGGTGAGTGTAATCTTAAGGCCTTTGCGACGTTAAATTGCGAAGATCTTGAGTTTTCGTCGAAGGGCGGGTCCTCGGCGGCCTTACAAATTTCGATGTTTCGCCATGAAACAGGAAGTTGCTGTAACTCAGGCATGGAATGTCCAATCTGCCCCAAACTTCACACGTTTGATAAGAGTTCTGTCCTGAACACATGGCCATGCTCATATTCAGTTATAGTCATAGCGCCACCTGCTGGCAACAGGAAGTGACATGTTTAACACTGTTATGGACTCCTAATAACATATAAAAAAGTGCCAGCAAGTGCTAAACATGCTAACAACATACTAGAAGCATGCTAAAACATGCTAGCAAACTCTTAGCTAAGTGCTAAAGCATGCTATTATTGCAATTAAATAGGAATTTGCTGTAACTCAGGCATGGAATGTCCAATCTGCCCCAAACTTCACACTTTTGATAAGCGTTCTGTCCTGAACACATCTACATGATAATATTCAGTTATAGTAATAGTGCCACCTACTGGCAACAGGAAGTGTCATGTTTAACACGTTGATGCCATTCTAGCAACATGTTAAAAATGCCATTGAGGTCTAAACATGCTAGAAACATGTTAAAACATGCTAGCTAATGTTAAAACATGCTAGTAATACTTAGCTAAGTGGTAAAGCATGCTAATTCAATGAAACAGGATGTTGTTGTTACTCAAGAAGGCAATGTCCAATATGCGCCAAACTTCACACTTTTAATAAACGTTCTGTCCTGAACACATGACCATGCTCATATTCAGTTACAGTCATAGTGCCACCTGCTGGCAACAGGAAGTGACATGTTAAACACTGTTGTGGACATAAAAACATATAAAAAAAGTGCCAGCAAGTGCTAAACATGCTAACAACATACTAGAAACATGCTAGCAAACACTTAGCTAAGTGCTAAAGCATGCTATTGCTGCAATTAAATAGGAATTTGCTGTAACACAGGCATGGAATGTCCAATCTGCCCCAAACTTCACACGTTTGATAAGAGTCATGGCCTGAACACATCTACATGAGAATATTCAGTTATAGTAATAGCGCCACCTGCTGTCAACAGGAAGTGACATGTTTAACACTGTTGTGGTCTCCTAATAACATATATAAAAGAGCCAGCAAGTGCTAAACAGGTTAGCAACATACTAGAAACATGCTAGCAAACACTTAGCTAAGTGATAAAGCATGCTATTACTGCAATTAAATAGGAATTTGCTGTAACTCAGGCATGGAACGTCCAATCTGCCCCAAACTTCACATGTTTGATAAGAATCATGGCCTGAACGCATGCCTATGCTCAAATTCAGTTACAGTAATAGCGCCACCTACTGGCAACAGGAAGTGACATGTTTAACACGTTGATGCCGTTCTAGCAACATGTTAAAAATGCCATTGAGTTCTAAACATGCTAGAAACATATTAAAACATGCTAGCAATACTTAGCTAAGTGCTAAAGCATGCTAATTCAATGAAACAGGACTTTGTTGTTACTCAAGAAGGCAATGTACAATCTACCCCAAACGTCACACGTTTGATAAGAGTTATCTCTTGAACACATGTCCATGCTCATATTTAGTTATAGTCATAGCGCCACCTGCTGGCAACAGGAAGTGACGTTTAACACTGTTCTTGACTCCTAATAACATATAAAAAAATGCCAGTAGGTGCTAAACATCCTACCAACATACTAGAGACATGCTAAAACATAATAGCAAACACTTAGCTAAGTGCTAAAGAATGATATTACTGCAATTAAATATGAATTTGCTGTAACTCAGGCATGGAATGTCCAATCTGCCCCAAACTTCACACTTTTGATAAGCGTTCTGTCCTGAACACATGACCATGCTTATATTCAGTTACAGTCATAGCGCCACCTGCTGGCAACAGGAAGTGACATGTTTAACACTGTTGTGGACTCCTAATAACATATAAAAAAGTGCCAGCAAGTGTTAAACATGCTAACAACATACTAGAAACATGCTAAAACATGCTAGCAAACTCTTAGCCAAGTGCTAAAGCATGCTATTATTGCAATTAAATAGGAATTTGCTGTAACTCAGGCATGGAATGTCCAATCTGCCCCAAACTTCACACTTTTGATAAGAGTCATGGCCTGAACACATCTACATGAGAATGTTCAGTTATAGTAATAGCGCCACCAACTGGCAACAGGAAGTGACATGTTTAACACGTTGATGCCGTTCTAGCAACATGTTAAAACATGCTAACAATGCTTAGCTAAGTTCTAAAGAATGCTAATTCAATGAAACATGACTTTGTTGTTACTCAAGAAGGCAATGTCCAATTTGCACCAAACTTCACACGTTTGATAAGAGTTCTGTCCTGAACACACATCCATGCTCATATTCAGTTATAGTCATAACGCCACCTACTGGCAACAGAAACTGACATGGTTAACACAGTAATGCAGTACTAACCACATAATTATTGTGTACTAAGCATGCTAGAAACAGACTGAACATGCTAGCAACACTTAGCTGAGTCATGAAGCATGCTATTATCACCATTATACAAAACATTTTGTAACTGACTTTGACATACTCTTACTATATATACCTCCTTAAATGTACATTTCCCAACCATGCTCTGCCTTCCTAAAGCCACCGAGTGTTGATGGCACGGGTGCGAGGGCCCTTTCATCGCTGCTTGCAGCTTTAATTATTATTATTATTATTATTATTATTATTATTATTTTGTCAACCTTTCGGGCACTTTTGGGGCCCTTAACATGCTCGAAAACTCTTGAAACTTTGCACACAGGTCAGAACCCGCGGCCATCAGGGCCGGGCTGAGGCTGGTACTCGGGCGTGGCAGGGGGGCTCGACAGCGCCTCCTGGAACGGGATCCGAACACGTGTCCATAAATCAAACACGCTTGCATGTAATAATATGAAACTCGGTACACATATAGATCTCATCGGGCCGAACAACTTTCGTGCTCTAAGTTTTACGCCAGCCCAACAGGAAGTCGGCTATTTAGGGTTGTTTGGAAACGCATGCTGTGGAATTTAATGTACTCCTCCTAGAGAATTCATCCAATCTCCTCCAAACTCGGTCAGCATGAAGTCAAGACATTGAGGATGCTAAATTGCGGACGGATTTTTGATATCTCGAACGGTTTGGCCGTGGCGAGGAAACGAATTTATGGTGAAAAAATGAAACAGGAAGTGTGTTATAACTTCTGCATACATTAACTGATCTTGATGAAACTTCAGCAGTGTGTTCGTTGTAAGAGGCCGATCGCACAGATGTGACTATTGTGAGTCAAAGTTATAGCGCCACCAACAGGCAGCAGGAAGTACATCACTATTAAAATGCTTTGAAATCACTGTCTTATTTTTACCAGATTTGCTTCAAACTTTATGTGTACAATGTAGACACACGGCAGATGTAAACCTGTGAAAGGATTATTGATATCTTAGATACTGTTGGCGTGGCAACGCATCAAACTTTAATATTCTTTTTTTATGCTTTTGAGACTCTTAACATACTTGAAATTGCATGAAACTCGACAGACACATCACATTTATTAGCCCGTAGACATGTGCAAAGTTTCAGAAACGGGCGTGGTGAGGGGCTCAGTAGCGCCACCTTTAGTCATAAGTGGGGGGGTTAGTTTTATCAACAGCAACAAAACTTGGTATGTGTATTGTTCTCATCAAGACGGACAACTTTCTAATTTACATGATCTATCTCTGACCAACAGGAAGAGAGATATTTTGGTTTGAATGTGGATTTTCTGAAGAATTTTCTCTCCCTCTCTCTGTGTCTCTGTGTGTGTGAGGGGAGGGGGGATTTGACTATTGCTTTTATATTGTTAATCAAGGTTTCAGGGGCTTTTGGGGTCCTTAACATGCTCAAAAACTCTTGAAACTTTGCACACAAGTCAGAACCCCCTGCCATCAGGGACGGGCTGAAGCTGGTACCCGGGCGTGGCAGGGGGGCTCAACAGCGCCCCCTTGAAAGGGGTCCCAAAACTTGGTCCATAGATCAAACACGCTTGCATGAATTAATATGAAACTCGGTACACATATAGATCTCATCGGGCCGAACAACTTTCCCCCTGTCAAGTTTTACGCCAGCCCAACAGGAAGTCGGCTATTATGGGTTGTTTGGAAAACGCTTGCTGTGGAATGCGAAGTACTCCTCCTAGAGAATTCATCCAATCCCCACCAAACTCGGTGTGCATGAAGTCAAGACATTGAGGATTCTAAATTTTGGACAGATTTTTGATATCTCGAACGGTTTGGCCGTGGCGAGGAAACGAAATTATGGCGAGAAAAGAGAAACACGAAGTGGTATAACTTCTGCATACATTAACTGATCTTCATGAAACTTAACCAGTGTGTTCGTGGTAAGAGGCCGATCAGATGGATGTAACTATTGTGAGCCAAAGTTATAGCGCCACCAACTGGCAGCAGGAAGTGTGTCACTTTCAACATGCTTTTGACAAAAGTGGGGGGGTTAGTTTTACCAACAGTTCCAAAAATCAGTATATATATTGGTCCCATCGAGTCAGACAACTTTCTAATTTACAGTTATTAGCTCAGAGCAAAAGGAAGTCAGATATTTTGGTTTGAATGTGGATTTTTTGGATATTTCAGACTCTGAGTTTTTAGCTACTCTTCCTAACTGGTTTATTTTATTCACACCAAACTTTTTCAAAATGATGAAAATACATTAAAGATGCTAAATTGTGAACGGATATTAAACATCTCAAACGGTTTTGCTATAGTGAGGGACTTAAGTAATGTACAAAAAGGAAACTAAAAGCCTCATCTTCTAAAAATGTAATTAAAAAACATTTATTTCTATATAAAAGTATACAAATATCACAACTAAACCCATTTTATTCTTTTTTTTTTTTTTCAATTTAATAATTATTTATAAGTTTAAAAATAGTAATTGTACTATTTAGTCCCATAAAAGTCAAGTCATACATAGGGCTATACTGTCCTCTTGTGTTCAAAATCAGGTAGGCCTATTGTATCTACATAAAAATATACTAGGTTTGTGACGGTGAGAATATTTTACCACTGGTTAATCTATGTGTGACACCGCTGGGGGCTTTTGAATCGCCAACTTAAAAATGAAAGTAAAATATGCTCGTCCGCACTGACACTGATAGTGGTTGAGCGAGCTTTTCAAATGAATTCCTATGGAAGTAGGAATTAACTGAAAAACGTTCACTCTGTTCTGCTCGTTCCTCGCCGTGGATGCGCACCGTTATGAATGCCCGTGCAGCCATGAGCATTTTAGTTTAATTTTAAAATGAGCGCCTTTCGGGGGGTGGATTGCTTGAAATTATTTTACAAAAGCACAATGTTGTGTTTTATTGCGACTGTACACAAATATAAGTTAACACTTTGCAGTTTGAATGTCGTCCTGTATAATGACGGAGTATGTTTTTATGTGTCCACTGTTCAATCGCGCCCACGCCACACACACACACACACACACACACACACACGGTTTACTATCTTTGTGGGGACTCTCCATAGACTTAATGGTTTTATACTGTACAAACTGTATATTCTATCTCCTCACACTAACCCTACCCCTAAACCTACCTATCCCAGAAAACTTTCTGCATTTTTACATTTCCAAAAAAACTCATTCTGTATGATTTATAAGCTTGTTTACCCATGGGGACCTCTATTTAGGTCCCCACTGTGACATGAGTCCCCATGAGTCTGTGTGCATTCAGGTTGAAGTCCCCACCGGGATAGAAAAACATGAACACACATATATACACACACACACACACACACACACACACACACACACACACACACACAAACACACATTCCAGCATTGCAATCTTGACATCGCAGCCTGTTCATTATAGCCTTGATAAAATATAATAATAAAATAGTTAACCTAACATATAAAAATTACACTGCTCTAAATAGTCAGTAGTACAATTCGTACATTCACAGTAAGCACCGCACCACTGTGATGTTTCAAGCACATTTTTGCGCGTGTGAAGAGGATCATTTTTTCCGTCGATATTGGAACACGGGTGAAGAACAAAGCCTACAATAAAGAATAGTTTAGCATCCAAATACATCGCAAATGCTGAAACATTTTTATTCTAATGAGAGGGTTACGTGAGCCAAACAGTGCTTACTTTCGTTTTTATTTTTACATTAAATTTAAAAGATTTGTTGTGGAATATTTTGAGTGTATCATAAAATCAGAATAAGGTAATAAGGTTTCTGTCTTTTATATATATATATATATATATATATATATATATAAATATAGCTGCGAGCAGCGATGAAGGGCCAAAGCCGGCGGCACCGCCACCCCGGTGCCTTTAGGTAACTAAAGGCAACAGGGTTGCGGTGCCACCGGCTTGGGCCCGTAATCGCTGCTCGCAGCTATATTTATTATTATTATTATTATTTTGTCAACCTTTCGGGCACTTTTGGGGCCCTTAACATGCTCGAAAACTCTTGAAATTTTGCACACACGTCAGAACCCGCGGCCATCAGGGCCGGACTGAAGCTGGTACCCGGGCGTGGCAGGGGGGCTCGACAGCGCCCCCTGGAACGGGATCCAAACACGTGTCCGTAAATCAAACACGCTTGCATGTAATAATATGAAACTCGGTACACATATAGATCTCATCGGGCCGAACAACTTTCGTGCTCTAAGTTTTACGACAGCCAAACAGGAAGTTGGCTATTTAGCGTTGTTTGGAAACGCATGCTGTGGAATTTAATGTACTCCTCCTAGGGAATTCATCGATTTGCCTCCAAACTCGGTGTGCAGGAAGTCAAGACATTGAGGATGCTAAATTGCGGACGGATTTTTGATATCTCGAACGGTTTGGCCGTGGCGAGGAAACAAATTTATGGCGAAAAAATGAAACAGGAAGTGTGTTATAACTTCTGCATACATTAACTGATCTTGATGAAACTTCAGCAGTGTGTTCGTTGTAAGAGGCCGATCACATGGATGTGACTATTGTGAGTCAAAGTTATAGCGCCACCAACAGGCAGCAGGAAGTACATCACTTTCAAAATGCTTTGAAATCAAGGTCTTATTTTTACCCGATTTGCTTCAAACTTTATGTGTATAATGTAGACACACGGCAGATGTAAACCTGTGAAAGGATTATTGATATCTTAGATACTGTTGCCGTGGCAACGCATCAAACTTTAATATTATTTTTTGATGCTTTTGAGACTCTTAACATACTTGAAATTGCATGAAACTCAACAGACACATCACATTTATTAGCCCGTAGACATGTGCAAAGTTTCAGAAACGGGCGTGGTGGAATGGCTCAGTAGCGCCACCTTTAGTCAAAAATGGGGGCTTAGTTTTTCCTAGAATCACAAAACTTGGTATGTGTATTGTTCTCATCAAGACGGACAACTTTCTAATTTACATGAACCATCTCCGACCAACAGGAAGAGAGATATTTTGGTTTGAATGTGGATTTTCTGAAGAATTTTCTCTCTCTCTCTCTGTGTCTGTGTGTGTGAGGGGAGGGGGGGATTTGACTATTGCTTTTATATTGTTAATCAAGGTTTCAGGGGCTTTTGGGGTCCTTAACGTGCTCAAAAACTCTTGAAACTTTGCACACAGGTCAGAACCCACGGCCATCAGGGCCGGGCTGAAGCTGGTACCCGGGCGTAGCTGGGGGGCTCAACAGCGCCCCCTTGAACGGGGTTCTAAAACTTGATCCATATATCAAACACGCTCGCATGAATTAATATGAAACTCGGTACACATATAGATCTCATCGGGCCGAACAACTTTACCCCGGTCAAGTTTTACGCCAGCCCAACAGGAAGTCGGCTATTATGGGTTGTTTGGAAAACGCTTGCTGTGGAATGTGAAATACTCCTCCTAGAAAATTCACCGTGTCCCCTTCAAACTCGGTGTGCATGTAGTCAAGACTTTGAGGATGCTAAATTGCGGACGGATTTTTGATATCTCGAACGGTTTGGCTGTGGCGAGGAATCGAATTTATGGCGAGAAAAGAGAAACACGGAAGTGGAATAACTTCTGCATACATTAACTGATCTTGATGAAACTTCAGCAGTGTGTTCGTGGTAAGAGGCCGATCAGATGGATGTAGCTATTGTGAGTCAAAGTTATAGCGCCACCAACTGGCAGCAGGAAGTGTGTCACTTTCAACATGCTTTTGACAAAAGTGGGGGGGTTAGTTTTAACTACAGTAAAGAAAAAACAGTTTGTATATTGTTCTCATCAAGCCGGACAACTTTCTAATTTACATTCAATAGCTCTGGCCATCAGGAAGTCAGATATTTTGGTCTGAATGTGAATTTTTTTGCAAAATCAGCCTCTGAATTTTTAGCCACTCCTCTTAAACTATTTATTTTATTCGTACCAAACTTTTTCAACATGATGAAACTACATTAAATATGCTAAATTGTGAATGGATAATAAATATCTCAAACGGTTTTGCTATGGCGAGGGATTAAAGTAATGTCCAAAAAGGAAACACTAAAAATCTTCTAAAAATGTAATTATATACCATTTATTTCTATATAAAAGAATACAAATATCACAACTAAACCCATTTTATTCTGTTTTTGCAATTCAAGAAGAATGAAAAAGTTAAAACAGGCTATTTAGTGCTATTTGGTTCAACAAAAAAGCAAACATAGGGCTATACTGCCCTCTTGTGTCCAAAAGGACATCAAAATAGTATATAAAACTTTTTACCAGGTAGGCCAATATTGTATTTAAATATACATTTATTAGGTATGTGTCTGAGGATATTTTCCCACCGGTTAATCGACGTGTGACACGAGTGGGTGCTTTTAAATCGCTAATATAATAGTGAAAGAAAAATAATGATAATGTTGCACACACAAATCACACACATGTGGGAAAGAATGATGCTTTTAAACAACACTAAACCGCCATTAGGTGTCGCCAGGCATCCATCTTAATAAGCGAGTCATTGATTCATTCGTTCAAACGATTCGTTCGAATGAGTCGATCATGATTAAGACAGATGTTTATGGATTGATCATTCAATCTTTGAGTCAACCGATTCGTTAAAAATGCTGAATCGTTCAGTTATGAGAAAACACGTGATGGTTCTGCCGTGATCTTTGTTTAACTATTTTCGCTGCTGAAACAGAACAAAAACAGTCAACATTGAATCTAAAATGTAAGTGACTTAATTGTAACTGTTTATTAACCTGTTGTATGAAATCTAGGGGTGGGAGAAAAAAAATATTCTTAGATGCATCGCGATGCGGACGTGGACGATTCTGAATCGATTCACAAATGTCAAAAAATCGATTCTCTAAAAAAATATTTTTCTAATAACGTAATATTGACGGAAGGCAAAAGGCGGAACTCTAAGCGGACGTGCGTGCAGTCTGTGGCGCGCACATAACAGAGAAGTTTCTTCTGCTCACCAAGGCTGCATTTATTTGATTAAAAATACAAACAAAAACAGTAATATTGTAAAATATTATTCCAATTTAAAACAGCTGCTTTCTATTTTAATATATTTTAAACTGTTATTTATTCCTGTGATCAAAGCTGAGTTTTCAGCATCATTACTCCAGTCGTCACTGTCACATGATCCTTCAGAAATTATTCTAATATGATGATTAAAACTCAAGAAACATTCATTATTATTTTAAATGTCGAAAACAGTTGTGTACAGTCTTTGATGAATAGAAAGTTCAAAAGAACAGCATTTATCTGAAATCTAAAGCTTTTGTAACGTTAAACACTACCGCTCAAAAGTTTTGGGTTAGTAGGCTAATAATTAAAATTTTATTTTGGGGGGAAATAAATAAAATAAATCAGTACTTTTATTTATGAAGGATGAGTTAAACTGATCAACAGTTACAGTAAAGACATTTATAATGTTAAAAATATATATATTTGAAATATATGCTGTTCTTTTGAACTTTACATTCATCAAAGCATTTTGAAAAAAAAAATCTGTACACAACTGTTTTCAACATTGAAAATAATAATGAATATTTATTGAGCATCAATCATCATATTAGTATGATTTCTGAAGGATCATGTGACACTGAAGACTGGAGTAATGATGCTGAAAACTCAACTTTGATCACAGAAATGAATTACTATGTAAAATATTTAAAAATTGAAAACAGCTGTTTTAAATTGGAATAATATTTCACAATATTACTGTTTTTGTTTGTATTTTTAATCAATAAATGCAGCCTTGGTGAGCAGAAGAGACTTCTCCTAAAAACATTAAAAATCTTACTGACCCCAAACTTTTAAACAATAATAAATATATATATATATATATATATATATATATATATATATATATATATATATATATATATACATATATATGTATGTGTGTGTATGTATGTATGTATGTATGTATATATATATATATATATATATATATATATATATATATATATAAATATAGCTGCGAGCAGCGATGGAGGGCCCAAGCCGGTGGTACCGCCACCCCGGTGCCTTTAGGTAACTAAAGGCAACGGGGTTGCGGTGCCACCGGCTTGGGCCCGTAATCGCTGCTCGCAGCTATATTATTCCATTTAATCTTTGTTTTTCAAGGTTTCAGGGGCTTTTGGGGCCCTTAACTTGCTTTAAAACTCTTGAAACTTTTCACACAGGTCAGAACCCACGGTCCTCAGGGCCGGGCTAAAGCTGGTACACGGGCGTGGCAGGGGGGCTCAACAGCGCCCCCTTGGACACGGTCTGAAAAGTTGGTCCATATATCAAACATGCTTGCATGAATTAATATGAAACTCGGTACACATATAGATCTCATCGGGCCGAACAACTTCCGCACTCTAAGTTATTAGCTCCGCCCAACAGGAAGTCGGCTATTATGGGTTGTTTGGAAAACGCTTGCTGTGGAATGTGAAATACTCCTCCTAGAAAATTCACTGTGTCCCCTCCAAACTCGGTGTACATGTAGTCAAGACTTTGAGGATGCTAAATTGCGGACGGATTTTTGATATCTCGAACGGTTTGGCCGTGGCGAGGAATCGAATTTATGGCGAGAAAAGAGAAACACGAAGTGGAATAAATTCTGTATACATTGACTGATCTTGATGAAACTTCAGCAGTGTGTTCGTGGTAAGAGGCCGATCAGATGGATGTAACTATTGTGAGACAAAGTTATAGCGCCACCAACTGGCAGCAGGAAGTGTGTCACTTTCAACATGCTTTTGACAAAAGTGGGGGGGTTATTTTTAACTACAGTAAAAAAAAATAGTACGTATATTGTTCTCATCAAGCCGGACAACTTTCTAATTTACATTCATTAGCTCCAGCCATCAGGAAGTCAGATATTTTGGTCTGAATGTGGATTTTTTTGCAAAATCAGCCTCTGAATTTTTAGCCACTCCTCTTAAACTATTTATTTTATTCCCACCAAACTTTTTCAACATGATGAAAATACATTAAATATGCTAAATTGTGAATGGATAATAAATATCTCAAACGGTTTTGCTATAGTGAGGGACTAAAGTAATGTACAAAAAGGAAACTAAAAGCCTCATCTTCTAAAAATGTAATTAAAAACCATTTATTTCTATATAAAAGTATACAAATATCACAACTAAAACCCATTTTATTCTTTTTTTTTCAATTTAATAATAATTTATAAGTTTAAAAATAGTAATTGTACTATTTAGTCCCATAAAAGTCAAGTCATACATAGGGCTATACTGCCCTCTTGTGTTCAAAATCAGGTAGGCCTATTGTATCTACATAAAAATATACTAGGTTTGTGACGGTGAGAATATTTTACCACTGGTTAATCTATGTGTGACACCGCTGGGGGCTTTTGAATCGCCAACTTAAAAACGAAAGTAAAATATGCTCGTCCGCACTGACATTGATAGTGGTTGAGCGAGCGTTTCAAATGAATTCCTATGGAAGTAGGAATTAACTGAAAAACGTTCACTCTGTTCTGCTCGTTCCTCGCCGTGGATGCGCACCGTTATGAATGCCCGTGCAGCCATGAGCATTTTAGTTTAATTTTACAATTAGCGCCTTTCGGGGGGTGGATTGCTTGATATTATTTTACAAAAGCACAATGTTGTGTTTTATTGCGACTGTACACACATATAAGTTAACACTTTGCAGTTTGAATGTCGTCCTGTATAATGACGGATTATGTTTTTATGTGTCCACTCTTCAATCGCGCCCACGCCACACACACACACACACACACACGGTTTACTATCTTTGTGGGGACTCTCCATAGACTTAATGGTTTTTATACTGTACAAACTGTATATTCTATCTCCTCACACTAACCCTACCCCTAAACCTACCTATCCCAGAAAACTTTCTGCATTTTTACATTTCCAAAAAAACTCATTCATAGTGACTATTGTGAGTCAAAGTTATAGCGCCACCAACTGGCAGCAGGAAGTGTGTCACTTTCAAAATGCTTTGAAGTCACCGTCTTAATTTTACCCGATTTGCTTCAAACTTTATGTGTATAATGTAAACACACTGCAGATGTAGACCTGTGAAAGGATTATTGATATCTTAGACACTGTTGCCGTGGCAACGCATCAAATTTTAATATTCTTTTCGGATGCGTTTGAGACTCTTAGCATGCTTGAAATTGGATGAAACTCGACAGACACATAACACTTATTAGCCAGTAGACATGTGAAAAGTTTCAGAAACGGACGTGGCAGGGGGGCTCAACAGCGCCCTCTTGAACAGGGTCTGAAAACTTGGTCCATATATCAAACACGCTTGCATGAATTAATATGAAACTCGGTACACATATAGATTTCATCGGGCCGAACAACGTTCCCTCTGTCAAGTTTCACGCCAGCCCAACAGGAAGTCGGCTATTATGGGTTGTTTGGAAAACGCTTGCTGTGGAATTTGATGTACTCCTCCTAGAGAATTCATTCAATCACCTCCTAACTCAGTCAGCATGAAGTCAAGACATTGAGGATGCTAAATTGCGGATGGATTTTTGATATCTCGAACGGTTTGGCCGTGGCGAGGAAACAAATTTATGGCGAGAAAAGAGAGAGACGAAGTGTTATAACTTCTGCATACATTAACTGATCTTGATGAAACTTTAGCAGTGTGTTCATGGTAAGAGACCGATCAGATGGATGTAACTATTGTGAGTCAAAGTTATAGCGCCACCAACTGGCAGCAGGAAGTGTGTCACTTTCAAAATGTTTTTGACAAAAGTGCGGGGGTTAGTTTTACCCACAATTACAAAAATCAGTACGTATATTGGTCTCATCGAGCCGGACAACTTTCTAATTTACAGTCATTAGCTCTGACCAACAGGAAGTCAGATATTTTGGTTTGAATGTGAATTTATTTGAAAATTCAGCCTCTGCATTTTTACCCACTCCTGCTGAGTGGCTTATTTTATTCACACCAAACTTTTTCAACATGATGAAAATACATTAAAGATGCTAAATTGTGAACGGATATTGAATATCTCAAATGGTTTTGATATGGCGAGGGATTAAAGTAACGTAAAAAAAAGAATCAGAAAACATCTCATATCTTCAAAAAATGTAATTATACACCATTTATTTTTATATAAAATTATACAAATATCAGAACTAAACCCAATTTTGGGTTTATTCAGTTTTTTCAATTCAAGAATTATGTACAAGTTTAAAATCAGCCAGAATGCGCTATTTAGTAAAAAAAAAAAAAAAAAAATCATACATAGGGCTATACTGCCCTCTTGTGTTCAAAATCAGGTAGGCCCATTATATATTGTATTTATATATGAATATATTAGCGATGTGACTGAGAATTTTTTCCCACTGGTTATCGATGTGTGACACTGCGGCGGGGGCTTTTAAATCACTAACTTAAAGGGATACTCCACTTTAAATAAAAAATTCTGTCATCATATACTCACCCTCATGTTGTTTCAATCCTTTATGAATTTCTTTCTTCTGCTGAACAGAAAGGAAGATATTTAGAAGAATGTCAGTAACCAGACAGTTTCTGGTCTCATTGACTTCCATAGTATACATTATTTCCTAATTCCTACTATGGAAGTCAATGGGATCAGAAACTGTCTGGTTACTGACATTCTTCTAAATATCTTCCTTTCTGTTCAGCAGAAGAAAGTAATTCATAAAGGATTAAAACAACATGAGGGTGAGTATATGATGACTTTCATTTTAAAGTGGAGTATCCCTTTAAAAGCGAAAGTGAAATACGGACGTCCAGTAGGAATGAACTAAAAAACATTCACTCTGTTCTGCTCGTTCCTCGCTGTAGACGCGTTATTGCCCGTGCAGCCGTAAGCATTTTAGTTTCATTTAAAAAATAGCGCCATTTCAGTGGTGGGATTGCTTGAATGTTTTTTTTACAAAAGCACAGTGTTGTGTTTTAATGCGAGTGTACATAAATATAAGTAAACACACTGCAGTTTAAATGATGTCCTGTATGAACAAAACGACGGAGTAGCCTATGTTTTTATGTTTCCACTGTTCGAACGCGCCCACGCCTCACACACACACACACACACTGTGCATTCCAGCATTGCAATCTTGACATCGCAGCCAATTCATTATAGCCGTAATAAAATATAATAATAAATGTAAATAGTCAACCTATTTGCAGCAAATGATTGTAGATTTCAGATCAATATATTTGTTTTCCTTACAATTTTAATTAACACTAACTTTATTCTCATCTGAATTATAAATAATTCATTCCTGTATAAAATAATACTACCATTAAAAAAATACATTTGATTGTCTTTTTTAATCAATGGAGAATGTGTGACTTAAAAATAAACAGATTAGTGCTTGTTTTGAGGACAAGAAATGAAAACCAATGCAATATGATGAATGTCCAAAAGATGGCACCGACAGACTGCTTTTAAATGGGGTTGGATTTTTTTTTTTTTTTTTTTTTTTTAACTGTGTGTGTGTGTGTGTGAGAGAGAGAGAGAGATTTTGGTTGGGTGGCAGTTGTAGGTTACAGTTTGACAAGAGTTTATAGTTTGACAAAGCACAATGTTGTTTTATTGCGAGTGTACACAAATATAAATGACGGAGTATGTTTTTATGTCTCCATTGTTTGACTAAGCCACAGACACACACACACACACACACACACACACACACACACACACAAACACACACACACAACAACAACAACAACAACATATTGTGCATTCCAGCATTGCAATCTTGACATCGCAGCCTGTTCATTATAGCCTTAATAAAATATAATAAAATAGTCACCCTAACAAATAAAAATTACACTTACAATTTTTTTTAAAGTGACAAGACAGAGAATATTACTTGTCTGATGTATATATATATATATATATATATATATATATATATATATATATATATAGCTGCGAGCAGCGATGGAGGGCCCAAGCCGGTGACACCGCCACCCCGGTGGCTTTAGTGTAACTAAAGGCACCAGGGTGGCGGTGCCACCGGCTTGGGCCCGCAATCGCTGCTCGCAGCTATATTATTATTATTATTATTATTTATTTTTTTTTTTCTACTTCTTGGGCACTTTTGGGGCCCTTAACATGCTCAAAAACTCTTGAAATTTTGCACACACGTCAGAACCTGCGGCCTTCCTAACTGGTTTATTTTATTCACACCAAACTTTTTCAACATGATGAAAACACATTAAAGATGCTAAATTGTGAACGGATATTAAACATCTCAAACGGTTTTTCTATAGTGAGGGACTAAAGTAATGTACAAAAAGGAAACTAAAAGCCTCATCTTCTAAAAATGTAATTAAACACCATTTATTTCTATATAAAAGTATAAAAATATCACAACTAAACCCATTTTATTCTTTTTTTTCAATCTAATAAATATTTATAAGTTTAAAAATAGTAATTGTACTATTTAGTCCCATAAAAGTCAAGTCATACATAGGGCTATACTGCTCTCTTGTGTTCAAAATCAGGTAGGCCTATTGTATCTACATAAAAATATACTAGTGACGGTGAGAATATTTTACCACCAGTTAATCGACGTGTGACACCGCTGGGGGCTTTTGAATCGCCAACATAAAAACGCGTGTGAAGAGGATGATTTTTTCCATCGATATTGGAACACGAGTGAAGTACAAAGCCTATAATAAAGAATAGTTTAGAATCCAAATACATCGCAAATATTGAAACATTTTGATTCTAATGAGAGGGTTACGTGAGACCAACACTGCTTACTTTCGTTTTTATTTTTACATTAAATTTAAAGGATTTGTTGTGGAATATTTTGAGTGTATCATAAAATCAGAATAAGGTAAGACAAGTAATATTTTCTGTCTTATATATATATATGTATATGTATATGTATGTGTGTGTGTGTGTGTGTATATATATATATATACATAGATAGATAGATAGATAGATAGATATTTATATATATATATATATATATAATGTATATATGTGTGTGTGTATATATATATATAAATATAGCTGCGAGCAGCGATGGAGGGCCAAAGCCGGCGGCACCGCCATCCCCGGTGCCTTTAGGTAACTAAAGGCTCCGGGGTTGCGGTGCCACCGGCTTGGGCCCGTAATCGCTGCTCGCAGCTATATTTATTATTATTATTCTTATTTTTCTGTCAACCTTTCGGGCACTTTTGAGACCCTTAACGTGCTCGAAAACTCTTGAAACTTTGCACACGGGTCAGAACCCGCGGCCATCAGGGCCGGGCTGAAGCTGGTACCCGGGCGTGGCAGGGGGGCTCGACAGCGCCCCCTTGAACGGGGTCCGAAAACTTGGTCCATAAATCAGACACGCTTGCATGTAATAATATGAAACTCGGTACACATATAGATCTCATCGGGCCGAACAACTTTCGTACTTTTACTTTTTACGCCAGCCCAACAGGAAGTCGGCTATTATGGGTTGTTTTGAAACGCATGCTGTGGAATTTAATGTACTCCTCCTAGAGAATTCATCCAATCGCCTCCAAACTCGGTCAGCATGAAGTCAAGACATTGAGGATGCTAAATTGCGGACAGATTTTTGATATCTCGAACGGTTTGGCCGTGGCAAGGAAACTAATTTATGGCGAATAAGGGACACAGGAAGTGTGTTATAACTTCAGCATACATTATCTGATCTTGATGAAACTTCAGCAGTGTGTTCGTTGTGAGAGGCCGAACACAAGGATGTGACTATTGTGAGTCAAAGTTATAGCGCCACCAACTGGCAGCAGGAAGTGTGTCACTTTCAAAATGCTTTGAAATCACTCTCTTATTTTTACCCGATTTGCTTCAAACTTTATGTGTATAATGTAGACACACGGCAGATGTAGACCTGTGAAAGGATTATTGATATCTTAGATACTGTTGCCATGGCAACGCATCAAACTTTAATATTCTTTTTTGATGCTTTTGAGACTCTTAACATACTTGAAATTGCATGAAACTCGACAGACACATCACACTTATTATCCAGTAGACATGGGCAAAGTTTCAGAAACGGGCGTGGTGAGGGGCTCAGTAGCGCCACCTTTAGTCAAAAATGGGGGCTTAGTTTTACCTAGAATCACAAAACTTGGTATGTATATTGTTCTTATCGAGCCGGACAACTTTCTAATTTACACTTATTAGCTCAAAGCAACAGAAAGTCAGATATTTTGGTTTGAATGTGATTTTTTGGAGAATTTTCTCTCTCTCTCTGTCTCTGAGTGTGTGAGGGGTGGGGGTGATTTGTCAGTTGAGTGAGATTTACTTTTTCATTTGTTTTTCAAGGTTTCTGGGGCTTTTGGGTCCCTAAACGTGCTCGAAAACTCTTGAAACTTTGCACACAGGTCAGAACCCGCGGCCATCAGGGCGGGGCTGAATCTGGTAGCCGGGCGTGGCAGGGGGGCTCAACAGCGCCCCCTTGAACGGGGTTCTAAAACTTGGTCCATATATCAAACACGCTTGCATGAATTCATTTGAAACTCGGTACACATATAGATCTCATCGGGCCGAACTACTTTCGTGCTCTAAGTTTTACGCCAGCCCAACAGGAAGTCGGCTATTTAGGGTTGTTTGGAAACGCTTGCTGTGGAATTTAATGTACTCCTCCTAGGAAATACATCGATTCGCCTCCAAACTCAGTCAGCGTGAAGTCAAGACATTGAGGATGCTAAATTGCGGACGGATTTTTGATATCTCGAACGGTTTGGCCGTGGCGAGGAAACGAATTAATGGCGAGAAAAGAGAAACACAAAGTGTTATAACTAATGCATACATTAACTGATCTTTATGAAACTTCAGCAGTTTGTTCATGGTAAGAGGCCGATCAGATGGATGTAACTATTGTGTGTCAAAGTTAAAGCGCCACCAACTGGCAGCAGGAAATGTGTCACTTTCAAAATGCTTTTGACAAAAGTGTGGGGGGGGGGGTCGTTTTACCTACAGTAGCACAACTCAGTACGTATGTTGATCTCATCGACCCGGACAACTTTCTAATTTAAAGTCATTAGCTCCGACCATCAGGAAGTCAGATATTTTGGTTTGAATGTGGATTTTTTGCAAAATCAGCCTCCAAAAGGCACTAAAAGCCTCAAATCTTCTAAAAATGTAATTTTATACCATTTATTTCTATATAAAAGTATACAAATATCACAACTAAACCCATTTTATTCTGTTTTTAAAAAGAATTTTATTCTAATTTTATTCTAAATTTTAAAACAGTAAAGTAAAAAAAAAATTCAAGTCATACATAGGGCTATACTGCCCTCTTGTGTCCAAAAGGACATCAAAATAATATATAAAACTTTTTACCAGCTAGGCCAATAATGTATTTAAATATACATTTATTAGGTATGTGTCTGAGGATATTTTCCCACCGGTTAATCGACGTGTGTGACACGAGCGGGTGCTTTTGTATCGCTAATATAAAAGTGAAAGAAAAATACGGACGTCCGCACGGACATTTATAATGGTGCACACACAAATCACACACACGTTGGAAAGAATTATGCTTTTAAACAACACTAAACCGCCATTAGATGTCGCCAAGTGACCGTCTTAATGAGCGAGTCATTGATTCATTCGTTCAAATGATTCGTAATCCATAACATAAAGATCCATAAACATGGATCCATAAACATCCAATCCATAAACATAAACAGATGTTTATGGATTGATCATTCAATCTTTGAGTCAACCAATTCGTTCAAAATGCTGAATCATTCAGTTATGAGAAAACACGTTCCTGTGAGATGCGTTCTTCTGTGATCTTTGTTTAACTATTTCCGCTGCTGAAACAGAACAAAAACAGTCAATATTGCATCTAAAATGTAAATGACTTCATTTTAACTGTTAATAACCTGTTGTATGAAATCAATGTCACAGTTTCAATAGTGATTGTATTCAGGAAAAGTTAGGTACGGAGAGCGAGCGATTTCAACGAAATTAGAACTAAACCCATTTTATTCTTTTATTATTATTATTATTCAATTTAAGAATTATGTTTGAGTTTAAAAAAAGCCAGAATGTTTTAGTCCAAAAAATAAATAAATCATGCCATGGATTGCTTGAAATTAATTTTTTTTTATTATATTTATTTTTTCGTTTTGGCTTTGTTTATAGTTTATTTTTTATTTTTTATTCTTGTTCCGTTCTGAATATCATTACATTTAAAGGATTTGTTGTGGAATATTTTGAGTGTATCATAAAATCAGAATAATTCTCTCGATTTAGAGATCCCCTACTTATTATTTTATTTTATTTTTTTCTTTGTTCTAATTAGGTCAGGCAAGTAAAATTATCTGTGTCTTGTCCCTTAAATATATATATATATATATATATATATTAGTGGTGGGCCGTTATCGGCGTTAACGCGCTGCGTTAACGCGAGACTCTTATCGCGCGATAAAAAAAATATCGCCGTTAATCTATTCCCCAAATTGGGTTGGGAGATGGCTCTACTACACAAGCTATGATGACGCAATCTACCCGCGGCCGCGAGGTAAACCCGGCTGCAACGCATATTCGTCGTCATCTTAAGTAAACACGGCTGAAAGTGAAAGCTGCAACATCCATTATTTGGACTTGGTTCGGATTTAAGCCGTCCGACAAACAGCAGCAAACTATCCGAGTGTGTGGGGTAACGGTTCGGTAAATTAACACACGACTAATCCGTTCTACCACCTCAAATTCAAAACGAAACTGAAACTGATATCACTGAATACCAGCGCGCGCGTATTATTCTCAATCCAA
>NW_027645841.1:0-105000 GCF_949319135.1 Squalius cephalus
AAAGAAAAAGATTAGGTAGAAAGAAAGAAAGAAAGAAAGAAAGAAAGAAAGAAAGAAAGAAAGGTAGAAAGAAAGAAAGAAAGAAAGAAAGAAAGATTAGTTAGAAAGAAAGAAAGAAAGAAAAAAGAAAGAAAGAAAGAAAAAGATTAGGTATAAAGAAAAAAGAAAGAAACATTAGTTAGAAAGAAACATTAGTTAGAAAGAAAGAAAGAAAGAAAGAAAGAAAGAAAGAAAAAGATTAGGTATAAAGAAAAAGAAAGAAACATTAGTTAGAAAGAAAGAAAGAAAGAAAGAAAAGTTAGAAAGAAAGAAAGAAAGAAAGAAAGAAAGAAAAAGAAAGAAAGAAAGAAAGAAAGAAAAAGATTAAGTAGGAAGATAGATTAGTTAGAAAAAAAGAAAGATAAGTTAAAAAGAAAGATTAGTTAGAAAGAAAGAAAGAATTAAAGAAAAAAGAAATAAAGAAAGAAAAAGATTAGGTATAAAGAAAAAGAAAGAAACATTAGTTAGAAAGAAAGAAAAGTTAGAAAGAAAGAAAGAAAGAAAGAAAGATTAGTTAGAAAGAAAGAAAGAAAGAAAGAAAGAAAGAAAGAAAGAAAGAAAGAAAAAAGAAATAAAAAAGAAAAAGATTAGGTAGAAAGAAAGAAAGAAAGAAAGAAAGAAAGAAAGAAAGAAAGAAAGAAAGAAAGATTAGTTAGAAAGAAAGAAAGAAAGAAAGAAAGAAAGAAAGAAAGAAAGAAAAAGATTAAGTAGGAAGATAGATTAGTTAGAAAAAAAGAAAGATAAGTTAAAAAGAAAGATTAGTTAGAAAGAAAGAAAGAATTAAAGAAAAAAGAAATAAAGAAAGAAAAAGATTAGGTATAAAGAAAAAGAAAGAAACATTAGTTAGAAAGAAAGAAAAGTTAGAAAGAAAGAAAGAAAGAAAGAAAGAAAGAAAGAAAGATTAGTTAGAAAGAAAGAAAGAAAGAAAGAAAGAAAGAAAGAAAGAAAGAAAGAAAGAAAGAAAAAAGAAATAAAAAAGAAAAAGATTAGGTATAAAGAAAAAAGAAAGAAACATTAGTTAGAAAGAAACATTAGTTAGAAAGAAAGAAAGAAAGAAAAGTTAGAAAGAAAGAAAGAAAGAAAGAAAGAAAGAAAGAAAGAAAGAAAGAAGAAAGAAAGAAAGAAAGAAAAAAGAAAGAAACATTAGTTAGAAAGAAACATTAGTTAGAAAGAAAGAAAGAAAGAAAAGTTAGAAAGAAAGAAAGAAAGAAAGAAAGAAGAAAGAAAGAAAGATTAGGTAGAAAGAAAGAAAGAAAGATTAGTTAGAAAGAATGAAAGAAAAAAGAAAGAAAGAAAGATTAGTTAGTTAGTTAGTTAGAAAGAAAGAAAGAAAGAAAGAAAGATTAGTTAGAAAGAAAGAAAGAAAGAAAGAAAGAAAGAAAAGAAAGAAAAAGATTAGGTAGAAAGAAAGAAAGAAAGAAAGGTAGAAAGAAAGAAAGAAAGAAAGAAAGAAAGAAAGATGGATTAGTTAGAAAGAAAGAAAGAAAGATAGAAAGAAAGAAAGAAAGAAAAAGATTAGGTAGAAAGAAAGAAAGAAAGAAAGAAAGAAAGAAAGAAAGAAAGAAAGAAAGGTAGAAAGAAAGAAAAAAAGAAAGAAAGAAAGAAAGGTAGAAAGAAAGAAAGAAAGAAAGATTAGTTAGAAAGAAAGAAAGATTAGTTAGAAAGAAAGAAAGAAAAAAGAAAGAAAGAAAGAAAAAGATTAGGTATAAAGAAAAAAGAAAGAAACATTAGTTAGAAAGAAACATTAGTTAGAAAGAAAGAAAGAAAGAAAGAAAGAAAGATTAGTTAGAAAGAAAGAAAGAAAGAAAGAAAGAAAGAAAGAAAAAGATTAGGAATAAAGAAAGAAAGAAAGAAAGAAAAAGATTAGGTAGAAAGAAAGAAAGAAAGAAAGAAAGAAAGAAAGAAAGAAAGAAAGAAAGATTAGTTAGAAAGAAAGAAAGAAAGAAAGAAAAAGAAAGGAAGAAAGAAAGAAAGAAAGAAAGAAAGAAAAAGATTAGGTATGAAGATAGATTAGTTAGAAAAAAAGAAAGATAAGTTAAAAAGAAAGATTAGTTAGAAAGAAAGAAAGAATTAAAGAAAAAAGAAATAAAGAAAGAAAAAGATTAGGTATAAAGAAAAAGAAAGAAACATTAGTTAGAAAGAAAGAAAGAAAGAAAGAAAGAAAGAAAGAAAGAAAGAAAGGTGGATTAGAAAGAAAGAAAGAAAGAATGGTGGATTAGTTAGAAAGAAAGAAAGAAAGATTAGTTAGAAAGAAAGAAAGAAAGAAAGAAAGAAAGAAAGAAAGAAAGAAAGAAAGAAAGAAAAAAGAAATAAAGAAAGAAAAAGATTAGGTATAAAGAAAAAAGAAAGAAACATTAGTTAGAAAGAAAGAAAGAAAGAAAAGTTAGAAAGAAAGAAAGAAAGAAGAAAGAAAGAAAGATTAGGTAGAAAGAAAGAAAGAAAGATTAGTTAGAAAGAATGAAAGAAAAAAGAAAGAAAGAAAGATTAGTTAGTTAGTTAGTTAGAAAGAAAGAAAGAAAGAAAGAAAGAAAGAAAGAAAGATTAGTTAGAAAGAAAGAAAGAAAGAAAGAAAGAAAGAAAGAAAGAAAGAAAGAAAGAAAGAAAAAGATTAGGTAGAAAGAAAGAAAGAAAGAAAGGTAGAAAGAAAGAAAGAAAGAAAGAAAAGAAAGAAAAAGATTAGGTAGAAAGAAAGAAAGAAAGAAAGAAAGAAAGAAAGAAAGAAAGAAAGAAAAAGATTAGGTAGAAAGAAAGAAAGAAAGAAAGAAAGAAAGAAAGAAAGGTAGAAAGAAAGAAAGAAAGAAAGAAAGAAAGATTAGTTAGAAAGAATGAAAGAAAAAAGAAAGAAAGAAAGATTAGTTAGTTAGTTAGTTAGAAAGAAAGAAAGAAAGAAAGAAAGAAAGAAAGAAAGATTAGTTAGAAAGAAAGAAAGAAAGAAAGAAAGAAAGAAAGAAAGAAAAAGATTAGGTAGAAAGAAAGAAAGAAAGGTAGAAAGAAAGAAAGAAAGAAAGAAAGAAAGAAAGAAAGAAAGAAAGGTAGAAAGAAAGAAAAAAAGAAAGAAAGGTAGAAAGAAAGAAAGAAAGAAAGAAAGAAAGAAAGAAAGAAAGAAAGAAAGATTAGTTAGAAAGAAAGAAAGATTAGTTAGAAAGAAAGAAAGAAAAAAGAAATAAAGAAAGAAAAAGATTAGGTATAAAGAAAAAAGAAAGAAACATTAGTTAGAAAGAAACATTAGTTAGAAAGAAAGAAAGAAAGAAAGAAAGAAAGATTAGTTAGAAAGAAAGAAAGAAAGAAAGAAAGAAAGAAAGAAAAAGATTAGGAATAAAGAAAGAAAGAAAGAAAGAAAAAGATTAGGTAGAAAGAAAGAAAGAAAGAAAGAAAGAAAGATTAGTTAGAAAGAAAGAAAGAAAGAAAAAGAAAGAAAGAAAGAAAGAAAGAAAGAAAGAAAGAAAGAAAGAAAGAAAAAGATTAGGTATGAAGATAGATTAGTTAGAAAAAAAGAAAGATAAGTTAAAAAGAAAGATTAGTTAGAAAGAAAGAAAGAATTAAAGAAAAAAGAAATAAAGAAAGAAAAAGATTAGGTATAAAGAAAAAGAAAGAAACATTAGTTAGAAAGAAAGAAAGAAAGAAAGAAAGAAAGAAAGAAAGGTGGATTAGAAAGAAAGAAAGAAAGAATGGTGGATTAGTTAGAAAGAAAGAAAGAAAGATTAGTTAGAAAGAAAGAAAGAAAGAAAGAAAGAAAGAAAGAAAAAAGAAATAAAGAAAGAAAAAGATTAGGTATAAAGAAAAAAGAAAGAAACATTAGTTAGAAAGAAACATTAGTTAGAAAGAAAGAAAGAAAGAAAAGTTAGAAAGAAAGAAAGAAAGAAGAAAGAAAGAAAGATTAGGTAGAAAGAAAGAAAGAAAGATTAGTTAGAAAGAATGAAAGAAAAAAGAAAGAAAGAAAGATTAGTTAGTTAGTTAGTTAGAAAGAAAGAAAGAAAGAAAGAAAGATTAGTTAGAAAGAAAGAAAGAAAGAAAGAAAGAAAGAAAGAAAGAAAGAAAGAAAGAAAAAGATTAGGTAGAAAGAAAGAAAGAAAGAAAGGTAGAAAGAAAGAAAGAAAGAAAGAAAAGAAAGAAAAAGATTAGGTAGAAAGAAAGAAAGAAAGAAAGAAAGAAAGAAAAAGATTAGGTAGAAAGAAAGAAAGAAAGAAAGAAAGAAAGAAAGAAAGAAAGAAAGAAAGAAAGAAAGGTAGAAAGAAAGAAAGAAAGAAAGAAAGAAAGATTAGTTAGAAAGAATGAAAGAAAAAAGAAAGAAAGAAAGATTAGTTAGTTAGTTAGTTAGAAAGAAAGAAAGAAAGAAAGAAAGAAAGATTAGTTAGAAAGAAAGAAAGAAAGAAAGAAAGAAAGAAAAAGATTAGGTAGAAAGAAAGAAAGAAAGGTAGAAAGAAAGAAAGAAAGAAAGAAAGAAAGAAAGAAAGAAAGAAAGGTAGAAAGAAAGAAAAAAAGAAAGAAAGAAAGAAAGAAAGGTAGAAAGAAAGAAAGAAAGAAAGAAAGAAAGAAAGAAAGAAAGAAAGAAAGATTAGTTAGAAAGAAAGAAAGATTAGTTAGAAAGAAAGAAAGAAAGAAAAAAGAAAGAAAGAAAGAAAAAGATTAGGTATAAAGAAAAAAGAAAGAAACATTAGTTAGAAAGAAACATTAGTTAGAAAGAAAGAAAGAAAGAAAGAAAGAAAGAAAGATTAGTTAGAAAGAAAGAAAGAAAGAAAGAAAGAAAGAAAAAGATTAGGAATAAAGAAAGAAAGAAAGAAAGAAAAAGATTAGGTAGAAAGAAAGAAAGAAAGAAAGAAAGAAAGAAAGAAAGAAAGAAAGAAAGAAAGATTAGTTAGAAAGAAAGAAAGAAAGAAAAAGAAAGAAAGAAAGAAAGAAAGAAAGAAAGAAAGAAAAAGATTAGGTATGAAGATAGATTAGTTAGAAAAAAAGAAAGATAAGTTAAAAAGAAAGATTAGTTAGAAAGGAAGAAAGAATTAAAGAAAAAAGAAATAAAGAAAGAAAAAGATTAGGTATAAAGAAAAAGAAAGAAACATTAGTTAGAAAGAAAGAAAGAAAGAAAGAAAGAAAGAAAGGTGGATTAGAAAGAAAGAAAGAAAGAATGGTGGATTAGTTAGAAAGAAAGAAAGATTAGTTAGAAAGAAAGAAAGAAAGAAAGAAAGAAAGAAAGAAAGAAAGAAAGAAAGAAAGAAAAAAGAAATAAAGAAAGAAAAAGATTAGGTATAAAGAAAAAAGAAAGAAACATTAGTTAGAAAGAAACATTAGTTAGAAAGAAAGAAAGAAAGAAAGAAAGAAAGAAAGAAAGAAAGAAAGAAAGAAAGAAAGATTAGTTAGAAAGAAAGAAAGAAAGAAAGAAAGAAAGAAAGAAAGAAAGAAAGAAAGAAAAAGATTAGGAATAAAGAAAGAAAGAAAGAAAGAAAAAGATTAGGTAGAAAGAAAGAAAGAAAGAAAGAAAGAAAGAAAGAAAGAAAGAAAGATTAGTTAGAAAGAAAGAAAGAAAGAAAAAGAAAGAAAGAAAGAAAGAAAGAAAGAAAGAAAGAAAGAAAGAAAGAAAAAGATTAGGTATGAAGATAGATTAGTTAGAAAAAAAGAAAGATAAGTTAAAAAGAAAGATTAGTTAGAAAGAAAGAAAGAATTAAAGAAAAAAGAAATAAAGAAAGAAAAAGATTAGGTATAAAGAAAAAGAAAGAAACATTAGTTAGAAAGAAAGAAAGAAAGAAAGAAAGGTGGATTAGAAAGAAAGAAAGAAAGAATGGTGGATTAGTTAGAA
This sequence comes from Squalius cephalus, assembly GCF_949319135.1. NCBI lineage: Eukaryota > Metazoa > Chordata > Actinopteri > Cypriniformes > Leuciscidae > Squalius > Squalius cephalus. The sequence continues at coordinate 5,831 of NW_027645841.1, forward strand.
AGAAAGAAAGATTAGTTAGAAAGAAAGAAAGAAAGAAAGAAAGAAAGAAAGAAAGAAAGAAAAAAGAAATAAAGAAAGAAAAAGATTAGGTATAAAGAAAAAAGAAAGAAACATTAGTTAGAAAGAAACATTAGTTAGAAAGAAAGAAAGAAAGATTAGTTAGAAAGAAAGAAAGAAAGAAAGAAAGAAAGAAAGAAAGAAAAAGATTAGGTAGAAAGAAAGAAAGAAAGAAAGGTAGAAAGAAAGAGAAAGAAAGAAAGAAAAGAAAGAAAAAGATTAGGTAGAAAGAAAGAAAGAAAGAAAGAAAGAAAGAAAGAAAGAAAGAAAGAAAGAAAGAAAAAGATTAGGTAGAAAGAAAGAAAGAAAGAAAGGTAGAAAGAAAGAAAGAAAGAAAGAAAGAAAGAAAGAAAAAGATTAGGTAGAAAGAAAGAAAGAAAGAAACATTAGTTAGAAAGAAACATTAGTTAGAAAGAAAAAGATTAGGTATAAAGAAAGAAAGAAAAAGATTAGGTAGAAAGAAAGAAAGAAAGAAAGAAAGAAAGAAAGAAAGAAAGAAAGAAAGAAAGAAAGATTAGTTAGAAAGAAAGAAAGAAAGAAAAAAGAAAGAAAGAAAGAAAAAGATTAGGTATAAAGAAAAAAGAAAGAAACATTAGTTAGAAAGAAACATTAGTTAGAAAGAAAGAAAGAAAGAAAGAAAGAAAGAAGAAAGAAAGATTAGGTAGAAAGAAAGAAAGAAAGATTAGTTAGAAAGAATGAAAGAAAAAAGAAAGAAAGAAAGATTAGTTAGTTAGTTAGTTAGAAAGAAAGAAAGAAAGAAAGATTAGTTAGAAAGAAAGAAAGAAAGAAAGAAAGAAAGAAAGAAAGAAAGAAAGAAAGAAAGAAGAAAGAAAGAATGATTAGGTAGAAAGAAAGAAAGAAAGATTAGTTAGAAAGAATGAAAGAAAAAAGAAAGAAAGAAAGATAAGTTAGTTAGTTAGTTAGAAAGAAAGAAAGAAAGAAAGAAAGAAAGAAAGAAAGAAAGAAAGAAGAAAGAAAGAATGATTAGGTAGAAAGAAAGAAAGAAAGATTAGTTAGAAAGAATGAAAGAAAAAAGAAAGAAAGAAAGATAAGTTAGTTAGTTAGTTAGAAAGAAAGAAAGAAAGAAAGAAAGAAAGAAAGAAAGAAAAAGATTAGGTAGAAAGAAAGAAAGAAAGGTAGAAAGAAAAGTTAGAAAGAAAGAAAGAAAGAAAGAAAGAAAGAAAGAAAGAAAGAAAGAAAGAAGAAAGAAAGAAAGATTAGGTAGAAAGAAAGAAAGAAAGATTAGTTAGAAAGAAAGAAAGAAAGAAAGAAAGAAAGAAAGAAAGAAAGAAAGAAAGAAAGAAAAAGATTAGTTAGAAAGAAAGAAAGAAAGGTAGAAAGAAAGAAAGAAAGAAAGAAAGAAAGAAAAGAAAAAGATTAGGTAGAAAGAAAGAAAGAAAGGTAGAAAGAAAGAAAGAAAGAAAGAAAGAAAGAAAGAAAGAAAGAAAGAAAGAAAGAAAGGTGGATTAGTTAGAATGAAAGATTAGCTAGAATGAAAGAAAGAATGAACGGTGGATTAGTTCGTAAGAAAGAAAGAAAGAAAGAAAGAAAGAAAGAAAGAAAGAAAGAAAGAAAGAAAGAAAGAAAGATGGATTAGTTAGTTAGAAAGAAAGAAAGAAAGAAAGAAAGAAAGAAAGAAAGAAAGAAAGATGGATTAGTAAGAAAGAAAGATGGATTAGTTAGAAAGAAAGAAAGAAAGATGGATTAGTTAAAAAGAAAGAAAGATAGATTAGCTAGATAGAAAGATAGATTAGTTAGAAAGAAAGAAAGAAAGAAAGAAAGAAAGAAAGAAAGAAAGATGGATTAGTTAGAAAGAAAGATGGATTAGTTTGAAAGAAAGATGGATTGGTTAGTTAGAAAGAAAGAAAGATGGATTAGTTAGAAAGAAAGATGGATTAGTTAGAAAGAAAGAAAGAAAGAAAGAAAGAAAGAAAGAAAGAAAGAAAGATGGATTAGTTAAAAAGAAAGAAAGATGGATTAGTTAAAAAGAAAGAAAGAAAGAAAGATATAGAAGTTAGTTTGAAAGATAGATAGATTAGTAAGAAAGAAAGAAAGAAAGATAGATAGATTAGTTAGAAAAAAAGATAGAAAAATTAGAAAGATAGATAGATTAGTAAGAAAGAAAGAAAGAAAGATAGATAAGTTAGTTAGAAAGATAGATAGATTAATTAAATAGAAAGAAAGATAGATAATTTAGTTAGAAAGATAGATAGATTAGTTGAAAGAAAGAGTTAAGTTAGTTAGAAAGATAGATAGATTAGTTAGAAAGAAAGAAAGATAGATAAGTTAGAAAGCTAGATAGATTAGTAAGAAAGAAATAAAGATAGATAAGTTAGTTAGAAAGAGATATATTAGTTAAAAAGAAAGAAAGATAGATAAGTTAGTTAGTTAGAAATATAGATAGATTTGTAAGAAAGAAAGAAAGATAGAGAAGTTAGTTAGAAAGATAGATAGATTAGTTGAAAGAAAGATAGATAAGTTAGTTAGAAAGATCGATTAGTAAGAAAGAAATAAAGATAGATAAATTAAGTTAGAAAGAAAGAAAGATAGATAATTTAGTTAGAAAGATAGATAGATTAGTTAGAAAGAAAGAAAGATGAGATAGATAGATAGATAGATAGATAGATAGATAGATAGATAGATAGATAGATAGATAGATAGATAGATAGATAGATAAAGTTTGTAGATAGATAGATAGATAGGTAGATAGATAGATAGATAGATAGATAGATAGATAGATAGATAGATAGATAGATAGATAGATAGATAGATGGACAAATAAGGTTTGAAGATAGATAGATAGATAGATAGATAGATAGATAGATAGATAGATAGATAGATAGATAGATAGATAGATAGATAGATAGATAGATAGATAGATAGATTTAGAATGGTAGTTTAATTGAGTCTCTAGGGCTTCAGAGAATTTAGATTTTAGTTTTTGGTTTGTGCACTAATGGGCCACCGTAGTCTTGGCTCAATTTGAGCAGTCTGCAATGAAAGTCTATGGGATTTTTATGATTTTTTATATTAATTTTTAAGAAAACCGTAACTCAAACCAGTCTGAAAAGATATAGCACACCAAGTCAGAACAGTATGAAGGTCTGACCCGAGTTTGGAGTATGTAGCTTGAACGGTCTGGGAGGAGTTTGTGTCAGAAAATTTGCGGTCAGAAAAAGAAGAAGAAGAAGAATAATAATAAGTTTAAATAGGATTTCAGTAAGTTGGCTTTCTCAAGCCAACTTAACTAGAAAAAAAAGTTTGTTGAGACAAACTTTAAGTTGGCTTGAGAAAGCCGGACCAGAGAGTTTGAAGAAGTTAAAAGTAGTTAGAAGTTTAAAGTAGTTAGAAGTTTGAAGTAGTTTGAAGTTTAAAGTAGTTTAAATTTTGATTAATAAATTAGTTAGAAAGAAAGAATAGTTAGAAAGAAAGAATAGTTAGAAAGAAAGAAAAGTTAGCAAGAAAGAAAGAAAGAAAGAAAAAAGAAAGAAAGATTAGTTAGAAAGAAAGAAAGAAAGATTAGGTAGAAAGAAAGAAAGAAAGAGAGAAAGATTAGGTAGAAAGAAAGAATGAAAGAAAAAATAAAGAAAGATTAGGTAGAAAGAAAGAATGAAAGAAAAAATAAAGAAAGATTAGGTAGAAAAAAATAAAGAAAGAATAGGTAGAAAGAAAGAAAGAAAGATTAGGTAGAAAGAAAGAAAGGTTAGGTAGAAAGAAAGAACGAAAAAGATTAGGTAGAAAGAAAGAAAGAAAGAAAGAAAGAAAGAAAGAAAGAAAGATTAGGTAGAAAGAAAGAAAAGATTAGGTAGAAAGAAAGAATGAAAGAAAAAAGAAAGAAAGATTAGGTAGAAAGAAAGAAAGAAAGAAAGAAAGATTAGGTAGAAAGAAAGAAAGAAAGAAAAGATTAGGTAGAAAGAAAGAATGAAAGAAAAAAGAAAGAAAGATTATCTAGAAAGAAAGAAAGAAAGAAAGAAAGAAAGAAAGATTAGGTAGAAAGAAAGAAAGAAAGAAAGAAAGAAAGAAAGAAAGAAAGAAAGAAAAAGATTAGGTAGAAAGAAAAAAGAAAGAAAGATTAGCTAGAAAGAAAGAAAGAAAGAAAGAAAGAAAAGGATTAGAAAGAAAGAAAAAGATTAGGTAGAAAGAAAGAATGAAAGAAAAAAGAAAGAAAGAAAGATTAGCTAGAAAGAAAGAAAGAAAGAAAGAAAGAAAGAAAGAAAGAAAGAAAGAAAGAAAGATTAGGTAGAAAGAAAGAAAGAAAGAAAGAAAGAAAGAAAGAAAGAAAGAAAGAAAGAAAGATTAGGTAGAAAGAAAGAAAGACAGATTAGTTAGAAAGAAAGAAAGAAAGATAGAAAGAAAGATTAGTTAGAAAGAAAGAAAAGTTAGAAAGAAAGAAAGAAAGAAAGAAAGAAAGAAAGAAAGAAAGAAGAAAGAAAGATTAGTTAGAAAGAAAGAAAGAAAGAAAGATTAGGTAGAAAGAAAGAAAGAAAGATTAGGTAGAAAGAAAGAAAGACAGATTAGTTAGAAAGCAAGAAAGAAAGATAGAAATAAAGATTAGTTAGAAAGAAAGAAAAGTTAGAAAGAAAGAAAGAAAGAAAGAAGAAAGAAAGAAAGAAAGAAAAAAGAAAGAAAGATTAGTAAGAAAGAAAGAAAGAAAGAAAGATTAGGTAGAAAGAAAGAAAGAAAGAAAGAAAGAAAGATAGATTACTTAGAAAGAACGATAGATTAGTTAGAATGAAAGAAAGAAAGATATATTAGTTAGAAAGAAAGATGGATTAGTTTGTTAAAAAGAAAGAAAGATGGATTATTTAGTTAAAAAGAAAGATAGATTAGTTAGTTAAAAAGAAAGAAAGAAAGAAAGAAAGAAAGAAAGAAAGAAAGATTAGGTAGAAAGAAAGAAAGAAAGAAAGAAAGAAAGAAAGAAAGAAAGAAAGAAAGAAAGAAAGAAAAGATTAGGTAGAAAGAATGAAAGAAAAAAGAAAGAAAGATTAGCTAGAAAGAAAGAAAGAAAGAAAGATTAGGTAGAAAGAAAGAAAGAAAAAGATTAGGTAGAAAGAAAGAATGAAAGAAAAAAGAAAGAAAGATTAGCTAGAAAGAAAGAAAGAAAGAAAAGGATTAGAAAGAAAGAAAAAGATTAGGTAGAAAGAAAGAAAGAAAGAAAGATTAGGTAGAAAGAAAGAATGAAAGAAAAAAGAAAGAAAGATTAGCTAGAAAGAAAGAAAGAAAGAAAGAAAGAAAGAAAGATTAGGTAGAAAGAAAGAAAGAAAGAAAGAAAGAAAGAAAGAAAGATTAGGTAGAAAGAAAGAAGTACAGATTAGTTATAAAGCAAGAAAGAAAGACAGAAAAAAGATTAGTTAGAAAGAAAGAAAAGTTAGAAAGAAAGAAAGAAAGAAAGAAAGAAAGAAAGAAAGAAAGAAGAAAGAAAGATTAGTTAGAAAGAAAGAAAGAAAGAAAGAAAGAAAGAAAGATTAGGTAGAAAGAAAGAAAGAAAGAAAGAAAGAAAGAAAGAAAGAAAAAAAGATTAGTTAGAAAGAAAGAAAAAAGCAAGATTAGTAAGAAAGAAAGAAAAGTAAGGAAGAAAAAAGAAAGAAAGATTAGTTAGAACGAAAGAAGAAAGAAAAAAAGAAAGATTAGTTAGAAAGAAAGAAGAGTAAGAAAGAAAGAAAAAAGAAAGATTAGTTAGAAAGAAAGAAAGAAAAGTAAGCAAGAAAGAAAAGAAAGATTAGTTAGAAAGAAAGAAAAGAAAAAAGAAAGATTAGCTAGAAAGAAAGAAGAAAGATTGGCTAGAAAGAAAGAAAGAAAAAAGAAAGAAAGATTAGTTAGAAAGAAAGAAAAAAGAAAGATTTGTTAGAAAGGAAACAAAGATTAGTTAGAAAGATTAGATAGAAAGATAAGTTAGAAAGAAAGATTAGAAAGAAGAAAGATTAGTTAGAAAAAGAAAGAAAGAAAGAAAGAAAGAAAGAAAGAAAGAAAGAAAGAAAGAAAGATTAGTTAGAAAGAAAGATAGATTAGTGAGAGAGAGAGAAAAAAGATTGATTAGTTAGAAAGAAAGAAAGAAAGAAAGAAAGAAAGAAAGAAAGAAAGAAAGAAAGAAAGAAAGAAATATGGATTAGTTAGAAAGAAAGATTAGATAGAAAGATAGATTAGTTAGAAAGAAAGATAGATAGATTAGTTAGAATGAAAGAAAGATAGATTACTTAGAAAGAAAGATAGATTAGTTAGAATGAAAGAAAGAAAGATATATTAGTTAGAAAGAAAGATGGATTAGTTTGTTAAAAAGAAAGAAAGATGGATTATTTAGTTAAAAAGAAAGATAGATTAGTTAGTTAAAAAGAAAGATAGATAGATAGATAGATAGATAGATAGATAGATAGATAGATAGATAGATAGATAGATAGATAGATAGATAGATAGATAAAGTTTGAAGATAGATAGATAGATAGATAGATAGGGTTTTAAGATAGATAGATAGATAGATAGATAGATAGATAGATAGATAGATAGATAGATAGATAGATAGATAGATAGATAGATGATAGATAGTAGATAGATAGATAGATAGATAGATAGATAGATAGATAGATAGATAGATAGATAGATAAAGTTAGAATGAAAGAAAGAAATATATATTAGTTAGAAAGAAAAAAGATGGATTAGTTAGAAAGAAAGAAAGATGGATTAGTTAGTTAAAAAGAAAGAAAGATGGATTATTTAGTTAAAAAGAAAGATAGATTAGTTAGAAAGAGATAGATAGATAGATAGATAGATAGATAGATAGATAGATAGATAGATAGATAGATAGATAGATAGATAAAGTTTGAAGATAGATAGATAGATAGATAGATAGATAGATAGATAGATAGATAGATAGATAGGGTTTTAAGATAGATAGATAGATAGATAGATAGATAGATAGATAGATAGATAGATAGATAGATAGATAGATAGATAGATAGATAGATAGATAGATAGATTAGTTAGAATGAAAGAAAGAAATATATATTAGTTAGAAAGAAAAAAGATGGATTAGTTAGAAAGAAAGAAAGATGGATTAGTTAGTTAAAAAGAAAGAAAGATGGATTATTTAGTTAAAAAGAAAGATAGATTAGCTAGAAAGAGATAGATAGATAGATAGATAGATAGATAGATAGATAGATAGATAGATAGATAGATAGATAGATAAAGTTTGAAGATAGATAGATAGATAGATAGATAGATAGATAGATAGATAGATAGATAGATAGATAGATAGATAGATAGATAGATAGATAGGGTTTTAAGATAGATAGATAGATAGATAGATAGATAGATAGATAGATAGATAGATAGATGATAGATAGTAGATAGATAGATAGATAGATAGATAGATAGATAGATAAAGTTAGAATGAAAGAAAGAAATATATATTAGTTAGAAAGAAAAAAGATGGATTAGTTAGAAAGAAAGAAAGATGGATTAGTTAGTTAAAAAGAAAGAAAGATGGATTATTTAGTTAAAAAGAAAGATAGATTAGTTAGAAAGAGATAGATAGATAGATAGATAGATAGATAGATAGATAGATAGATAGATAGATAAAGTTTGAAGATAGATAGATAGATAGATAGATAGATAGATAGATAGATAGATAGATAGATTAGTTAGAATGAAAGAAAGAAATATATATTAGTTAGAAAGAAAAAAGATGGATTGATAGATAGATAGATAGATTAGTTAGAATGAAAGAAAGAAATATATATTAGTTAGAAAGAAAAAAGATGGATTAGTTAGAAAGAAAGAAAGATGGATTAGTTAGTTAAAAAGAAAGAAAGATGGATTATTTAGTTAAAAAGAAAGATAGATTAGTTAGAAAGAGATAGATAGATAGATAGATAGATAGATAGATAGATAGATAAAGTTTGAAGATAGATAGATAGATAGATAGATAGATAGATAGATAGATAGATAGATAGATAGATAGATAGATAGGGTTTTAAGATAGATAGATAGATAGATAGATAGATAGATAGATAGATAGATAGATAGATAGATAGATAGATAGATAGATAGATTAGTTAGAATGAAAGAAAGAAATATATATTAGTTAGAAAGAAAAAAGATGGATTAGTTAGAAAGAAAGAAAGATGGATTAGTTAGTTAAAAAGAAAGAAAGATGGATTATTTAGTTAAAAAGAAAGATCAATTAGTTAGAAAGAGATAGATAGATAGATAGATAGATAGATAGATAGATAGATAGATAGATAGATAGATAGATAGATAGGGTTTGAAGATAGATAGATAGATAGATAGATAGATAGATAGATAGATAGATAGATAGATAAGGTTTGAAGATAGATAGATAGATAGATAGATAGATAGATAGATAGATAGATAGATAGATAGATAGATAGATAGATAGATAGATTTAGAATGGTAGTTTAATTGAGTCTAGGGCTTCAGAGAATTTAGATTTGAGTTTTTGGTTTGTGCACTAATGGGCCACCGTAGTCTTGGCTCAATTTGAGCAGTCTGCAATGAAAGTCTATGGGATTTTTATGATTTTTAATATTAATTTAAAAAAAAAAGTAACTCAAACCAGTCTGAAAAGATATAGCACACCAAGTCAGAACAGTATGAAGGTCTGACCCGAGTTTGGAGTATGTAGCTTGAACGGTCTAGGAGGAGTTAGTGTCCCAAAATTTGCGGTCAGAAAAAGAAGAAGAATAATAACTAGAATGTACATTTCCTGAAGAAAATGTGAAGTGGTGCTTGCAGTGGCAAAATTCGCCACTCGGTTGCTAGGGTGTTGTACATGATTGCATACGAGCCAACAACCATGTCTGTACGATGTTGTGGAGCTGAAATATGGCTTCTATATGTTGCAAAATGGTTGCTAGGTGGCTCTAAATGGTTGCTAGGGTGTGAATACACAGTTACCATGGTGATATTTACAGACTGTTTTACAACTGAAACTAATGAGCCAACCCCCATCTCTATACAATATTCTGATGCAGAGATGTAGGTCTTGTAAAATGGTTGCTAGGGTACTCTGTTTTGTTGCTATGGAGTTGCTTGGCAGCTGCTAATGATGAAACTGCAAAGGCTTCTTGTCAGTATTAATGATATAAACCAACTCCCATCTCTATACGATGTTCTGATGCAGAGATATACGTTTTGCTAAACGGTTGCTAGGGTACTCTGTTTGGTTGCTAGGGAGTAGCTTGGCAGCTGCCAATCATGAAACTCCAAAGGCTGCCTGTCAGTATGAATGATATAATCCAACTCCCATGCCTCTGTGACATACAGAATGGAAGATATCCCTCTTTGGATTTTGTTGCTAGGGTACTCTATTTGGTTGCTAGCGAGTGGCTTGTCAGCTGTCAATGATGAAATTCCAAAGGCTTCTTGTCAGTATGAATGCCCCAGGGCCTCGGACAGAGTGCTTGTGTGTGTGTGTGTGTGTGTGTCTCTGTCTGTCTTTTTTTACAGGGTGAACTTCCGGGTGGAGTTGAGGCCATCAGGCAGATTAGGGGCAGCTGGCCACTGTCTCTGGATGGAATAAATCCCGCCCCTTTCTGATTGTTGTGGGGTTTGGCTGTTTGCTTCCTCCTGGTCCCCAGCATGATGGCGTTGTCCTTTGCTGTGTTTTGTTTGTTCGTTTAGTTAATTTGGTATTATGTTTTGCTGGTTACGTTTGTTAAGTGTTAAAAGATATGAGTTGCTGTATTTTTATTCAGTTAATTTACTTTTGTGAATAAACACCCTTTCCTGGTTATTTCTTGAGCATGGTTTCCTCTATTTGTTGTGGCTTTTGAGCCGGGCCATAACAAATTGGGGGCTCGTCAAAAACTTGAAAATTATGCTGCTATTGGAGGTTGATTTATGTTTTTTTTTCCGTCGAAATTGTGAGTGAGAGCGCTGCGGTAAATTTTGTGCCTTCATTGGATGTTGGCAGGAGGGTGACGTAGTGAATTGGGTTTTTCCGGATGGTAACGTCAAGTCTGGGATTCCTTTAGTTCGTTTTGGTGGAAACCTACGTAAGGGATTTAACCAGGTGCAAGTTGATTTCTAGTCACGGGACAAGGAAGGTAAGTGTTGACTTCTTTTTTTTTTGCGCAAATATATATATTGAGCTAATTCCCCTGTAGGCATAGCGCGTTTTCCTCTTTAGGATTCGTGTGCATTTGAAATGTAGTGCGGGGTGAAAGTGGTTAGAGCGGTTGCCTCGGGAGCACGTCCGTGGTTGTGGCGAAGTTGCCAGCTTGCTGGTCGCTTAACCAAACTACTGGGTTTTGGTGCATAAATACCCGCCGCAAGTAACTCCTGAAGACTAGGGTTGAGTTAGGTAGATCGGGTTAGGCAGTTTAGAGGGGATGCTCAATTTATGAGATTACTTTGTGGTCTGTGTTGCGCGTTAGTTAGGTCAATACTATACTTTTTGTATTGTTGTCGCTGTTGTGCATTGGTCAGGTGGTGTTGATCATGGCAGGAGTGGATGATTTCATTGCTATTCCTTCAGAGGAATTTTTGGATCAGTGTACTAGGGATCAGTTGTTAAAGATAGCTGATCATTATAAAATCAGCGTGGGTGACAGGAGGTTAAAGGAAAATGTTAGATCTATTATAAGGGCACATTTGTATGAAATGGGTGTTTTGACATCTGTACAAAAATTACATAGTCCTACTAGTGTCGCTTTAGATGGGTTTTCTCAGGATATGTCTCCTGGTGTAGCTTTAAATTTTGAACAGCAAAAGGAAATGTTGATATTGCGGATGAAGTTAGAGAAGGAGTTGGAGTATATGCGGCAGCAAGCAGAAGTTGATAAAGTGTTGGCAGTAGAGAAAATGAGGCAGCAAACAGAAATGGCAAAATTAGACTTAGAAAGTGAAAGACTGAGGTTAGTTAAAGAGGGTAAATTATATGACTTCTCAGGGAATGAAGAGTTGTCTCGGGGCAGTGATAATTCACGTGATATTTTGAATAGTTTGCGCTTGGTGCCTAAATTTAATGAGAAGGACGTTGATGTATTCTTCACTTTGTTTGAGCGTATTGCAGACGCGAGGGGCTGGGTTGATTCAGACCGTATAGTTTTGCTACAGTGTGTGTTAACGGGGCGTGCTCAGGAGGTTTTTTCCTCGTTGTCTTCGGAAGACAGCGGTGATTATGACAAGGTTAAAACGGCTGTACTGAAAGTATACGAGTTAGTCCCTGAAGCATACCGTCAGCGTTTTAGGAGTTGGAAAAAAGGAGATAAATCATATCTTGAATTTGCACGTGATTTGGGGATTCACTTTAATCGGTGGTGCTCGGCTTCAGAAGTGAAAGATTTTGATGACTTATGTAACTTGATGGTCCTTGAACAGTTTAAAAATTCAGTCCCAGAGCGAATTGCTATGTATATAAGTGAACAAAAGGTGAGGACAGCGGGGGAGGCTGTTGCCCTTGCAGATGATTATTTTTTGACCCACAAAAGTAGCATGGCTGGGGGAAATGTTGCGCCTACTGGAGGGGTGTTTTTCTCTAGAGCGTCAGGTGGAAGTTTTCCTCGGGAGCGGAGAGTTGATCAGGGAGTCCGTGACTCTGAGTGTCATTTCTGTCATAAATATGGTCACTGGAAGAGAGAATGCATGGCGTTTAGGTCGCGGAATAGGCAAGATGTGTCTGATATAAAACCGGTGGCTTTAGCGGCGCGGGTTTCCAATGTGCTTTCAGACCAGTTGAGTGTTGAATTACCAATTGTGGTGTCAAAGCCGGATTTAAACTCATACTTGCCGTTTATTTCAAAAGGACAAGTGTCTTTGGTGGGAAATAACGAGAGGGTACCAGTGACTATCTTACGGGATACGGGAGCATTTGATTCGTTTGTTTTAGGGTCTGCTTTGCCGTTTTCTGAGGAAACGGATACTGGATCTTTTGTACCTGTTGTGGGCATGGGTATGTCTATTTTTCATGTTCCTGTACATAAACTTGTGCTCTATTCACAGTTATTTGAGGGAGAAGTTAAAATGGGAGTGCGTCCTGCTTTGCCCATAGACGGTGTTACCGTGATTCTGGGAAATGATATAGCAGGAGCACGTGTTTGGGGAAGTGGATCCATACATCCAGTGGTGGTCCCAGTACCGCTGGGGAGTAATGGCCCTGATGAGAATGAAAAGCAGTTTCCTGAAGTGTTTACAGCTTGCGCTGTGACACGCGCTATGAAACGGGCCACTGACGATGCAAATTCGGTGGAGGTGGAAAACGTAGAGGGTGAGTCATCTGAGTTGTTTGTGATGACTTTGTCTAACACTCCCTTGTCTGTCTCCCATAGTGAATTGGCACGTGAGCAAAGAGCAGATGTAACGCTGAAGGAGCTGTTTCAGTCTGTTTTGCGGGTGGATGAGGTGAAAGATCGGGCACAGGGTTACTTCATACAAAATGAGGTACTGGTTCGGAAGTGGGTGCCACATTGTGAGGGTTTTGTTGGAGATCCTGTGTATCAGATTGTGGTGCCCTTTAAATTTCGTGATTTGGTTTTGCGTGTTGCTCATGATGAGTCGGGGCATATGGGGGTTGGTAAAACGTATGATCGTGTCCTCAGACATTTTTTTTGGCCCCGGATTAAGAAAACTGTTGCAAGTTACATCAAAACATGCCACACTTGTCAGCTAACTGGTAAGCCAAATCAGAAAATTAAAGTTGCTCCCTTGTATCCGATTCCTGTTGTAAGCCAACCATTTGAGCACCTAATTATTGATTGTGTGGGCCCTCTCCCTTATTCAAGGTCGGGTGCGACGTATTTGTTAACTGTTATGTGCAGTAGCACCAGATACCCAGCAGCATATCCGTTACGCACGCTAACAGCAAAATCAGTGGTGCGTGCTCTGGGTCAGTTTATGTCCATCTTCGGCATACCTAGAACCATTCAGAGTGACCAAGGGTCGAATTTCTCCTCTCACTTGTTTGCGCAGGTTTTGAAGCTGTTGCATGTGCAGCATAACCAGTCTTCTGCGTACCATGCGCAGAGCCAAGGAGCGCTGGAACGTTTCCACCAGACTTTAAAATCAATGATGAGGGCATACTGTGTGCAGATGAATGCTGATTGGGAGGACGGGTTACCATGGCTGTTGCTGGCAGCAAGAGAGGTAGTGCAAGAGAGTACAGGTTTCAGTCCAAACGAGTTGGTTTTCGGTCATACTGTGCGGGGGCCTTTAGCTGCTCTGCAAAATGAGTGGAAAGAGTCTCAGCCACCTCAAAATTTGATTGATTATGTCAATGGTTTTAGGCAGCGACTTTACTCTGCTACAGAGTTGGCCAGGGAAAAGCTGACTAAGGTACAAGAGAAGATGAAACGTCTTTATGACCAAAGAGCGGAGCGGCGTAGTTTTTGTGAGGGCGATCAAGTTTTGGCTTTATTACCTATTATTGGTTCACCTTTACAGGCGAAGTTTTTGGGCCCTTACACAGTGGTGAAGAAGTTGTCAGAGCTAAACTACCTGATTGCAACTCCAGAACGTCGGAAAAACCACCAACTGTGTCATGTTAATTTGTTGAAAGCATATCATGCCCGGGTATCTCAGGAATTGAGTGCACCGGCAAATGATGCTCATCCAGTTTGTGTTTGTAACACAGGGTTGACTGATAGTGAAGCTGGTTGTGAGGATGGTTTACCAGATCATGACTCTGCATTGTTAACGGGTCGGCTTAAAAACTCTAAGGTACTTTCAGATTTAAACACTGTGTTGTCTCACTTGTCTGAGTTTCAGCGTACAGAATTAATAGAAGTGATACAAGAGTATTCGAGTCTGTTTGGAGATGTGCCATCTCGTACACATGTTTTGGAACATGATATCGAATTAGTGGGAGATGTAAAGCCGATCAAGCAGCGTTTTTACCGAGTGAGTCCGGAAAAGCGGAAATTTTTGGATACTGAAGTTGATTACATGCTGGAAAATGGTATTGCTGAACCATCATCATCAAGTTGGGCGTCGCCTTGTTTATTGGTTCCGAAATCAGATAATACCAATCGGTTTTGTTCTGATTTTAGGAAGGTCAACAGTGTCACTAAGCCAGACTCTTATCCTCTGCCACGCATTGATGACTGTATTGACCAGGTTGGTGCTGCGATGTTCATTAGTAAATTTGACCTGTTGAAAGGTTATTGGCAGGTCCCTTTGTCTCAAAGAGCACGGGAAATCGCAGCCTTTGTTACGCCAACTGGTCTGTATTCTTATTCAGTCATGCCTTTTGGGTTACGTAATGCGCCTGCAACTTTTCAACGTTTGATGAATAAAGTTGTTGGAAATTTGCAAGGTTGTGCAGTGTATTTAGATGATGTGGTTATTTACTCTGATACTTGGTCTTCTCATGTGCAGCGTGTGAAAGCGCTGTTTAAACGTTTGGCTGAGGCATGCCTTACAATAAATTTGGCAAAGTGTGAGGTTGCTCGAGCGACAGTGACATACCTTGGACGTCAGGTTGGGCAGGGTACAGTGCGTCTCCTGCATGAAAAGATACGGGCAGTTAAATGCTATCCACCTCCAGCTACAAAAAAAGATCTTATGAGATTTCTGGGTTTGGTGGGTTACTACAGAGGTTTCTGTAGAAATTTTTCAACTGTGGTGGCACCATTGACAGATCTGTTGAAGGATAAGGTAAAATATATCTGGTCTCCTGTTTGCCAGACAGCTTTTGAAAATGTGAAGGAAATTCTGTGCAGTGCTCCTGTTTTGGCAGCTCCTTCCATGGATAGATCATTTAAATTACAGGTTGATGCCAGTTATGTAGGGGCGGGTGGGGTGCTGTTACAACAAGATGAGTTTGGTATTAACCGACCTGTGGGTTTCTATTCAAAAAAATTTAACAAACATCAGTTGAATTATTCTGTAATTGAGAAGGAAGCATTGGCTTTGATTTGGTCCTTACAACACTTTGAAGTGTATGTGGGTTCAGGTCCTGTGATTATTTATACAGATCACAATCCATTGACATTTTTGAACTCACTGCACTGCCCAAATCAAAGACTTGTTAGGTGGTCTTTATTTCTCCAGTCATACAACTTGGATATACATCATATAAAGGGCAGAGATAACGTTGTTGCAGATGCTTTGTCCAGAGCCCCATGTCAGTGATTGTTCTATGGTTCTTCATTGTGGTGTCTCTATCTCACTCTTAAATCGCTTCCAGGTACCAGTTGCAGAGATGAGTTGTGAGGCTACAGGATGAAGGAGGAATGAGCAAGTACTGTTTGGGTGACTTTGTATTAAGTGCAGTAACAGTTGTGTAAGTATAACTTTGGGAAATAATTTAAGACCTGTACAGTTTGAAAAGTTAAAGTGTTATGAGTTTATGGGGGTGGTTGGTCAGGGTTCCGGTGGGGACCCTGTCTTTATGGGGGGGGGTGTGACGGCCCCAGGGCCTCGGACAGAGTGCTTGTGTGTGTGTGTGTGTGTGTGTCTCTGTCTGTCTTTTTTTACAGGGTGAACTTCCGGGTGGAGTTGAGGCCATCAGGCAGATTAGGGGCAGCTGGCCACTGTCTCTGGATGGAATAAATCCCGCCCCTTTCTGATTGTTGTGGGGTTTGGCTGTTTGCTTCCTCCTGGTCCCCAGCATGATGGCGTTGTCCTTTGCTGTGTTTTGTTTGTTCGTTTAGTTAATTTGGTATTATGTTTTGCTGGTTACGTTTGTTAAGTGTTAAAAGATATGAGTTGCTGTATTTTTATTCAGTTAATTTACTTTTGTGAATAAACACCCTTTCCTGGTTATTTCTTGAGCATGGTTTCCTCTATTTGTTGTGGCTTTTGAGCCGGGCCATAACAGAATGATATAATCCAACTCCCATGCCTCTGTGACATTCAGAATGGAAGATATGCCTCTTTGGATTTTGGTTGCTAGGGTACTCTGTTTGGTTGCTATGGAGTTACTTGGCAGCTGCCAATGATGCAATTCCAAAGGCTTCTTGTCACTATGAATGATATAAACCAACTCCCATGCCTCTGTGGCATTCAGAATGGAAGATATTCCTCTTTGGATTTTGGTTGCTAGGGTACTCTGTTTGGTTGCTAGGGAATGGCTTGTCAGCTGTCAATGATGAAATTCCAAAGGCTTCTTGTCAGTATGAATGATATAATCCAACTCCCATGCCTCTGTGACATTCAGAATGGAAGATATGCCTCTTTGGATTTTGGTTGCTAGGGTACTCTGTTTGGTTGCTAGGGAGTTACTTGGCAGCTGCCAATGATGCAATTCCAAAGGCTTCTTGTCACTATGAATGATATAAACCAACTCCCATGCCTCTGTGGCATTCAGAATGGAAGATATCCCTCTTTGGATTTTGGTTGCTAGGGTACTCTGTTTGGTTGCTAGGGAGTTTCTTGGCAGCTGCCAATCATGAAACTCAAAGGCTGCTTGTCAATATGAATGATATAAACCAACTCCCATGCCTCTGGGACATTCAGAATGGAAGATATGCCTCTTTGGATTTTGGTTGCTAGGGTACTCTGTTTGGTTGCTATGGAGTTACTTGGCAGCTACCTATGATGAAATTCCAAAGGCTTCTTGTCACTATGAATGATATAAACCAACTCCCATGCCTCTGTGACATTCAGAATGGAAGATATCCATCTTTGGATTTTGGTTGCTAGGGTACTCTGTTTGGTTGCTAGGGAGTGGCTTGTCAGCTGCCAATCATGAAACTCCAAAGGCTGCTTGTCAGTACTAATGATATAAACCAACTCCCATGCCTCTGCGACCTTCAGAATGGAAGATATACCTCTTTGGATTTTGGTTGCTAGGGTACTCTGTTTGGTTGCTAGGGAGTGGCTTGTCGGCTGCCAATCATGACACTCCAAAGGCTTCTTGTCACTATGAATGATATAAACCAACTGCCATGCCTCTGTGACATTCAGAATGGAAGATATCCCTCTTTGGATTTTGGTTGCTAAGGTGCTCGACAATGGTTGCTAGGGAGGGGCTTGGAAGTGTTGAGGTGATTCATGATTGGCCATTTGCTGCCCCGAGTCAAATGAGACCACCCCCATGTTTCTATGACAATTCAGTCTGGAGATATCTCTTTGAACTCTTTCAATGGAAGTCTATGGAACTTGTTGCTAAGGGGCTCTAAATGGTTGCTAGGGCGTGGCTTGATAGCTTCACAATGAGCCTGAGAGACTGATTGGTCGTCTGAGTAAAATGAGCCCGCCCCCTTGTCTCTATGACACTGTGATCCAGAGCTACGTTCAATAGAAAATCCCTATGCAATTTACCATAGTAGGAAAAACATGTGTGTTTCACGGGACGTTCCTTCCCCATAGTAAGTCAATGGGGCAACTTTGGGCAGCTCCTGCCCCCCAGGGGTGCAACTTGTACCCCATTGTGAGGTATGTTCTTACAGAGCCTGTTAGCCTCTTCAAATGTGGCAAATCACACGTTTCTGCGAAATCCTCGCTCCGAGCTACGAGTGCTCAAAGTTCGTCGCAATGTTAAGTCATTGGGACTTTTTGGGCCGCTTTTTCGCCCCTGGGGCGAACACCGCCTCCCCGATCGCTTATAAAAGTCATAGCACACCTCTCCTCAATGAGCCGGTCGATTTGACACCTCATTCATGGATCTGTGACAAACGGTGCGGGACGAGTTACGCGCCAAACTTTGTGTGGAATAATAATAAAAAGAAGAATAATAACTAGAATGTACATTTCCTGAAGAAAATGTGAAGTGGTGCTTGCAGTGGCAAAACTCTCCACTTGGTTGCTAGGGTGTTGTACATGATTGCATTCGAGCCAACAACCATGTCTGTACGATGTTGTGGAGCTGAAATATGGCTTCTATATGTTGCAATATGGTTGCTAGGTAGCATTAAACGGTTGCTAAGGTTGGTTACACAGTTACCATGATGATATTTACAGACTGGTTTCCCAACCGAAACAAACAAACACACCCCCATGTCTATACTATGTTCTGGTGCTGAGATATAGCCCATTCATGTGTTTGTACGGTTGCTAGGGTACTCCAAATGGTTGCTAAGGTTTGTTTATACAGTTTATGGGGTAATATTTAAAGAGTATTTACAAGTCTGTGTCAAAAAATGCCCAACTCTGTGTTTTTACAATGTTTTGTTGCTGAGATGTGGCTTGTAAATGTTGTTCAATGGTTGCTAGGGGCCTGTAACTGGTTGCTATGGCGTGACTATGAAGTTGTTATGTCACTACTTATTGGCTGCTTGACAGGACGAATCAAAAGAGCCCAACCCCAAGCCTCTATGACCTTCTGAGCCAAAGATATGATTTTTCAAATTTTGTGCCAATGTTAAGTCTATGGGACATTTTTCGGCTAATTTTCCGCCCGCCAGACGAACATCGTAGACCCAATCGCTTATAAAAGTCATAGCACACCTCTCCTCAATAAACCGGTCGATTTGACACCTCATTAAGGGGTCTGTGACAAACGGTGTGGGACGAGTTACGCGCCGAAGTTTTGTCTAGGTGAATAGTAATCACAACACTAGAATGTACATTTCCTGAAGAAAATGTGAAGTGGTGCTTGCAGTGGCAAAACTCGCCAATCGGTTGCTAGGATGTTGTACATGATTGCATACGAGCCAACAATCATGTCCGTGCGATGCTGTGGAGCTGAAATATGGCTTCTATATGTTGCAATATGGTTGCTAGGTGGCTCTAAACGGTTGCTAGGGTGTGGCTACACAGTTACCATGATGATATTTACAGACTGGTTTCCCAACTGAAACAAACAAACACACCCCCATGTCTATACGATGTTCTGGTGCTGAGATATAGCCCATTCATGTGTTTGTACGGTTGCTAGGGTACTCCAAATGGTTGCTAAGGTCTGTTTATACAGTTTATGGGGTAATATTTAAAGAGTATTTGCAAGTCTGGGTCAAAAAATGCCCAACTCTGTGTTTTTACAATGTTTTGTTGCTGAGATATGGCTTGTTAATGTTGTTCAATGGTTGCTAGGGGCCTGTAACTGGTTGCTAGGGCGTGGCTATGAAGTTGTTAAGTCATTACTTATTGGCTGCTTGATAGGATGAATCAAAAGAGCCCAACCCCAAGGCTCTATGACCTTCTGAGCCAAAGATATGAATCTGCAAATTTTGTGCCTATGTTAAGTCTATGGGACATTTTTCAGCTAATTTTTCGCCCGCCAGACGAACATCGTAGACCCGATCACTTATAAAAGTCATAGCACACCTCTCCTCAATAAACCGGTCGATTTGACACCTCATTCAGGGGTCTGTGACAAACGGTGTGGGGCGAGTTACGCGCCGAAGTTTTGTCTAGGTGAATAGTAATCACAACACTAGAATGTACATTTCCTGAAGAAAATGTGAAGTGGTGCTTGCAGTGGCAAAACTCGCCACTCGGTTGCTAGGGTGTTGTACATGATTACAACAACCATGTCTGTACGATGTTGTGGAGCTGAAATATGGCTTTTATATGTTGCAAAATATGTTGCAAAATGGTTGCTAGGTGGCTCTAAACGGTTGCTAGGGTGTGAATACCCAGTTACGATGGTGATATTTATAGACTGTTTCCCAACCGACACAAAAGAGCCAACCCCCATCTCTATATGATGTTCTGATGCAGAGACATGGGTCTTGATAAACGGTTGCTAGGGTACTCTATTTGGTTGCTATGGAGTTGCTTGCCAGCTGCCAATGATGAAACTGCAAAGGCTTATTGTCACTATGAATGATATAAACCAACTCCCATGCCTCTGTGACATTCAGAATGGAAGATATCCTTCTTTGGATTTTGGTTGCTAGGGTACTCTGTTTGGTTGCTAGGGAGTGGCTTGGCAGCTGTCAATCATGAAACTCCAAAGGCTGCTTGTCAGTATTAATGATATAAACCAACTTCCATGCCTCTGTGACATTCAGAATGGAAGATATCCTTCTTTGGATTTTGGTTGCTAGGGTACTCTGTTTGGTTGTTATTGAGTTGCTTGGCAGCTGCCAATGATGAAACTGCAAAGGCTTCTTGTCACTGTGAATGATATAAACCAACTCCCATGCCTCTGTGACATTCAGAATGGAAGATATCCCTCTTAAGATTTTGGTTGCTAAGGTGCTCGACAATGGTTGCTAGGGAGTGGCTTGGCAGCTGCCAATGATGAAATTCTTAAGGCTTCTTGTCAGTATGAATGATATAATCCAACTCCCATGCCTCTGTTACATTCAGAATGGAAGATATCCTTCTTTGGACTTTGGTTGCTAGGGTACTCTGTTTGGTTGCTAGGGAGTGGCTTTGCAGCTGCCAATGATGAAACTCCAAAGGCTGCTTGTCAGTATGAATGATATAAACCAACTCCCATGCCTCTGTGACATTCAGAATGGAAGATATCCTTCTTTGGATTTTGGTTGCTAGGGTACTCTGTTTGGTTGCTAGGGAGTGGCTTGTCAGCTGCCAATCATGAAACTTCAAAGGCTTCTTGTCACTATGAATGATATAAACCAGCCCCCATCTTTATACGATGCTCTGATACAGAGATAGAGGTCTTGCTAAATAGTTGCTAGGGTACTCTGTTTGGTTGCTATGGAGTGGCTTGGCAGCTGCCAATGATGAAACTCCAAAGGCTGCTTGTCAGTATGAATGATATAAACCAACTCCCATGCCTCTGTGACATTCAGAATGGAAGATATCCCTCGTGGATTTTGGTTTCTAAGTGGCTCGACAATGGTTGCTAGGGAGGGGCTAGGAAGTGTTGAGGTGATTCATGATTGGCTGTTTGCTGCCCCGAGTCAAACGAGACCACCTTCATGTTTCTATGACAATTCAGTCCGGAGATATCCCTTTGATCTCTTTCAATGGAAGTCTATGAGACTTGTTGCTAAGGTGCTCTAAATGGTTGCTAGGGCGTGGCTTGATAGCTTCACAATGATCCTGAGAGACTGATTGGTCGTCTGAGTAAAATGAGCCCGCCCCCATGTCTCTATGACACTGTGATCCAGAGCTATGTTCAATACAAAATCCCTATGCAATTTACCATAGTAGGAAAAACACATGCTGGGCCGTCCTACACCATAGTAAGTCAATGGGAAACTTTGGGCAGCTCCTGCCCCCCAGGGGTGCAACTTTTACCCCATTGTGAGGTATGGTCTCACACAGCCTGCCATCCTCTTCAAATGTGGCAAATCACACATTTCTGCGAAATCCTCGCTTGGAGCTATGACTCGTCAAAGTTTGTCGCAATGTTAAGTCAATGGGATTTTTCGGCTGCTTTTTCGCCCCTGGGGCGAACACCGTACCCCCGATCGCTTATAAAAGTCATAGCACACCATTCCCGAATAATCCGCACGATTTGACACCTCATTCGTGGGTCTGTGACAAAAGCTGCGGGACGAGTTACGCGCCGAAGTTTTGTACGGAATAATAATAATAATAATAAGTATGAGCAATAACAATAGTGATGCCTTGCTTTCAGCAAGCACCACTAACTAGAATGTACATTTCCTGAAGAAAATGTGAAGTGGTGCTTGCAGTGGCAAAACTCGCCAATCGGTTGCTAGGATGTTGTACATGATTGCATACGAGCCAACAATCATGTCCGTGCGATGCTGTGGAGCTGAAATATGGCTTCTATATGTTGCAATATGGTTGCTAGGTGGCTCTAAACGGTTGCTAGGGTGTGGCTACACAGTTACCATGATGATATTTACAGACTGGTTTCCCAACTGAAACAAACAAACACACCCCCATGTCTATACGATGTTCTGGTGCTGAGATATAGCCCATTCATGTGTTTGTACGGTTGCTAGGGTACTCCAAATGGTTGCTAAGGTCTGTTTATACAGTTTATGGGGTAATATTTAAAGAGTATTTGCAAGTCTGGGTCAAAAAATGCCCAACTCTGTGTTTTTACAATGTTTTGTTGCTGAGATATGGCTTGTAAATGTTGTTCAATGGTTGCTAGGGGCCTGTAACTGGTTGCTAGGGCGTGGCTATGAAGTTGTTAAGTCATTATTTATTGGCTGCTTGATAGGATGAATCAAAAGAGCCCAACCCCAAGGCTCTATGACCTTCTGAGCCAAAGATATGAATCTGCAAATTTTGTGCCTATGTTAAGTCTATGGGACATTTTTCAGCTAATTTTTCGCCCGCCAGACGAACATCGTAGACCCGATCACTTATAAAAGTCATAGCACACCTCTCCTCAATAAACCGGTCGATTTGACACCTCATTCAGGGGTCTGTGACAAACGGTGTGGGGCGAGTTACGCGCCGAAGTTTTGTCTAGGTGAATAGTAATCACAACACTAGAATGTACATTTCCTGAAGAAAATGTGAAGTGGTGCTTGCAGTGGCAAAACTCGCCACTCGGTTGCTAGGGTGTTGTACATGATTGCATACGAGCCAACAACCATGTCTGTACGATGTTGTGGAGCTGAAATATGGCTTCTATATGTTGCAATATGGTTGCTAGGTGGCTCTAAATGGTTGCTAGGGTGTGAATACACAGTTACCATGGTGATATTTACAGACTGTTTTACAACTGAAACTAATGAGCCAACCCCCATCTCTATACAATATTCTGATGCAGAGATGTAGGTCTTGTAAAATGGTTGCTAGGGTACTCTGTTTGGTTGCTATGGAGTTGCTTGGCAGCTGCTAATGATGAAACTGCAAAGGCTTCTTGTCAGTATTAATGATATAAACCAACTCCCATCTCTATACGATGTTCTGATGCAGAGATATACGTTTTGCTAAACGGTTGCTAGGGTACTCTGTTTGGTTGCTAGGGAGTAGCTTGGCAGCTGCCAATCATGAAACTCCAAAGGCTGCTTGTCAGTATGAATGATATAAACCAACTCCCATGCCTCTGTGACATTCAGAATGGAAGATATCCTTCTTTGGATTTTGGTTGCTAGGGTACTCTATTTGGTTGCTAGGGAGTGGCTTGGCAGCTGCCAATCATGAAACTCCAAAGGCTGCTTGTCAGTATGAATGATATAAACCAACTCCCATGCCTCTGTGACATTCAGAACGGAAGATATTCCTCTTTGAAGTTTGGTTGCTAGGGTAATCTATTTGGTTGCTATGGAGTTACTTGGTAGCTGCCAATGATGAAATTCCAAAGGCTTCTTGTCAGTATGAATGATATAAACCAACTCCCATGCCTCTGTGACATTCAGAATGGAAGATATCCCTCTTTGGATTTTGGTTGCTAGGGTACTCTGTTTGGTTGCTAGGGAGTGGCTTGTCAGCTGCCAATCATGCAACTTCAAAGGCTTCTTGTCACTATGAATGATATAAACCAACCCCCATCTTTATACGATGCTCTGATACAGAGATATTGGTCTTGCTAAATAGTTGCTAGGGTACTCTGTTTGGTTGCTATGGAGTGGCTTGGCAGCTGCCAATGATGAAACTGCAAAGGCTTCTTGTCACTATGAATTATATAAACCAACTCCCATGCCTCTGTGACATTCAGAATGGAAGATATCCCTCTTAAGATTTTGGTTGCTAAGGTGCTCGACAATGGTTGCTAGGGAGTGGCTTGGCAGCTGCCAATGATGAAATTCTTAAGGCTTCTTGTCAGTATGAATGATATAATCCAACTTCTATGTCTCTGTTACATTCAGAATGGAAGATATCCTTCTTTGGACTTTGGTTGCTAGGGTACTCTGTTTGGTTGCTAGGGAGTGGCTTTGCAGCTGCCAATGATGAAACTCCAAAGGCTGCTTGTCAGTATGAATGATATAAACCAACTCCCATGCCTCTGTGACATTCAGAATGGAAGATATCCTTCTTTGGATTTTGGTTGCTAGGGTACTCTATTTGGTTGCTAGAGAGTGAGTCACAAATTGACACACACACTTTTCCAGCTAACACGCACTCTCTACCCTCCTTCTCTCTACTCTCAGAGACAGAAGTCTCCAATCTCCTCCTTTCCAATCGCCCTACCACCTGTCCGCTTGATCCTATTCCCACTAACCTACTTCAAGCCATTTCATCCTCAGTTGTACCCACACTCACACACATCATAAACACCTCTCTTCACACTGGTACCTTTCCCACAGCATTTAAGCAGGCTCGTGTAACCCCACTGCTTAAGAAACCCACTCTAAATCCAGCACATCTGGAGAATTACAGACCAGTATCTCTCCTTCCATTCGTCGCGAAAACACTTGAGCGAGTTGTTTTCAACCAGATCTCTTCCTTCCTTACACAGAACAACCTCTTGGACAACAATCAATCTGGTTTCAAAAGCGGACACTCAACTGAGACGGCCCTGCTCTCAGTAATTGAAGCTCTGAGACTGGCAAGAGCAGCCTCCAAATCCTCAGTTCTCATCCTGCTGGATCTGTCTGCTGCCTTTGACACAGTTAACCACCAGATCCTCCTGTCAATCCTAAAGACGAAGGGCATCTCGGGAACCGCACTCCAATGGTTCAAGTCATACCTCTCAGGTAGGTCCTTTAGGGTTTCGTGGAGGGGTGAGGTGTCTAAGACACAACATCTAGCTACTGGAGTGCCTCAGGGCTCAGTGCTTGGACCACTTCTCTTCTCCATCTACATGACATCACTAGGATCTGTGATTCAGAAACATGGTTTTTCCTATCACTGCTACGCTGATGACACACAACTCTACCTCTCATTCCAGCCCGACGATCCGACGGTAGCTGATCGTATCTCAGCCTGCCTGACAGACATTTCTGGCTGGATGAAGGACCACCACCTTCAACTAAACCTTGCGAAGACAGAGCTACTCGTGGTCCCGGCCAACCCAACACTTCACCACAACTTCACCATTCAGCTAGACTCGTCATCCATAACTCCATCTAGATCAGCCAGGAACCTTGGTGTGGTAATTGATGATCAATTGAACTTCACAGACCACATTGCAAGAACTGCCCGGTCATGTAGATTTGCCTTGTACAACATTAGGAGGATCAGACCCTTCCTATCAGAACATGCTACTCAACTCCTTGTCCAAGCGCTTGTTTTATCCAGACTTGACTATTGCAACGCTCTCCTGGCTGGTCTTCCAGCTTGCACAGTCAAACCTCTGCAACTGATCCAGAACGCCGCAGCTAGAGTGGTCTTTAACGAGCCGAAAAGGGCACATGTCACTCCTCTCCTCACAAAACTGCACTGGTTGCCAGTTGCCGCTCGCATCAAATTCAAGTCACTGACGTTTGCCTACAGAACAACCACTGGTTCTGCTCCCTTTTACTTTAACTCTTTACTTCAGACTTATGTGCCTTCCAGGAACTTGCGCTCTGCAAGTGAACGGCGTCTTGTGGTGCCATCTCAAAGAGGCACAAAATCTCTTTCTCGGACCTTTACCATGACTGTTCCCTGCTGGTGGAATGATCTGCCGAACTCAACCAGAGCGGCTGAGTCCATAGCCACTTTTAAGAAACGGCTGAAGACACTTCTTTTTCGACAGCACTTGATCCAGTAATACTAACACTTTCTCTCTACTACTCTATTCTGTTCTATTAAAAAAAAAAAAAAAAAAAAAAAAAAAAAATGCGTTTATTTAAACTGAGAAGGGTCATAGCACTTGCATTTTGTTGTCCTACTGCTAGTTTAACTGCTTCTATTGTTCTCATTTGTAAGTCGCTTTGGATAAAAGCGTCTGCTAAATGAATAAATGTAAATGTAATGTAAATGGCTTGGCAGCTGCCAATCATGAAACTCCAAAGGCTGCTTGTCAGTATGAATGATATAAACCAACTCCCATGCCTCTGTGACATTCAGAACGGAAGATATTCCTCTTTGAAGTTTGGTTGCTAGGGTAATCTATTTGGTTGCTATGGAGTTACTTGGTAGCTGCCAATGATGAAATTCCAAAGGCTTCTTGTCAGTATGAATGATATAAACCAACTCCCATGCCTCTGTGACATTCAGAATGGAAGATATCCCTCTTTGGATTTTGGTTGCTAGGGTACTCTGTTTGGTTGCTAGGGAGTGGCTTGTCAGCTGCCAATCATGCAACTTCAAAGGCTTCTTGTCACTATGAATGATATAAACCAACCCCCATCTTTATACGATGCTCTGATACAGAGATATAGGTCTTGCTAAATAGTTGCTAGGGTACTCTGTTTGGTTGCTATGGAGTGGCTTGGCAGCTGCCAATGATGAAACTCCAAAGGCTGCTTGTCAGTATGAATGATATAAACCAACTCCCATGCCTCTGTGACATTCAGAATGGAAGATAATCCTCTTTGGATTTTGGTTGCTAGGGTACTCTGTTTGGTTGCTAGGGAGTGGCTTGTCAGCTGCCAATCATGCAACTTCAAAGGCTTCTTGTCACTATGAATGATATAAACCAACCCCCATCTTTATACGATGCTCTGATACAGAGATATAGGTCTTGCTAAATAGTTGCTAGGGTACTCTGTTTGGTTGCTATGGAGTGGCTTGGCAGCTGCCAATGATGAAACTCCAAAGGCTGCTTGTCAGTATGAATGATATAAACCAACTCCCATGCCTCTGTGACATTCAGAATGGAAGATATTCCTCTTTGGATTTTGGTTGCTAAGTGGCTCGACAATGGTTGCTAGGGAGGGGCTAGGAAGTGTTGAGGTGATTCATGATTGGCTGTTTGCTGCCCCGAGTCAAACGAGACCACCTTCATGTTTCTATGACAATTCAGTCCGGAGATATCCCTTTGATCTCTTTCAATGGAAGTCTATGGGACTTGTTGCTAAGGTGCTCTAAATGGTTGCTAGGGCGTGGCTTGATAGCTTCACAATGATCCTGAGAGACTGATTGGTCGTCTGAGTAAAATGAGCCCACCCCCATGTCTCTGTGACACTGTGATCCAGAGCTATGTTCAATACAAAATCCCTATGCAATTTACCATAGTAGGAAAAACACATGCTGGGCCGTCCTACACCATAGTAAGTCAATGGGAAACTTTGGGCAGCTCCTGCCCCCCAGGGGTGCAACTTTTACCCCATTGTGAGGTATGGTCTCACACAGCCTGCCATCCTCTTCAAATGTGGCAAATCACACATTTCTGTGAAATCCTCGCTCGGAGCTATGACTCGTCAAAGTTTGTCGCAATGTTAAGTCAATGGGATTTTTCGGCTGCTTTTTCGCCCCTGGGGCGAACACCGTACCCCCGATCGCTTATAAAAGTCATAGCACACCATTCCCGAATAATCCGCACGATTTGACACCTCATTCGTGGGTCTGTGACAAAAGCTGCGGGACGAGTTACGCGCCGAAGTTTTGTACGGAATAATAATAATAATAATAATAAGTATGAGCAATAACAATAGTGATGCCTTGCTTTCAGCAAGCACCACTAATAACTAGAATGTACATTTCCTGAAGAAAATGTGAAGTGGTGCTTGCAGTGGCAAAACTCGCCACTCGGTTGCTAGGGTGTTGTACACGATTGCATACGAACCAACAACCATGTCTGTACGATGTTGTGGAGCTGAAATATGGCTTCTATATGTTGCAATATGGTTGCTAGGTGGCTCTAAATGGTTGCTAGGGTGTGAATACACAGTTACCAAGGTGATATTTACAGACTGTTTTACAACTGAAACTAATGAGCCAACCCCAATCTCTATACAATATTCTGATGCAGAGATGTAGGTCTTGTAAAATGGTTGCTAGGGTACTCTGTTTGGTTGCTATGGAGTTGCTTGGCAGCTGCTAATAATGAAACTGCAAAGGCTTCTTGTCAGTATGAATGATATAAACCAACTCCCATCTCTATACGATGTTCTGATGCAGAGATATACGTTTTGCTAAACGGTTGCTAGGGTACTCTGTTTGGTTGCTAGGGAGTAGCTTGGCAGCTGCCAATCATGAAACTCCAAAGGCTGCTTGTCAGTATGAATGATATAAACCAACTCCCATGCCTCTGTGACATTCAGAATGGAAGATATGCCTCTTTGTATGTTGGTTGCTAGGGTACTCTGTTTGGTTGCTATGGAGTTACTTGGTAGCTGCCAATGATGAAATTCCAAAGGCTTCTTGTCAGTATGAATGATATAAACCAACTCCCATGCCTCTGTGACATTCAGAATGAAATATATCCCTCTTTGGATTTTGGTTGCTAGGGTACTCTGTTTGGTTGCTAGGGAGTGGCTTGTCAGCTGCCAATTATGAAACTCCAAAGGCTGCTTGTCAGTATGAATTATATAAACCAACTCCCATGCCTCTGCGATATTCAGAATGGAAGATATCCCTCTTTGGATTTTGGTTGCTAGGGTACTCTGTTTGGTTGCTATGGAGTTACTTGGCAGCTGCCAATGATGCAATTCCAAAGGCTTATTGTCACTATGAATGATATAAACCAACTCCCATGCCTCTGTGACATTCAGAATGGAAGATATCTCTCTTTGGATTTTGGTTGCTAGGGTACTCTGTTTGGTTGCTAGGGAGTGGCTTGTCAGCTGCCAATCATGAAACTCCAAAGGCTTCTTGTCACTATGAATGATATAAACCAACTCCCATGCCTCTGTGACATTCAGAATGTAAGATATCCCTCTTTGGATTTTGGTTGCTAGGGTACTCTGTTTGGTTGCTAGGGAGTGACTTGGCAGCTGCCAATCATGAAACTCCAAAGGCTTCTTGTCACTATGAATGATATAAACCAACTCCCATGCCTCTGTGACATTCAGAATGTAAGATATCCCTCTTTGGATTTTGGTTGCTAGGGTACTCTGTTTGGTTGCTAGGGAGTGTCTTGGCAGCTGCCAATCATGAAACTCATAGGCTGCTTGTCAATATGAATGATATAAACCAACTCCCATGCCTCTGTGACATTCAGAATGGAAGATATCCCTCTTTGGATTTTGGTTGCTAGGGTACTCTGTTTGGTTGCTAGGAAGTGGCTTGTCAGCTGCCAGTCATGAAACTCCAAAGGCTTCTTGTCACTATGAATGATATAAACCAACTCCCATGCCTCTGCGACATTCAGAATGGAAGATATCCCTCTTTGGATTTTGGTTGCTAGGGTACTCTGTTTGGTTGCTAGGGAGTGGCTTGTCAGCTGCCAATCATGAAACTCCAAAGGCTTCTTGTCACTATGAATGATATAAACCAACTCCCATGCCTCTGCGACATTCAGAATGGAAGATATCCCTCTTTGGATTTTGGTTGCTAAGGTGCTCGACAATGGTTGCTAGGGAGAGGCTTGGAAGTGTTGAGGTGATTCAGTATTGGCTGTTTGCTGCACCGAGTCAAATGAGACCACCCCCATGTTTCTATGACAATTCAGTCTGGAGATATCTCTTTGAACTCTTTCAATGGAAGTCTATGGAACTTGTTGCTAAGGGGCTCTAAATGGTTGCTAGGGCGTGGCTTGATAGCTTCACAATGATCCTGAGAGACTGATTGGTCGTCTGAGTAAAATGAGCCCTCCCCCTTGTCTCTATGACACTGTGATCCAGAGCTACGTTCAATACAAAGTCCCTATGCAATTTACCATAGTAGGAAAAGCATGTGTGTTTCACGGGACGTTCCTTCCCCATAGTAAGTCAATGGGGCAACTTTGGGCATCTCCTGCCCCCCAGGGGTGCAACTTTTACCCCATTGTGAGGTATGTTCTTACAGAGCCTGTCAGCCTCTTCAAATGTGGCAAATCACACGTTTCTGCGAAATCCTCGCTCAGAGCTACGTGTGGTCAAAGTTTGTCGCAATGTTAAGTCAATGGGACTTTTTTGGCCGCTTTTTCGCCCCTGGGGCGAACACCGTACCCCCGATCGCTTATAAAAGTCATAGCACACCATTCCCGAATAATCCGCACAATTTGACACCTCATTCATGGGTCTGTGTCAAAAGCTGCGGGAGGAGTTACGCGCCAAACTTTTGTACGGAATAATAATAATAACTAGAATGTACATTTCCTGAAGAAAATGTGAAGTGGTGCTTGCAGTGGCAAAATTCGGCACTCGGTTGCTAGGGTGTTGTACGTGATTGCATACGAGCCAACAACCATGTCTGTACGATGTTGTGGAGCTGAAATATGGCTTCTATATGTTGCAATATGGTTGCTAGGTAGCTTTAAACGGTTACTAAGGTGTGGTTACACAGTTACCATGATGGTATTTACAGACTGGTGTCCCAACCAAAACAAACAAACACACCCCCATGTCTATACGATGTTCTGGTGCTGAGATATAGTCCATTCATGTGTTTGTACGGTTGCTAGGGTACTCCAAATGGTTGCTAAGATTTGTTTATACAGTTTATGGGGTAATATTTAAAGAGTATTTACAAGTATGTGTCAAAAAATGCCCAACTCTGTGTTTTTACAATGTTTTGTTGCTGAGATATGGCTTGCAAGTGTTGTTCAGTGGTTGCTAGGGTCCTGTAACTGGTTGCTAGGGCGTGGCTATGAAGTTGCTATGTCACTACTTATTGGCTGCTTGATAGGATGAATCAAAAGAGCCCAACCCCAAGGCTCTATGACCTTCTGAGCCAAAGATATGATTTTGCACATTTTGTGCCTATGTTAAGTCTATGGGACATTTTTCGGCTAATTTTTCGCCCGCCAGACGAACATCTTACACCCGATCGCTTATAAAAGTCATAGCACACCTCTCCTCAATAAACCGATCGATTTGACACCTCATTCAGGGGTCTGTGACAAACGGTGTGGGGCGAGTTACGCGCCGAAGTTTTGTCTAGGTGAATAGTAATCACAATACTAGAATGTACATTTCCTGAAGAAAATGTGAAGTGGTGCTTGCAGTGGCAAAACTCGCCACTCGGTTGCTAGGGTGTTGTACATGATTGCATATGAGCCAACAACCATGTCTGTACGATGTTGTGGAGCTGAAATATGGCTTCTATATGTTGCAATATGGTTGCTAGGTGGCTCTAAACGGTTGCTAGGGTGTGGTTACACAGTTACCATGATGATATTTACAGACTGGTTTCCCAACCGAAACAAACGAACACACCCCCATCTCTATATGATGTTCTGATGCAGAGACATGGGTCTTGATAAACGGTTGCTAGGGTCCTCTGTTTGGTTGCCAGGGAGTGACTTGGCAGATGCCAATGATGAAACTGCAAAGGCTTCTTGTCACTCTGAATGATATAAACCAACTTCCATGCCTCTATGACATTCAGAATGGAAGATATCCCTCCTTGGATTTTGGTTGCTAGGGTACTCTGTTTGGTTGCTAGAGAGTGGCTTGGCAGCTGCCAATGATGAAATTCCAAAGGCTTCTTGTCAGTATGAATGACATAAACCAACTCCCATGCCTGTGTGACATTCAGAAAGGAAGATATCCCTCTTTGGATTTTGGTTGCTAGGGTACTCTGTTTGGTTGCTATGGAGTTGCTTGACAGCTGCCACTGATGAAACTGCAAAGGCTTCTTGTCACTATGAATGATATAAACCAACTCCCATGCCTATGTGACATTCAGAATGGAAGATATCCCTCTTTGGATTTTGGTTGCTAGGGTACTCTGTTTTGTTGCTATGGAGTTGCTTGGCAGCTGCCAATGAAAAAACTACAACGGCTTCTTTTCACTATGAATGAAATAAACTCCCATAACTCTGTGACATTCAGAATGGAAGATATCCTTCTTTGGATTTTGGTTGCTAGGTTACTCTGTTTGTTTGCTCTGGAGTTGCTTGGCAGCTGCCAATGATGAAACTACAATGGCTTCTTTTCCCTATGAATGAAATAAACAAACTCCCATGCCTCTGTGACATTCAGACTGGAAGATATCCCTCTTTGGATTTTGGTTGCTAGGGTACTCTGATTGGTTGCTAGGGAGTGGCTTGGCAGCTGCCAATCATAAAACTCCAAATGCTTCTTGTCACTATGAATTATATAAACCAACCCCCATCTCTATATGATGCTCTGATACAGAGATATAGGTCTTGCTAAATAGTTGCTAGGGTACTCTGTTTGGTTGCTATGGAGTGGCTTGGCAGCTGCTAATGATGAAACTCCAAAGGCTGCTTTTCAGTATAAATGATATAAACCAACTCCCATGCCTCTGTCATATTCAGAATAGAAGATATCCCTCTAGGATTTTGGTTGCTAAGGTGCTCGACAATGGTTGCTAGGGAGGGGCTAGGAAGTGTTGAGGTGATTCATGATTGGCCATTTGATGCCCTGAGTGAAACGAGACCACCTTCGTGTTTTTATATGATCTACCAGAGCGTTTCTAGACGTTTCTAGGGTGTTCAGGATGGTTGCTAAGGTATTTTTGGTAGTTGCTATGGTTTTACTAGGTGGTTGGTAGTTGTCAAAGATGTGGTTACTATGGAGTTTTTATAGAGTTTTTAAAATCTTTAATAACGAGTGCCTTCAGTACGGCACTCGGCCTGCGGCCTCGTGCCTATGGCCGATTAGGCACAAGCATGGAGCAATATCGCAAGGCCACGAGTGTAATATTGCTTTAAAAAATACAAAAAAATTAAAAAAAATATTTTTTTTGGTTTAGGGTGGTTGCTAGGGAGCTCTTAGTGGTTGCTAGGGTGCTGTAACTGGTTGCTAGGGTGTGGCTATGAAGATTTTAGGCCATTACTTATTGGTTGCTTGATAATATAAATCCTCTGAGGGAGACAGAGAGGGAGAGACGCAGGGGTGACAGGCCCTTTGGAGTCTGTGTGTGTGAAAATGTCGGTTTGGATTCAAATGTTTTTAGAACTCCCAATGTAAAGTCAATGGGGACTTTTTTGGCCGCTTTTTCGTCCGCTGTGCGAACATCGTACACCCGATCGCTTAGAAAAGTCATAGCACACCTCTCCTCAATGAGCCGGTCGATTTGACACCTCACTCAGGGGTCTGAGACAAATGGTGCGGGGCGCATTACGCGCCAAACTTTTGTCCAGAATAAGAATAATAATAAAAAAAAGAATAATAAGTATGAGCAATAACAATAGTGATGCTTTCAAAAAAGCACCACTAACTAGAATGTACATATCCTGAAGAAAATGTGAAGTGGTGCTTGCAGTGGCAAAACTCGCCACTCGGTTGCTAGGGTGTTGTAGATGATTACAACAACCATGTCTGTACGATGTTGTGGAGCTGAAATATGGCTTTTATATGTTGCAAAATATGTTGCAAAATGGTTGCTAGGTGGCTCTAAACGGTTGCTAGGGTGTGAATACCCAGTTACCATGGTGATATTTATAGACTGTTTCCCAACCGACACAAAAGAGCCAACCCCCATCTCTATACGATGTTCTGATGCAGAGACATGGGTCTTGATACGGTTGCTAGGGTACTCTATTTGGTTGCTATGGAGTTGCTTGCCAGCTGCCAATGATGAAACTGCAAAGGCTTATTGTCACTATGAATGATATAAACCAACTCCCATGCCTCTGTGACATTCAGAATGGAAGATATCCTTCTTTGGATTTTGGTTGCTAAGGTGCTCGACAATGGTTACTAGGGAGTGGCTTGGCAGCTGCCAATGATGAAATTCTTAAGGCTTCTTGTCAGTATGAATGATATAAACCAACTCCCATGTCTCTGTTACATTCAGAATGGAAGATATCCTTCTTTGGACTTTGGTTGCTAGGGTACTCTGTTTGGTTGCTAGGGAGTGGCTTTGCAGCTGCCAATGATGAAACTCCAAAGGCTGCTTGTCAGTATGAATGATATAAACCAACTCCCATGCCTCTGTGACATTCAGAATGGAAGATATCCTTCTTTGGATTTTGGTTGCTAGGGTACTCTATTTGGTTGCTAGGGAGTGGCTTGGCAGCTGCCAATCATTAAACTCCAAAGCCTGCTTGTCAGTATGAATGTTATAAACCAACTCCCATGCCTCTGTGACATTCAGAATGGAAGATATTTCTCTTTGAAGTTTGGTTGCTAGGGTAATCTATTTGGTTGCTATGGAGTTACTTGGTAGCTGCCAATGATGAAATTCCAAAGGCTTCTTGTCAGTATGAATGATATAAACCAACTCCCATGCCTCTGTGACATTCAGAATGGAAGATATCCCTCTTTGGATTTTGGTTGCTAGGGTACTCTGTTTGGTTGCTAGGGAGTGGCTTGTCAGCTGCCAATCATGCAACTTCAAAGGCTTCTTGTCACTATGAATGATATAAACCAACCCCCATCTTTATACGATGCTCTGATACAGAGATATTGGTCTTGCTAAATAGTTGCTAGGGTACTCTGTTTGGTTGCTATGGAGTGGCTTGGCAGCTGCCAATGATGAAACTGCAAAGGCTTCTTGTCACTATGAATGATATAAACCAACTCCCATGCCTCTGTGACATTCAGAATGGAAGATTTCCCTCTTAAGATTTTGGTTGCTAAGGTGCTCGACAATGGTTGCTAGGGAGTGGCTTGGCAGCTGCCAATGATGAAATTAAGGCTTCTTGTCAGTATGAATGATATAATCCAACTTCCATGTCTCTGTTACATTCAGAATGGAAGATATCCTTCTTTGGACTTTGGTTGCTAGGGTACTCTGTTTGGTTGCTAGGGAGTGGCTTTGCAGCTGCCAATGATGAAACTCCAAAGGCTGCTTGTCAGTATGAATGATATAAACCAACTCCCATGCCTCTGTGACATTCAGAATGGAAGATATCCTTCTTTGGATTTTGGTTGCTAGGGTACTCTATTTGGTTGCTAGGAAGTGGCTTGGCAGCTGCCAATCATGAAACTCCAAAGGCTGCTTGTCAGTATGAATGATATAAACCAACTGCCATGCCTCTGTGACATTCAGAACGGAAGATATTCCTCTTTGAAGTTTGGTTGCTAGGGTAATCTATTTGGTTGCTATGGAGTTACTTGGTAGCTGCCAATGATGAAATTGAAAAGGCTTCTTGTCAGTATGAATGATATAAACCAACTCCCATGCCTCTGTGACATTCAGAATGGAAGATATCCCTCTTTGGATTTTGGTTGCTAGGGTACTCTGTTTGGTTGCTAGCGAGTAGCTTGTCAGCTGCCAATCATGCAACTTCAAAGGCTTCTTGTCACTATGAATGATATAAACCAACCCTCATCTTTATACGATGCTCTGATACAGAGATATAGGTCTTGCTAAATAGTTGCTAGGGTACTCTGTTTGGTTGCTATGGAGTGGCTTGGCAGCTGCCAATGATGAAACTCCAAAGGCTTCTTGTCACTATGAATGATATAAACCAACTCCCATGCCTCTGTGACATTCAGAATTGAAGATATCCCTCTTAAGATTTTGGTTGCTAAGGTGCTCGACAATGGTTGCTAGGGAGTGGCTTGGCAGCTGCCAATGATGAAATTATTAAGGCTTCTTGTCAGTATGAATGATATAATCCAACTTCCATGTCTCTGTTACATTCAGAATGGAAGATATCCTTCTTTGGACTTTGGTTGCTAGGGTACTCTGTTTGGTTGCTAGGGAGTGGCTTTGCAGCTGCCAATGATGAAACTCCAAAGGCTGCTTGTCAGTATGAATGATATAAACCAACTCCCATGCCTCTGTGACATTCAGAATGGAAGATATCCTTCTTTGGATTTTGGTTGCTAGGGTACTCTGTTTGGTTGCTAGGGAGTGGCTTGTCAGCTGCCAATCATGCAACTTCAAAGGCTTCTTGTCACTATGAATGATATAAACCAACCCCCATCTTTATACGATGCTCTGATACAGAGATATAGGTCTTGCTAAATAGTTGCTAGGGTACTCTGTTTGGTTGCTATGGAGTGGCTTGGCAGCTGCCAATGATGAAACTCCAAAGGCTGCTTGTCAGTATTAATGATATAAACCAACTCCCATGCCTCTGTGACATTCAGAATGGAAGATATTCCTCTTTGGATTTTGGTTGCTAAGTGGCTCGACAATGGTTGCTAGGGAGGGGCTAGGAAGTGTTGAGGTGATTCATGATTGGCTGTTTGCTGCCCCGAGTCAAACGAGACCACCTTCATGTTTCTATGACAATTCAGTCCGGAGATATCCCTTTGATCTCTTTCAATGGAAGTCTATGGGACTTGTTGCTAAGGTGCTCTAAATGGTTGCTAGGGCGTGGCTTGATAGCTTCACAATGATCCTGAGAGACTGATTGGTCGTCTGAGTAAAATGAGCCCACCCCCATGTCTCTATGACACTGTGATCCAGAGCTATGTTCAATACAAAATCCCTATGCAATTTACCATAGTAGGAAAAACACATGCTGGGCCGTCCTACACCATAGTAAGTCAATGGGAAACTTTGGGCAGCTCCTGCCCCCCAGGGGTGCAACTTTTACCCCATTGTGAGGTATGGTCTCACACAGCCTGCCATCCTCTTCAAATGTGGCAAATCACACATTTCTGTGAAATCCTCGCTCGGAGCTATGACTCGTCAAAGTTTGTCGCAATGTTAAGTCAATGGGATTTTTCGGCTGCTTTTTCGCCCCTGGGGCGAACACCGTACCCCCGATCGCTTATAAAAGTCATAGCACACCATTCCCGAATAATCCGCACGATTTGACACCTCATTCGTGGGTCTGTGACAAAAGCTGCGGGACGAGTTACGCGCCGAAGTTTTGTACGGAATAATAATAATAATAATAATAAGTATGAGCAATAACAATAGTGATGCCTTGCTTTCAGCAAGCACCACTAACTAGAATGTACATTTCCTGAAGAAAATGTGAAGTGGTGCTTGCAGTGGCAAAATTCGCCACTCGGTTGCTAGGGTGTTGTACATGATTGCATACGAGCCAACAACCATGTCTGTACGATGTTGTGGAGCTGAAATATGGCTTCTATATGTTGCAATATGGTTGCTAGGTGGCTCTAAATGGTTGCTAGGGAGTGAATACACAGTTACCATGGTGATATTTACAGACTGTTTTACAACTGAAACTAATGAGCCAACCCCCATCTCTATACAATATTCTGATGCAGAGATGTAGGTCTTGGAAAATGGTTGCTAGGGTACTCTGTTTGGTTGCTATGGAGTTGCTTGGCAGCTGCTAATGATGAAACTGCAAAGGCTTCTTGTCAGTATGAATAATAAAAACCAAATCCCATCTCTATACGATGTTCTGATGCAGAGATATACGTTTTGCTAAACGGTTGCTAGGGTCCTCTGTTTGGTTGCTAGGGAGTAGCTTGGCAGCTGCCAATCATGAAACTCCAAAGGCTGCTTGTCAGTATGAATGATATAATCCAACTCCCATGCCTCTGTGACATACAGAATGGAAGATATCCCTCTTTGGATTTTGGTTGCTAGGGTACTCTGTTTGGTTGCTAGGGAGTGGCTGGTCAGCTGTCAATGATGAAATTCCAAAGGCTTCTTGTCAGTATGAATGATATAATCCAACTCCCATGCCTCTGTGACATTCAGAATGGAAGATATGCCTCTTTGGATTTTGGTTGCTAGGGTACTCCATTTGGTTGCTATGGAGTTACTTGGCAGCTGCCAATGATGCAATTACAAAAGCTTCTTGTCTTTATGAATGATATAAACCAACTCCCATGCCCCTGTGACATTCAGAATGTAAGATATCCCTCTTTGGATTTTGGTTGCTAGGTTACTCTGTTTGGTTGCTAGGGAGTGTCTTGGCAGCTGCCAATCATGAAACTCATAGGCTGCTTGTCAATATGAATGATATAAACCAACTCCCATGCCTCTGTGACATTCAGAATGGAAGATATCCCTCTTTGGATTTTGGTTGCTAGGGTACTCTGTTTGGTTGCTATGGAGTTTCTTGGCAGCTGCCAATCATGAAACTCAAAGGCTGCTTGTCAATATGAATGATATAAACCAACTCCCATGCCTCTGCGACATTCATAATGGAAGATATCCCTCTTTGGATTTTGGTTGCTAGGGTACTCTGTTTGGTTGCTAGGGAGTGGCTTGTCAGCTGGCAATCATGCAACTCCAAAGGCTTCTTGTCACTAAGAATGATATAAACCAACTCCCATGCCTCTGCGACATTCAGAATAGAAGATATCCCTCTTTGGATTTTGGTTGCTAGGGTACTCTGTTTGGTTGCTAGGGAGTGGCTTGTCAGCTGCCAATCATGAAACTCCAAAGGCTTCTTGTCAGTATGAATGATATAAACCAACTACCATGCCTCTGTGACATTCAGAATGGAAGATATCCCTTTTTAGATTTTGGTTGCTAAGGTGCTCGACAATGGTTGCTAGGGAGAGGCTTGTAAGTGTTGAGGTGATTCAAGATTGGCTGTTTGCTGCCCCGAGTCAAATGAGACCACCCCCATGTTTCTATGACAATTCAGTCTGGAGATATCTCTTTGAACTCTTTCAATGGAAGTCTATGGAACTTGTTGCTAAGGGGCTCTAAATGGTTGCTAGGGCGTGGCTTGATAGCTTCACAATGATCCTGAGAGACTGATTGGTCGTCTGAGTAAAATGAGCCCTCCCCCGTGTCTCTATGACACTGTGATCCAGAGCTACGTTCAATACAAAGTCCCTATGCAATTTACCATAGTAGGAAAAGCATGTGTGTTTCACGGGACGTTCCTTCCCCATAGTAAGTCAATGGGGCAACTTTGGGCAGCTCCTGCCCCCCAGGGGTGCAACTTTTACCCCATTGTGATGTATGTTCTTACAGAGCCTGTCAGCCTCTTCAAATGTGGCAAATTACATGTTTCTGCGACATCCTCGCTCAGAGCTATGACTCGTCAAAGTTTTTTGCAATGTTAAGTCTATGCGTTTTTTTCGGCCCGTTTTTCGCCCCTGGGGCGAACACCGTACCCACGATCGCTTATAAAAGTCATAGCACACCTCTCCTTAATGAGCCGGTCGATTTGACACCTCATTCATGGGTCTGAGACAAACG
Organism: Squalius cephalus; assembly: GCF_949319135.1. Lineage (NCBI taxonomy): Eukaryota > Metazoa > Chordata > Actinopteri > Cypriniformes > Leuciscidae > Squalius > Squalius cephalus. Next base: position 44,534 of record NW_027645841.1, read on the forward strand.
GTGCGGGGCGAGTTACGCGCCAAACTTTGTCCAGAATAATAAGAATAATAACTAGATTAAAAAGTTCGTCGAGACAAACTTTAAGTTGGCTTGAGAAAGCCGGACCAGAAAGTTTAAAGAAGTTTAAAATAGTTTGGAGTTTAAATTAGTTTAAAGTTTAAAGTAGTTTAAAGTTTAAATTAGTTTGAAGTTTAAAGTAGTTTAAAGTTTAAATTAGTTTAAAGTTTAAAGTAGTTTAAAGTTTAAATTAGTTTGAAGTTTAAAGTAGTTTAAAGTTTAAATTAGTTTGAAGTTTAAATTAGCTTAAAGTTTAAATTAGTTTGAAGTTTAAATTAGTTTAAAGTTTAAATTAGTTTGAAGTTTAAAGTAGTTTAAAGTTTAAATTAGGTAGTTTAAAGTTAAAAAGTTGTTGGGGGTTTTCTAGTGGGTTGCTAAGGTGTTCTCGGTGGTTGCTAGGCGGTTGCTAGGGTGTTCTGGGTGGTTGCTATTGTGTTGCTAGATGGTTGCTAAGGTATTTTGGGTGGTTGCTAGGTGGTTGCTAGGGTGTTCTGGGTGGTTGCTATGGTGTTGCTAGGCAGATGCTAAGGTATTTTGGGTGGTTGCTAGGCGGTTTCTAGGGTGTTCTGGGTGGTTGCTAGGGTGTTGCTAAGCGGTTGCTAGGGTATTTTGGGTGGTTGCTAGGGTGTTGCTAGGCGGTTGCTAGGGTGTTCTGGGTGGTTGCTAGGGTGTTGCTAAGCGGTTGCTAGGGTATTTTGGGTGGTTGCTAGGCGGTTGCTAGGGTGTTCTGGGTGGTTGCTAAGGTATTTTGGGTGGTTGCTAGGCGGTTGCTAGGGTGTTCTGGGTGGTTGCTATGGTGTTGATAGGCGGTTGCTAAGGTATTTTGGGTGGTTGCTAGGATGTTGCTAGGCGGTTGCTAGGGTGTTCTGGGTGGTTGCTATGGTGTTGCTAGGCGGTTGCTAGGGTATTCTGGGTGGTTGCTAGGCGGTTGCTAGGCGGTTGCTATGGTATTTTGGGTGGTTGCTAGGGTGTTCTGGGTGGTTGCTAGGGTGTTCTGGGTGGTTGCTAGGCGGTTGCTAGGGTGTTTTAGTGGTTGCTATGGTGTTGCTAGGCGGTTGCTAGGGTGTTCTGGGTGGTTGCTAGGGTGTTGCTAGGCGGTTGCTAGGGTATTCTGGGTGGTTGCTAGGCAGTTGCTAGGGTGTTCTGGGTGGTTGCTATGCTGTTGCTAGACGGTTGCTAGGGTATTCTGGGTGGTTGCTAAGTGGTTGCTAGGGTGTTTTGGGTGGTTGCTAGGCGGTTGCTAGGGTGTTCTGGGTGGTTGCTATGGTGTTGCTAGGCGGTTGCTAAGGTATTCTGGGTGGTTGCTAGGCAGTTGCTAGGGTGTTCTGAGTGGTTGCTATGCTGTTGCTAAGGTATTCTGGGTGGTTGCTAGGCGGTTGCTAGGGTGTTCTGGGGGGTTGCTATGGTGTTTCTAGGCGGTTGCTAGGGTATTCTGGGTGGTTGCTAGGCGGTTGCTAGGGTGTTCTGGGTGGTTGCTATGGTGTTGCTAGGCGGTTGCTAGGGTGTTCTGGGTGGTTGCTATGATGCTGCTAGGCGGTTGCTAAGGTATTCTGGGCGGTTGCTAGGCAGTTGCTAGGGTGTTCTGGGCGGTTGCTATGGTGTTGCTAGGTGGTTGGTAGTTGTCACAGATGGTTACTATGGAGTTTTTATAGAGTCCTTAGCATGATCTTGGTATGATTTAGCACTCAACTAAATGATATTAGCATGTAGCTATTCACTGCTAGCATGTGTAGCATGTTGGAAGTGCTGTTTGCTAGCATGAGTCAAAAGAGCCAAACCTCATCTCTATACGATGTTCTGATACTGAGATATAGGTCTTGCAAAACGGTTGCTAGGGTACTCAAGTTTGGTTGCTATGGAGTTGCTTGGGAGCTTGAAGCTTTAAACTTAAGAAGTTTAAAGTGGTTTGAAGTTTAAAGTAGTTTACGAGTTTTGAGTTTACAAGTTTAAATGAGTTTAGAGTTTAAGTTTAAATGAGTTTAGTGTGTGTGTGTGTGTGTGTGTGTGTTCACACACACACACACACACACACTCAGAGCTTATGAGTTTAGAGTTTATAAGTGTATAAATTGATGAGTTTATAAGTGTTAGAGTTTTTGAGTTTAGAGTTTATAAGTTTTAAATGAGTTTAGAGTTTATAAGTTTTAATGAGTTTAAGAGTTTAAGAGTTCAGAGTTTATTAATTTATGAGTTAAAGAGTTAATAAGTCTATGAATTCATGAGTTTATAAGTTAATTAGTTTATAAGTGTATGAGTTTAGAGTTTATTAGTTTAAATTAGTCTCATTGGCTAATATAGTATATAGAACGGCAGTTTGGTTTAGTCTTCAAGGTGTTTAGATTTGAATTTTCGTCGGTTGGTGAGTTTGAATGTAAATTTGAATTTTTTAGAACTCCCCAATGTAAGTCAATGGGAGTTTTTCCGAGTTTTGATCGGCATTTTTAGGAAAACCGTAAGTCCGATCAGTCTAAAAAGATATAGCAACTAACTTCAGATCAGTTTGAGTGTCTGAGCCGAGTTTGGAGTATGTAGTGTTAAAGCTCTAGGACGAGTTTGAGTCAACAGTTTTTAACAGAAGAATAATAATAATAACTAGATTAAAAAGTTCGTCGAGACAAACTTTAAGTTGGCTTGAGAAAGCCGGACCAGAAAGTTTAAAGAAGTTTAAAATAGTTTGGAGTTTAAATTAGTTTAAAGTTTAAAGTAGTTTAAAGTTTAAATTAGTTTGAAGTTTAAAGTAGTTTAAAGTTTAAATTAGTTTGAAGTTTAAAGTAGTTTAAAGTTTAAATTAGTTTGAAGTTTAAATTAGCTTAAAGTTTAAATTAGTTTAAAGTTTAAATTAGTTTAAAGTTTAAATTAGTTTGAAGTTTAAAGTAGTTTAAAGTTTAAAGTAGTTTAAAGTTTAAAGTAGTTTGAAGTTTAAAGTAGTTTGAAGTTTAAAGTAGTTTGAAGTTTAAATTAGTTTGAAGTTTAAATTAGTTTAAAGTTTAAATTAGTTTGAAGTATAAATTAGTTTGAAGTTTAAATTAGCTTAAAGTTTAAATTAGTTTGAAGTTTAAATTAGTTTAAAGTTTAAATTAGTTTAAAGTTTAAATTAGTTTAAAGTTTAAATTAGTTTGAAGTTTAAAGTAGTTTGAAGTTTAAATTAGGTAGTTTAAAGTTAAAAAGTTGTTGGGGGTTTTCTAGTGGGTTGCTAAGGTGTTCTGGGTGGTTGCTAGGCGGTTGCTAGGGTGTTCTGGGTGGTTGCTAGGCGGTTGCTAGGGTATTCTGGGTGGTTGCTAAGGTATTTTGGGTGGTTGCTAGACGGTTGCTAGGGTGTTCTGGGTGGTTGCTATGGTGTTGCTAGGCGGTTGCTAAGGTATTTTGGGTGGTTGCTAGGATGTTGCTAGGCGGTTGCTAGGGTGTTCTGGGTGGTTGCCAGGCGGTTGCTAGGGTGTTCTGGGTGGTTGCTAGGCGGTTGCTAGGGTGTTCTGGGTGGTTGCTATGGTGTTGCTAGGTGGTTGCTAGGGTATTCTGGGTGGTTGCTAGGCGGTTGCTAGGGTGTTCTGGGTAGTTGCTAGGCGGTTGCTAGGGTATTCTCGGTGGTTGCTAGGCGGTTGCTAAGCGGTTGCTAGGGTATTTTGGGTGGTTGCTAGACGGTTGCTAGGGTGTTCTGGGTGGTTGCTATGGTGGTGCTAGGCGGTTGCTAAGGTATTTTGGGTGGTTGCTAGGCGGTTGCTAGGGTGTTCTGGGTGGTTGCTATGGTGTTGCTAGGAGGTTGCTAAGGTATTTTGGGTGGTTGCTAGGATGTTGCTATTCGGTTGCTAGGGTGTTCTGGGTGGTTGCTAGGCGGTTGCTTGGGTGTTCTGGGTGGTTGCTATGGTGTTGCTAGGTGGTTGCTAGGGTATTCTGGGTGGTTGCTAGGCGGTTGCTAGGCGGTTGGTAGTTGTCACAGATGGTTACTATGGAGTTTTTATAGAGTTCTTAGCATGATCTTGGCATGATTTAGCACTTAACTAATCGCTATTAGCATATAGCTATTCACTGCTAGCATGTGTAGCATGTTGGAAGTGCTGTTTGCTAGCATGAGTCAAAAGAGCCAAGCCTCATCTCTATACGATGTTCTGATACAGAGATATAGGTCTTGCAAAATGGTTGCTAGGGTACTCAAGTTTGGTTGCTATGGAGTTGCTTGGGAGCTGGAAGCTTTAAACTTGAGAAGTTTAAAGTGGTTTGAAGTTTAAAGTAGTTTACGAGTTTTGAGTTTACAAGTTTACAAGTTTAAATGAGTTTAGAGAGTGTGTGTGTGTGTGTGTGTGTGTGTACACACACACTCAGAGTTCATGAGTTTATAAGTCTATAAATTGATGAGTTTATAAGTGTAAGGGTTTTTGAGTTTAGAGTTTATAAGTTTTAAATGAGTTTAGAGTTTATAAGTTTAAATGAATTTAGACTTTATAAGTTTAAATGAGTTTAAGAGTTCAGAGTTTATTAATTTATGAGTTAAAGAGTTCATAAGTCTATGAATTCATGAGTTTATAAGTTAATTAGTTTATAAGTGTATGAGTTTAGAGTTCATTAGTTTAAATGAGTCTCATTGGCTAATATAGTATATAGAATGGCAGTTTGGTTTAGTCTTCAAGGTGTTTAGATTTGAATTTTCGTCGGTTGGTGAGTTTGAATCTGGATTTGAATTTTTTAGAACTCCCCAATGTAAGTCAATGGGAGTTTTTCCGAGTTTTGATCGGCATTTTTTGGAAAACCGTAAGTCCGATCAGTCTAAAAAGATATAGCAACTAACTTCAGAACAGTTTGAAGGTCTGAGCCGAGTTTGGAGTATGTAGAGTTAAAGCTCTAGGACGAGTTTGAGTCAACAGTTTTTAACAGAAGAATAATAATAATAATAATAATAAGTTTAAATAGGATTTCAGTAAGTTGGCTCTCTCAAGCCAACTTAATAAGTTTAAGTACAATATCAGTAAGTTGGCTCTCTCAAGCCAACTTAACTAGAATGTACATTTCCTGAAGAAAATGTGAAGTGGTGCTTGCAGTGGCAAAACTCGCCACTCGGTTGCTAGGGTGTTGTACATGATTGCATACGAGCCAACAACCATGTCTGTACGATTTTGTGGAGCTGAAATATGGCTTCTATGTGTTGCAATATGGTTGCTAGTTGGCTCTAAATGGTTGCTAGGGTGTGAATACACAGTTACCAGGTTGATATTTACAGACTGTTTTCCAACTGAAACTAATGAGCCAACCCCCATCTCTATACAATATTCTGATGCAGAGATGTAGGTCTTGTAAAATGGTTGCTAGGGTACTCTGTTTGGTTGCTATGGAGTTGCTTGGCAGCTGCTAATGATGAAACTGCAAAGGCTTCTTGTCAGTATGAATGATATAAACCAACTCCCATCTCTATACAATGTTCTGATGCAGAGATATACGTTTTGCTAAACGGTTGCTAGGGTACTCTATTTGGTTGCTAGCGAGTGGCCTGTCAGCTGCCAATCATGAAACTCCAAAGGCTTCTTGTCACTATGAATGATATAAACCAACTCCCATGCCTCTGCAACATTCAGAATGGAAGATATGCATCTTTGGATTTTGGTTGCTAGGTTACTCTGTTTCGTTGCTATGGAGTTACTTGGCAGCTGCCAATGATGCAATTCCAAATGCTTTTTGTCACTATGAATGATATAAACCAACTCCCATGCCTCTGTGACATTCAGAATGGAAGATATCCCTCTTTGGATTTTGGTTGCTAGGGTACTCTGTTTGGTTGCTATGGAGTTGCTTGGTAGCTGCCAATGATGAAACTGCAAAGGCTTCTTGCTATTATGAATGATATAAACCGACTCCCATGCTTCTATGACATTCAGAATGGAAGATATCCCTCTTTGGATGTTGGTTGCTAGGGTACTCCATTTGGTTGCTAGGGAGTGGCTTGGCAGCTGCCAATCATGAAACTCCAAAGACTGCTTGTCATTATGAATGATATAAACCAACTCCCAAGTCTCTGTGACATTCAGAATGGAAGATATGCCTCTTTGGATTTTGGTTGCTAGGGTCCTCTGTTTGGTTGCTATGGAGTTACTTGGTAGCTGCCAATGATGAAATTCCAAAGGCTGCTTGTCAGTATGAATGATATAAACCAACTCCCATGCCTCTGTGACATTCAGAATGGAAGATATGCCTCTTTGTATGTTGGTTGCTAGGGTACTCTGTTTGGTTGCTATGAAGTTACTTGGTAGCTGCCAATGATGAAATTCCAAAGGCTTCTTGTCAGTATGAATGATATAAACCAACTCCCATGCCTCTGTGACATTCAGAATGAAAGATATCCCTCTTTGGATTTTGGTTGCTAGGGTACTCTGTTTGGTTGCTAGGGAGTGGCTTGTCAGCTGCCAATTATGAAACTCCAAAGGCTGCTTGTCAGTATGAATTATATAAACCAACTCCCATGCCTCTGCGATATTCAGAATGGAAGATATCCCTCTTTGGATTTTGGTTGCTAGGTTACTCTGTTTGGTTGCTATGGAGTTACTTGGCAGCTGCCATGATGCAATTCCAAATGCTTTTTGTCACTATGAAGGATATAAACCAACTCCCATGCCTCTGTGACATTCAGAATGGAAGATATCCCTCTTTGGATTTTGGTTGCTAGGGTACTCTGTTTGGTTGCTATGGAGTTGCTTGGTAGCTGCCAATGATGAAACTGCAAAGGCTTCTTGCTATTATGAATGATATAAACCGACTCCCATGCTTCTATGACATTCAGAATGGAAGATATCCCTCTTTGGATGTTGGTTGCTAGGGTACTCTGTTTGGTTGCTAGGGAGTGGCTTGGCAGCTGCCAATCATGAAACTCCAAAGACTGCTTGTCAGTATGAATGATATAAACCAACTCCCATGCCTCTGTGACATTCAGAATGGAAGATATGCCTCTTTGTATGTTGGTTGCTAGGGTACTCTGTTTGGTTGCTATGGAGTTACTTGGTAGCTGCCAATGATGAAATTCCAAAGGCTTCTTGTCAGTATGAATGATATAAACCAACTCCCATGCCTCTGTGACATTCAGAATGAAATATATCCCTCTTTGGATTTTGGTTGCTAGGGTACTCTGTTTGGTTGCTAGGGAGTGGCTTGTCAGCTGCCAATTATGAAACTCCAAAGGCTGCTTGTCAGTATGAATTATATAAACCAACTCCCATGCCTCTGCGATATTCAGAATGGAAGATATCCCTCTTTGGATTTTGGTTGTTAGGGTACTCTGTTTGGTTGCTATGGAGTTACTTGGCAGCTGCCAATGATGCAATTCCAAAGGCTTCTTGTCACTATGAATGATATAAACCAACTCCCATGCCTCTGTGACATTCAGAATGGAAGATATCTCTCTTTGGATTTTGGTTGCTAGGGTACTCTGTTTGGTTGCTAGGGAGTGGCTTGTCAGCTGCCAATCATGAAACTCCAAAGGCTTCTTGTCACTATGAATGATATAAACCAACTCCCATGCCTCTGTGACATTCAGAATGTAAGATATCCCTCTTTGGATTTCGGTTGCTAGGGTACTCTGTTTGGTTGCTAGGGAGTGACTTGGCAGCTGCCAATCATGAAACTCCAAAGGCTTCTTGTCACTATGAATGATATAAACCAACTCCCATGCCTCTGTGACATTCAGAATGTAAGATATCCCTCTTTGGATTTTGGTTGCTAGGGTACTCTGTTTGGTTGCTAGGGAGTGTCTTGGCAGCTGCCAATCATGAAACTCATAGGCTGCTTGTCAATATGAATGATATAAACCAACTCCCATGCCTCTGCGACATTCAGAATGGAAGATATCCCTCTTTGGATTTTGGTTGCTAGGGTACTCTGTTTGGTTGCTAGGGAGTGGCTTGGCAGCTGCCAATCATGAAACTCCAAAGGCTTCTTGTCACTATGAATGATATAAACCAACTCCCATGCCTCTGTGACATTCAGAATGAAAGATATCCCTCTTTGAATTTTGGTTGCTAGGGTACTCTGTTTGGTTGCTAGGGAGTGGCTTGTCAGCTGCCAATCATGAAACTCCAAAGGCTTCTTGTCACTATGAATGATATAAACCAACTCCCATGCCTCTGTGACATTCAGAATGGAAGATATCCCTCTTTGGATTTTGGTTGCTAAGGTGCTCGACAATGGTTGCTAGGGAGGGGCTTGGAAGTGTTGAGGTGATTCATGATTGGCTGTTTGCTGCCCCGAGTCAAATGAGACCACCCCCATGTTTCTATGACAATTCAGTCCGGAGATATCTCTTTGAACTCTTTCAATGGAAGTCTATGGAACTTGTTGCTAAGGGGCTCTAAATGGTTGCTAGGGCGTGGCTTGATAGCTTCACAATGATCCTGAGAGACTGATTGGTCGTCTGAGTAAAATGAGCCCTCCCCCTTGTCTCTATGACACTGTGATCCAGAGCTACGTTCAATACAAAGTCCCTATGCAATTTACCATAGTAGGAAAAGCATGTGTGTTTCACGGGACGTTCCTTCCCCATAGTAAGTCAATGGGGCAACTTTGGGACACTCCTGCCCCCCAGGGGTGCAACTTTTACCCCATTGTGAGGTATGTTCTTACAGAGCCTGTCAGCCTCTTCAAATTTGGCAAATCACACGTTTCTGCGAAATCCTTGCTCAGAGCTACGTGTGGTCAAAGTTCGTCGCAATGTTAAGTCAATGGGACTTTTTTGGCCGCTTTTTCGCCCCTGGGGCGAACACCGTACTCCCGATCGCTTATAAAAGTCATAGCACACCTCTCCTTAATGAGCCGGTCAATTTGACACCTCATTCATGGGTCTGAGACAAACGGTGCGGGGCGAGTTACGCGCCAAACTTTGTCCAGAATAATAATAATAAGAAGAATAATAATAAGTATGAGCAATAACAATAGTGATGCTTTTAAAAAAGCACCACTAACTAGAATGTACATTTCCTGAAGAAAATGTGAAGTGGTGCTTGCAGTGGCAAAATTCGCCACTCGGTTGCTAGGGTCTTGTACATGATTGCATACGAGCCAACAACCATGTCTGTACGATGTTGTGGAGCTGAAATATGGCTTCTATATGTTGCAATATGGTTGCTAGGTGGCTCTGAATGGTTGCTATGGTGTGAATACACAGTTACCATGGTGATATTTACAGATTGTTTTACAACTGAAACTAATGAGCCAACCCCCATCTCTATACAATATTCTGATGCAGAGATGTAGGTCTTGTAAAATGGTTGCTAGGGTACTCTGTTTGGTTGCTATGAAGTTGCTTGGCAGCTGCTAATGATGAAACTGCAAAGGCTTCTTGTCAGTATGAATGATATAAACCAACTCCCATCTCTATACGATGTTCTGATGCAGAGATAAACGTTTTGCTAAACGGTTGCTAGGGTCCTCTGTTTGGTTGCTAGGGAGTAGCTTGGCAGCTGCTAATCATGAAACTCCAAAGGCTGCTTGTCAGTATGAATGATATAATCCAACTCCCATGCCTCTGTGACATACAGAATGGAAGATATCCCTCTTTGGATTTTGGTTGCTAGGGTACTCTGTTTGGTTGCTAGGGAGTGTCTTGGCAGCTGCCAATCATGAAACTCATAGGCTGCTTGTCAATATGAATGATATAAACCAACTCCCATGCCTCTGTGACATTCAGAAAGGAAGATATGCCTCTTTGGATTTTGGTTGCTAGGGTACTCTGTTTGGTTGCTATGGAGTTACTTGGCAGCTGCGAATTATGCAATTCCAAAGGCTTCTTGTAAGTATGAATGATATAAACCAACTCCCATGCTTCTGCGACATTCAGAATGGAAGATATCCCTCTTTGGATTTTGGTTGCTAGGGTACTCTGTTTGGTTGCTAGGGAGTGGCTTGTCAGCTGCCAATCATGAAACTCCAAAGGCTTCTTGTCACTATGAATGATATAAACCAACTCCCATGCCTCTGCGACATTCAGAATGGAAGATATCCCTCTTTGGATTTTGGTTGCTAAGGTGCTCGACAATGGTTGCTAGGGAGAGGCTTGGAAGTGTTGAGGTGATTCAGGATTGGCTGTTTGCTGCCCCGAGTCAAATAAGACCACCCCCATGTTTCTCTGACAATTCAGTCTGGAGATATCTCTTTGAACTCTTTCAATGGAAGTCTATGGAACTTGTTGTTAAGGGGCTCTAAATGGTTGCTAGGGCGTGGCTTGATAGCTTCACAATGATCCTGAGAGACTGATTGGTCGTCTGAGTAAAATGAGCCCTCCCTCTTGTCTCTATGACACTGTGATCCAGAACTACGTTCAATACAAAGTCCCTATGCAATTTAACATAGTAGGAAAAGCATGTGTGTTTCATGGGACGTTCCTTCCCCATAGTAAGTCAATGGGGCAACTTTGGGCATCTCCTGCCCCCCAGGGGTGCAACTTTTACCCCATTGTGAGGTATGTTCTTACACAGCCTGTCAGCCTCTTCAAATGTGGCAAATCACACGTTTCTGCGAAATCCTCGCTCAGAGCTATATGTGGTTAAAGTTCATCGCAATGTTAAGTCAATGGGACTTTTTGGGCCGCTTTTTCGCCCCTGGGGCAAACACCGTACCCCCGATCGCTTATAAAAGTCATAGCACACCTCTCCTCAATGAGCCGATCGATTTGACACCTCATTCATGGGTCTGTGACAAACGGTGCGGGACGAGTTACGCGCCAAACTTTGTGTGGAATAATAATAAGAAGAACTAGAATGTACATTTCCTGAAGAAAATGTGAAGTGGTGCTTGCAGTGGCAAAACTCGCCACTCGGTTGCTAGGGTGTTGTACATGATTGCATACGAGCCAACAACCATGTCTGTACGATTTTGTGGAGCTGAAATATGGCTTCTATGTGTTGCAATATGGTTGCTAGGTGGCTCTAAATGGTTGCTAGGGTGTGAATACACAGTTACCAGGTTGATATTTACAGACTGTTTTCCAACTGAAACTAATGAGCCAACCCCCATCTCTATACAATATTCTGATGCAGAGATGTAGGTCTTGTAAAATGGTTGCTAGGGTACTCTGTTTGGTTGCTATGGAGTTGCTTGGCAGCTGCTAATGATGAAACTGCAAAGGCTTCTTGTCAGTATGAATGATATAAACCAACTCCCATCTCTATACGATGTTCTGAGGCAGAGATATACGTTTTGCTAAACGGTTGCTAGGGTACTCTATTTGGTTGCTAGCGAGTTGCCTGTCAGCTGCCAATCATGAAACTCCAAAGGCTTCTTGTCACTATGAATGATATAAACCAACTCCCATGCCTTTGCGACATTCACAATGGAAGATATGCCTCTTTGGATTTTGGTTGCTAGGGTACTCTGTTTGGTTGCTAGGAAGTGGCTTGGCAACTGCCAATAATGAATCTCCAAAGGCTGCTTGTCAGTATGAATGATATAAACCAACTCCCATGCCTCTGTGACATTCAGGTTGGAAGATATCCCTCTTTGGATTTTGGTTGCTAGGGTACTCTGTTTGGTTGCTATGCAGTTGCTTGGCAGCTGCTAATGATGAAACTGCAAAGGCTTCTTGACAGTATGTATGATATAAACCAACTCCCATCTCTATACGATGTTCTGATACAGAGATATAGGTATTGCAAAACGGTTGCTAGGATACTCTGTTTGGTTGCTAGGGAGTGGCTTGGCAGCTGCCAATCATGAAACCCCAAAGGCTTTTTGTCACAATGAATTATATAAACCAACTCCCATCTCTATACGATGTTCTGATACAGAGATATTCGTTTTGCTAAACGGTTGCTAGGGTACTCTGTTTGGTTGCTAGGGAGTGGGTTGGCAGCTGCCAATGATGAAACTACAAAGGCTTCTTGTCAGCATGAATGATATAATCCAACTTCCATGTCTCGGTTACATTCAGAATGGAAGATATCCTTCTTTGGACTTTGGTTGCTAGGGTACTCTGTTTGGTTGCTAGGGAGTGGCTTTGCAGCTGCCAATGATGAAACTCCAAAGGCTGCTTGTCAGTATGAATGATATAAACCAACTCCCATGCCTCTGTGACATTCAGAATGGAAGATATCCTTCTGTGTATTTTGGTTGCTAGGGTACTCTATTTGGTTGCTAGGGAGTGGCTTGGCAGCTGCCAATAATGAAACTCCAAAGGCTGCTTGTCAGTATGAATGATATAAACCAACTCCCATGTCTCTGTGACATTCAGAACGGAAGATATTCCTCTTTGAAGTTTGGTTGCTAGGGTAATCTATTTGGTTGCTATGGAGTTACTTGGTAGCTGCCAATGATGAAATTCCAAAGGCTTCTTGTCAGTATGAATGATATAAACCAACTCCCATGCCTCTGTGACATTCAGAATGGAAGATATCCCTCTTTGGATTTTGGTTGCTAGGGTACTCTGTTTGGTTGCTAGGGAGTGGCTTGTCAGCTGCCAATCATGAAACTTCAAAGGCTTCTTGTCACTATGAATGATATAAACCAACCCCCATCTTTATACGATGCTCTGATACAGAGATATAGGTCTTGCTAAATAGTTGCTAGGGTACTCTGTTTGGTTGCCATGGAGTGGCTTGGCAGCTGCCAATGATGAAACTCCAAATGCTGCTTGTCAGTTTGAATGATATAAACCAACTCCCATGCCTCTGTGACATTCAGAATGGAAGATATCCCTCTTTGGATTTTGGTTGCTAAGTGGCTCGACAATGGTTGCTAGGGAGGGGCTAGGAAGTGTTGAGGTGATTCATGATTGGCTGTTTGCTACCCCGAGTCAAATGAGACCACCCCCATGTTTCTATGACAATTGAGTCTGGAGATATCTCTTTGAACTCTTTCAATGGAAGTCTATGGGACTTGTTGCTAAGGTGTTCTAAATGGTTGCTAGGGCGTGGCTTGATAGCTTCACAATGATCCTGAAAGACTGATTGGTCGTCTGAGTAAAATGAGCCCTCCCCCTTGTCTCTATGACACTGTGATCCAGAGCTACGTTCAATACAAAGTCCCTATGCAATTTACCATAGTAGGAAAAGCATGTGTGTTTCATGGGACGTTTCTTCCCCATAGTAAGTCAATGGGGAAACTTTGGGCAGCTCCTGCCCCCCAGGGGTGCAACTTTTACCCCATTGTGATGTATGTTCTTACAGAGCCTGTCAGCCTCTTCAAATGTGGCAAATAACATGTTTCTGCGACATCCTCGCTCAGAGCTATGACTCGTCAAAGTTTTTTGCAATGTTAAGTCTATGCGTTTTTTTCGGCCCGTTTTTCGCCCCTGGGTCGAACACCGTACCCCCGATCGCTTATAAAAGTCATAGCACACCTCTCATTAATGAGCCGGTCGATTTGACACCTCATTCATGGGTCTGAGACAAACGGTGCGGGGCGAGTTACGCGCCAAACTTTGTCCAGAATAATAAGAATAATAATAATAATAAGTATGAGCAATAACAATAGTGATGCCTTGCTTTCAGCAAGCACCACTAACTAGAATGTACATTTCCTGAAGAAAATGTGAAGTGGTGCTTGCAGTGGCAAAACTCTCGGTTGCTAGGGTGTTGTACATGATTGCATACGAGCCAACAACCATGCCTGTACGATGTTGTGGAGCTGAAATTTGGCTTCTATATGTTGCAATATGGTTGCTAGGTGGCTCTAAATGGTTGCTAGGGTGTGAATACACAGTTACCATGGTGATATTTACAGACTGTTTTCCAACTGAAACTAATGAGCCAACCCCCATCTCTATACAATTTTCTGATGCAGAGATGTAGGTCTTGTTAAATGGTTGCTAGGGTACTCTGTTTGGTTGCTATGGAGTTTCTTGGCAGCTGCAAATGATGAAACTGCAAAGGCTTCTTGTCAGTTTGAATGATATAAACCAACTCCCATCTCTATACGATGTTCTGATGCAGAGATATACGTTTTGCTAAACGGTTGCTAGGGTACTCTGTTTGGTTGCTAGGGAGTGGCTTGTCAGCAGTCAATGATGAAATTCCAAAGGCTTCTTGTCAGTATGAATTATATAATCCAACTCCCATGCCTCTGTGACATTCAGAATGGAAGATATGCCTCTTTGAATTTTGGTTGCTAGGGTACTCTGTTTGGTTGCCATGGAGTTACTTGGCAGCTGCCAATGATGCAATTCCAAAGGCTTCTTGTCACTATGAATGATATAAACCAACTCCCATACCTCTGTGACATTCAAAATGGAAGATATCCCTCTTTGGATTTTGGTTGCTAGGGTACTCTGTTTGGTTGCTAGGGAGTGCCTTGGCAGCTGTCAATCATGAAACTCAAAGGCTGCTTGTCAATATGAATTATATAAACCAACTCCCATGCCTCTGTGACATTCAGAACGGAAGATATCCCTCTTTGGATTTTGGTTGCTAGGGTACTCTGTTTGGTTGCTAGGGAGTGGCTTGTCAGCTGCCAATCATGAAACTCCAAAGGTTGCTTGTCAGTATGAATGATATAAACCAACTCCCATGCCTCTGCGACATTCAGAATGGAAGATATCCCTCTTTGGATTTTGGTTGCTAGGGTACTCTGTTTGGTTGCTAGGGAGTGGCTTGTCTGCTGTCAATCATGAAACTCCAAAGACTTCTTGTCACTATGAATGATATAAACCAACTTCCATTCCTCTGCGACATTCAGAATGGAAGATATGCCTCTTTGGATTTTGGTTGCTAGGGTACTCTGTTTGGTTGCTATGGAGTTACTTGGCAGCTGCCAATGATGCAATTCCAAAGGCTTCTTGTCACTATGAATGATATAAACCAACTCCCATGCCTCTGTGACATTCAGAACGGAAGATATCTCTCTTTGGATTTTGGTTGCTAGGGTACTCTGTTTGGTTGCTAGGGAGTGGCTTGTCAGCTGCCAATCATGAAACTCCAAAGGTTGCTTGTCAGTATGAATGATATAAACCAACTCCCATGCTTCTGCGACATTCAGAATGGAAGATATCCCTCTTTGGATTTTGGTTGCTAAGGTACTCTGTTTGGTTGCTAGGGAGTGGCTTGTCAGCTGCCAATCATGAAATTCCAAAGGCTTCTTGTCAGTATGAATGATATAAAACAACTCCCATGCCTCTGCGACATTCAGAATGGAAGATATCCCTCGTGAATTTTGGTTGCTAAGGTGCTCAACAATGGTTGCTAGGGAGAGGCTTGGAAGTGTTGAGGTGATTCAGGATTGGCTGTTTGCTGCCCCGTGTCAAATGAGACCACCCCCATGTTTCTATGACAATTCAGTCTGGAGATATCTCTTTGAACTCTTTCAATGGAAGTCTATGGAACTTGTTGCTAAGGGGCTCTAAATGGTTGCTAGGGCGTGGCTTGATAGCTTCACAATGATCCTGAGAGACTGATTGGTCGTCTGAGAGAAATGAGACCGCCCCCTTGTCTCTATGACATTGTGATCCAGAGCTATGTGCAATACAAAATCCCTATGCAATTTACCATAGTAGGAAAAGCATGTGTGTTTCATGGGACGTTTCTTCCCCATAGTAAGTCAATGGGGTAACTTTGGGCAGCTCCTGCCCCCCAGGGGTGCAACTTTTACCCCATTGTGATGTATGTTCTTACAGAGCCTGTCAGCCTCTTCAAATGTGGCAAATTACAAGTTTCTGCGACATCCTCGCTCAGAGCTATGACTCGTCAAAGTTTTTTGCAATGTTAAGTCTATGCGTTTTTTTCGGCCCGTTTTTCGGCCCTGGGGCGAACACCGTACCCCCGATCGCTTATAAAAGTCATAGCACACCTCTCCTTAATGAGCCGGTCGATTTGACACCTCATTCATGGGTCTGAGACAAACGGTGCGGGGACGAGTTACGCGCCAAACTTTGTCCAGAATAATAAGAATAATAACTAGAATGTACATTTCCTGAAGAAAATGTGAAGTGGTGCTTGCAGTGGCAAAATTCGCCACTCGGTTGCTAGGGTGTTGTACATGATTGCATACGAGCCAACAACCACGTGTGTACGATGTTGTGGAGCTGAAATATGGCTTCTATATGTTGCAATATGGTTGCTAGGTAGCTTTAAACGGTTGCTAAGGTGTGGTTACACAGTTACCATGATGATATTTACAGACTGGTTTCCCAACTGAAACAAACAAGCACACCCCCATGTCTATACGATGTTCTGGTGCTGAGATATAGCTCATTCATGTGTTTGTATGGTTGCTAGGGTACTCCAAAAGGTTGCTATGGTTTGTTTATACAGTTTATGGGGTAATATTTAAAGAGTGTTTACGAGTCTGTGTCAAAAAATGCCCAACTCTGTGTTTTGTTGCTGAGATATGGCTTGTAAATGTTGTTCAATGGTTGCTAGGGGCCTGTAACTGGTTGCTAGGGCATGACTATGAAGTTGTTATGTCACAACTTATTGGCTGCTTGATAGGACGAATCAAAAGAGCCCAACCCCAAGCCTCTATGACCTTCTGAGCCAAAGATATGATTTTTACAAATTTTGTGCCAATGTTAAGTCTATGGGACATTTTTCGGCTTATTTTTCGCCCGCCAGACGAACTTCGCAGACCCGATCGCTTATAAAAATCATAGCACACCTCACCAAAATAAACCGGTCGATTTGACACCTCATTCATGGGTCTATGAGAAACGGTGCGGGGCGAGTTACGCGTCAAAGATTTGTCTAGGTGAATAGTAATCACAACACTAGAATGTACATTTCCTGAAGAAAATGTGAAGTGGTGCTTGCAGTGGCAAAATTCACCACCCGGTTGCTAGGGTGTTGTACATGATTGCATACGAGCCAACAACCATGTCTGTACGATGTTGTGGAGCAGAAATATGGCTTCTATATGTTGCAATATGGTTGCTAGGTAGCTTTAAATGGTTGCTAAGGTGTGGTTACACAGTTATCATGATGATATTTACAGACTGGTTTCCCAACCAAAACAAACAAACACACCCCCATGTCTATACGATGTTCTGGTGATGAGATATAGCCCATTAATGTGTTTGTACGGTTGCTAGGGTACTCCAAATGGTTGCTAGGGTTTGTTTTTTAAAGTTTATGGGGTAATATTTAAAGAGTATTTACAAGTCTGTGTCAAAAAATGCCCTACTCTATGTTTTTACAATGTTTTGTTGCTGAGATATGGCTTGTAAATGTTGTTCAATGGTTGCTAGGGGCCTGTAACTGGTTGCTAGGGCGAGACTATGAAGTTTTTATGTCACTACTTATTGGCTGCTTGATAGGACGAATCAAAAGAGCCCAACCCCAAGCCTCTATGACCTTCTGAGCCAAAGATATGATTTTACTAATTTTGTGCCAATGTTAAGTCTATGGGACATTTTTTGGTTAATTTTTTGCCCGCCAGACGAACATCGTAGACCCGATCGCTTAGAAAAGTCATAGCACACCTCACCAAAATAAACCGGTCAATTTGACACCTCATTCATGGGTCTATGAGAAACGGTGCAGGAGGAGTTACGCGCCAAAGTTTTGTCTAGGTGAATAGTAATCACAACACTAGAATGTACATTTCCTGAAGAAAATGTGAAGTGGTGCTTGCAGTGGCAAAATTCGCCACCCGGTTGCTAGGGTGTTGTACATGATTGCATACGAGCCAACAACCATGTCTGTACGATGTTGTGGAGCTGAAATATGGCTTCTATGTGCTGCAATATGGTTGCTAGGTAGCTTTAAATGGTTGCTAAGGTGTGGTTACACAGTTACCATGATGATATTTACTGACTGGTTTCCCAACTGAAACAAACAAACACACCCCCATGTCTATACGATGTTCTGATGATGAGATATAGCCCATTCATGTGTTTATAAGGTTGCTAGGGTACTCCAAATGGTTGCTACGGTTTGTTTATACAGTTTATGGGGTAATATTTAAAGAGTATTTGCAAGTCTGGGTCAAAAAATGCCCAACTCTGTGTTTTTACAATGTTTTGTTGCTGAGATATGGCTTGTAAATGTTGTTCAATGGTTGCTAGGGGCCTGTAACTGGTTGCTAGGGCGTGACTATGAAGTTTTTATGTCACTACTTATTGGCTGCTTGATAGGACAAATCAAAAGAGCCCAACCTCAAGCCTCTATGACCTTCTGAGCCCAAGATATGATTTTACAATTTATTTGCCAATGTTAAGTCTATGGGAAATTTTTCGGCTAATTTTTCGCCCGCCAGACGAACATCGTACACCCGATCGCTTATAAAAGTCATAGCACACCTCTCCTCAATAAACCGGTCGATTTGACACCTCATTCAGGGGTCTGTGACAAAGGGTGTGGGGCGAGTTACGCGCCGAAGTTTTGTCTAGGTGAATAGTAATCACAACACTAGAATGTACATTTCCTGAAGAAAATGTGAAGTGGTGCTTGCAGTGGCAAAACTCGTCACTCGGTTGCTAGGGTGTTGTACATGATTGCATAAGAGCCAACAACCATGTCTGTACGATGTTGTGGAGCTGAAATATGGCTTCTATATGTTGCAATATGGTTGCTAGGTAGCATTAAACGGTTGCTAAGGTTGGTTACACAGTTACCATGATGATATTTACAGACTGGTTTCCCAACCGAAACAAACAAACACACCCCCATGTCTATACGATGTTCTGGTGCTGAGATATAGCCCATTCATGTGTTTGTACGGTTGCTAGGGTACTCCAAATGGTTGCTAAGGTTTGTTTATACAGTTTATGGGGTAATATTTAAAGAGTATTTACAAGTCTGTGTCAAAAAATGGCCAACTCTGTGTTTTTACAATGTTTTGTTGCTGAGATATGGCTTGTAAATGTTGTTCAATGGTTGCTAGGGGCCTGTAACTGGTTGCTAGGGCGTGACTATGAAGTTTTTATGTCACTACTTATTGGCTGCTTGACAGGACGAATCAAAAGAGCCCAACCCCAAGCCTCTATGACCTTCTGAGCCAAAGATATGATTTTACAAATTTTGTGCCAATGTTAAGTCTATGGGAAATTTTTCGGCTAATTTTACGCCCGCCAGACGAACATCGTAGACCCGATCGCTTATAAAAGTCATAGCACACCTCTCCTCAATAAACCGGTCGATTTGACACCTCATTCAGGGGTCTGTGACAAACGGTGTGGGGCGAGTTACGCGCCGAAGTTTTGTCTAGGTGAATAGTAAACACAATACTAGAATGTACATTTCCTGAAGAAAATGTGAAGTGGTGCTTGCAGTGGCAAAACTCTCCACTCGGTTGCTAGGGTGTTGTACATGATTGCATACGAGCCAACAACCATGTCTGTACGATGTTGTGGAGCTGAAATATGGCTTCTATATGTTGCAATATGGTTGCTAGGTGGCTCTAAATGGTTGCTAGGGTGTGAATACACAGTTACCATGGTGATATTTACAGACTGTTTTACAACTGAAACTAATGAGCCAACCCCCATCTCTATACAATATTCTGATGCAGAGATGTAGGTCTTGTAAAATGGTTGCTAGGGTACTCTGTTTGGTTGCTATGAAGTTGCTTGGCAGCTGCTAATGATGAAACTCCAAAGGCTGCTTGTCAGTATGAATGATATAAACCAACTCCCATGCCTCTGTGACATTCAGACTGGAAGATATCCCTCTTTGGATTTTGTTTGCTAGGGTACTCTGTTTGGTTGCTATGGGGTTACTTGGCAGCTGCCAATGATTCAATTCCAATTGCTTCTTGTCACTATGAATGATATAAACCAACTCCCATGCCTCTGTGACATTCAGAATGGAAGATATCTCTCTTTGGATTTTGGTTGCTAGGGTACTCTGTTTGGTTGCTAGGGAGTGGCTTGGCAGCTGCCAATCATGAAACTCAAAGGCTGCTTGTCAATATGAATGATATAAACCAACTCCCATGCCTCTGTGACATTCAGAATGGAAGATATCCCTCTTTGGATTTTGGTTGCTAGGGTACTCTATTTGGTTGCTATGGAGTTACTTGGCAGCTGCCAATGATGCAAATCCAAAGGCTTCTTGTCACTATGAATGATATAAACCAACTCCCATGCCTCTGTGACATTCAGAATGTAAGATATCCCTCTTTGGATTTTGGTTGCTAGGGTACTCTGTTTGGTTGCTAGGGAGTGTCTTGGCAGCTGCCAATCATGAAACTCATAGGCTGCTTGTCAATATGAATGATATAAACCAACTCCCATGCCTCTGTGACATTCAGACTGGAAGATATCCCTCTTTGGATTTTGGTTGCTAGGGTACTCTGTTTGGTTGCTAGGGAGTGGCTTGTCAGCTGCCAATCATTTAACTCCAAAGGCTGCTTGTCAGTATGAATGATATAAACCAACTCCCATGCCTCTGCGACATTCCGAATGGAAGATATCCCTCTTTGGATTTTGGTTGCTAGGGTACTCTGTTTGGTTGCTAGAGAGTGGCTTGTCAGCTGCCAATCATGAAACTCCAAAGGCTGCTTGTCAGTATGAATGATATAAACCAACTCCCATGCCTCTGCGACATTCAGAATGGAAGATATCCCTCGTTGGAATTTGGTTGCTAGGGTACTCTGTTTGGTTGCTAGGGAGTGGCTTGGCAGATGCCAATGATGAAACTGTAAAGGCTTCTTGTCACTATGAATGATATAAACCAACTCCCATGCCTCTGTGACATTCAGAATGGAAGATAATCCTCTTTGGATTTTGGTTGCTAAGGTGCTCGACAATGGTTGCTAGGGAGGGGCTTGGAAGTGTTGAGGTGATTCATGATTGGCTGTTTGCTGCCCCGAGTCAAACGAGACCACCTTCATGTTTCTATGACAATTCAGTCCGGAGATATCCCTTTGATCTCTTTCAATGGAAGTCTATGGGACTTGTTGCTAAGGTGCTCTAAATGGTTGCTAGGGCGTGGCTTGATAGCTTCACAATGATCCTGAGAGACTGATTGGTCGTCTGAGTAAAATGAGCCCGCCCCCATGTCTCTATGACACTGTGATCCAGAGCTATGTTCAATACAAAATCCCTATGCAATTTACCATAGTAGGAAAAACACATGCTGGGCCGTCCTACACCATAGTAAGTCAATGGGAAACTTTGGGCAGCTCCTGCCCCCCAGGGGTGCAACTTTTACTCCATTGTGAGGTATGGTCTCACACAGCCTGCCATCCTCTTCAAATGTGGCAAATCACACATTTCTGCGAAATCCTCGCTCGGAGCTATGACTTGTCAAAGTTTGTCGCAATGTTAAGTCAATGGGATTTTTCGGCTGCTTTTTCGCCCCTGGGGCGAACACCGTACCCCCGATCGCTTATAAAAGTCATAGCACACCATTCCCGAATAATCCGCACGATTTGACACCTCATTCGTGGGTCTGTGACAAAAGCTGCGGGACGAGTTACGCGCCGAAGTTTTGTACGGAATAATAATAATAATAATAAGTATGAGCAATAACAATAGTGATGCCTTGCTTTCAGCAAGCACCACTAACTAGAATGTACATTTCCTGAAGAAAATGTGAAGTGGTGCTTGCAGTGGCAAAATTCGCCACCCGGTTGCTAGGGTGTTGTACATGATTGCATACGAGCCAACAACCATGTCTGTACGATGTTGTGGAGCTGAAATATGGCTTCTATATGTTGCAATATGGTTGCTAGGTGGCTCTAAATGGTTGCTAGGGTGTGAATTCACAGTTACCATGGTGATATATACAGACTGTTTTACAACTGAAACTAATGAGCCAACCCCCATCTCTATACAATATTCTGATGCAGAGATGTAGGTCTTGTAAAATGGTTGCTAGGGTACTCTGTTTGGTTGCTATGGAGTTGCTTGGCAGCTGCTAATGATGAAACTGCAAAGGCTTCTTGTCAGTATGAATGATATAAACCAACTCCCATGCCTCTGTGACATACAGAATGGAAGATATCCCTCTTTGGATTTTGGTTGCTAGGGTACTCTATTTGGTTGCTAGCGACTGGCTTGTCAGCTGCCAATCATGAAACTCCAAAGGCTTCTTGTCACTATTAATGATATAAACCAACTCCCATGCCTCTGCGACATTCAGAATGGAAGATATGCGTCTTTGGATTTTGGTTGCTAGGGTACTCTATTTGGTTGCTAGGGAGTGGCTTGTCAGCTGTCAATGATGAAATTCCAAAGGCTTCTTGTCAGTATGAATGATATAATCCAACTCCCATGCCTCTGTGACATTCAGAATGGAAGATATGCCTCTTTGGATTTTGGTTGCTAGGGTACTCTGTTTGGTTGCTATGGAGTTACTTGGCAGCTGCCAATGATGCAATTCCAAAGGCTTCTTGTCACTATGAATGATATAAACCAACTCCCATGCCTCTGTGACATTCAGAATGGAAGATATCCCTCTTTGGATTTTGGTTGCTAGGGTACTCTGTTTGGTTGCTATGGAGTTTCTTGGCAGCTGCCAATCATGAAACTCAAAGGCTGCTTGTCAATATGAATGATATAAACCAACTCCCATGCCTCTGCGACATTCATAATGGAAGATATCCCTCTTTGGATTTTGGTTGCTAGGGTACTCTGTTTGGTTGCTAGGGAGTGGCTTGTCAGCTGGCAATCATGCAACTCCAAAGGCTTCTTGTCACTAAGAATGATATAAACCAACTCCCATGCCTCTGCGACATTCAGAATAGAAGATATCCCTCTTTGGATTTTGGTTGCTAGGGTACTCTGTTTGGTTGCTAGGGAGTGGCTTGTCAGCTGCCAATCATGAAACTCCAAAGGCTTCTTGTCATTATGAATGATATAAACCAACTACCATGCCTCTGTGACATTCAGAATGGAAGATATCCCTTTTTAGATTTTGGTTGCTAAGGTGCTCGACAATGGTTGCTAGGGAGAGGCTTGTAAGTGTTGAGGTGATTCAAGATTGGCTGTTTGCTGCCCCGAGTCAAATGAGACCACCCCCATGTTTCTATGACAATTCAGTCTGGAGATATCTCTTTGAACTCTTTCAATGGAAGTCTATGGAACTTGTTGCTAAGGGGCTCTAAATGGTTGCTAGGGCGTGGCTTGATAGCTTCACAATGATCCTGAGAGACTGATTGGTCGTCTGAGTAAAATGAGCCCTCCCCCGTGTCTCTATGACACTGTGATCCAGAGCTACGTTCAATACAAAGTCCCTATGCAATTTACCATAGTAGGAAAAGCATGTGTGTTTCACGGGACGTTCCTTCCCCATAGTAAGTCAATGGGGCAACTTTGGGCAGCTCCTGCCCCCCAGGGGTGCAACTTTTACCCCATTGTGATGTATGTTCTTACAGAGCCTGTCAGCCTCTTCAAATGTGGCAAATTACATGTTTCTGCGACATCCTCGCTCAGAGCTATGACTCGTCAAAGTTTTTTGCAATGTTAAGTCTATGCGTTTTTTTCGGCCCGTTTTTCGCCCCTGGGGCGAACACCGTACCCCCGATCGCTTATAAAAGTCATAGCACACCTCTCCTTAATGAGCCGGTCGATTTGACACCTCATTCATGGGTCTGAGACAAACGGTGCGGGGCGAGTTACGCGCCAAACTTTGTCCAGAATAATAAGAATAATAACTAGAATGTACATTTCCTGAAGAAAATGTGAAGTGGTGCTTGCAGTGGCAAAACTCGCCACTCGGTTGCTAGGGTGTTGTACATGATTGCATACGAGCCAACAACCATGTCTGTACGATTTTGTGGAGCTGAAATATGGCTTCTATGTGTTGCAATATGGTTGCTAGTTGGCTCTAAATGGTTGCTAGGGTGTGAATACACAGTTACCAGGTTGATATTTACAGACTGTTTTCCAACTGAAACTAATGAGCCAACCCCCATCTCTATACAATATTCTGATGCAGAGATGTAGGTCTTGTAAAATGGTTGCTAGGGTACTCTGTTTGGTTGCTATGGAGTTGCTTGGCAGCTGCTAATGATGAAACTGCAAAGGCTTCTTGTCAGTATGAATGATATAAACCAACTCCCATCTCTATACAATGTTCTGATGCAGAGATATACGTTTTGCTAAACGGTTGCTAGGGTACTCTATTTGGTTGCTAGCGAGTGGCCTGTCAGCTGCCAATCATGAAACTCCAAAGGCTTCTTGTCACTATGAATGATATAAACCAACTCCCATGCCTCTGCAACATTCAGAATGGAAGATATGCATCTTTGGATTTTGGTTGCTAGGTTACTCTGTTTGGTTGCTATGGAGTTACTTGGCAGCTGCCAATGATGCAATTCCAAATGCTTTTTGTCACTATGAATGATATAAACCAACTCCCATGCCTCTGTGACATTCAGAATGGAAGATATCCCTCTTTGGATTTTGGTTGCTAGGGTACTCTGTTTGGTTGCTATGGAGTTGCTTGGTAGCTGCCAATGATGAAACTGCAAAGGCTTCTTGCTATTATGAATGATATAAACCGACTCCCATGCTTCTATGACATTCAGAATGGAAGATATCCCTCTTTGGATGTTGGTTGCTAGGGTACTCCATTTGGTTGCTAGGGAGTGGCTTGGCAGCTGCCAATCATGAAACTCCAAAGACTGCTTGTCAGTATGAATGATATAAACCAACTCCCAAGTCTCTGTGACATTCAGAATGGAAGATATGCCTCTTTGGATTTTGGTTGCTAGGGTCCTCTGTTTGGTTGCTATGGAGTTACTTGGTAGCTGCCAATGATGAAATTCCAAAGGCTGCTTGTCAGTATGAATGATATAAACCAACTCCCATGCCTCTGTGACATTCAGAATGGAAGATATGCCTCTTTGTATGTTGGTTGCTAGGGTACTCTGTTTGGTTGCTATGGAGTTACTTGGTAGCTGCCAATGATGAAATTCCAAAGGCTTCTTGTCAGTATGAATGATATAAACCAACTCCCATGCCTCTGTGACATTCAGAATGAAAGATATCCCTCTTTGGATTTTGGTTGCTAGGGTACTCTGTTTGTTTGCTAGGGAGTGGCTTGTCAGCTGCCAATTATGAAACTCCAAAGGCTGCTTGTCAGTATGAATTATATAAACCAACTCCCATGCCTCTGCGATATTCAGAATGGAAGATATCCCTCTTTGGATTTTGGTTGCTAGGTTACTCTGTTTGGTTGCTTTGGAGTTACTTGGCAGCTGCCATGATGCAATTCCAAATGCTTTTTGTCACTATGAAGGATATAAACCAACTCCCATGCCTCTGTGACATTCAGAATGGAAGATATCCCTCTTTGGATTTTGGTTGCTAGGGTACTCTGTTTGGTTGCTATGGAGTTGCTTGGTAGCTGCCAATGATGAAACTGCAAAGGCTTCTTGCTATTATGAATGATATAAACCGACTCCCATGCTTCTATGACATTCAGAATGGAAGATATCCCTCTTTGGATGTTGGTTGCTAGGGTACTCTGTTTGGTTGCTAGGGAGTGGCTTGGCAGCTGCCAATCATGAAACTCCAAAGACTGCTTGTCAGTATGAATGATATAAACCAACTCCCATGCCTCTGTGACATTCAGAATGGAAGATATGCCTCTTTGTATGTTGGTTGCTAGGGTACTCTGTTTGGTTGCTATGGAGTTACTTGGTAGCTGCCAATGATGAAATTCCAAAGGCTTCTTGTCAGTATGAATGATATAAACCAACTCCCATGTCTCTGTGACATTCAGAATGAAATATATCCCTCTTTGGATTTTGGTTGCTAGGGTACTCTGTTTGGTTGCTAGGGAGTGGCTTGTCAGCTGCCAATTATGAAACTCCAAAGGCTGCTTGTCAGTATGAATTATATAAACCAACTCCCATGCCTCTGCGATATTCAGAATGGAAGATATCCCTCTTTGGATTTTGGTTGTTAGGGTACTCTGTTTGGTTGCTATGGAGTTACTTGGCAGCTGCCAATGATGCAATTCCAAAGGCTTCTTGTCACTATGAATGATATAAACCAACTCCCATGCCTCTGTGACATTCAGAATGGAAGATATCCCTCTTTGGATTTCGGTTGCTAGGGTACTCTGTTTGGTTGCTAGGGAGTGACTTGGCAGCTGCCAATCATGAAACTCCAAAGGCTTCTTGTCACTATGAATGATATAAACCAACTCCCATGCCTCTGTGACATTCAGAATGTAAGATATCCCTCTTTGGATTTTGGTTGCTAGGGTACTCTGTTTGGTTGCTAGGGAGTGTCTTGGCAGCTGCCAATCATGAAACTCATAGGCTGCTTGTCAATATGAATGATATAAACCAACTCCCATGCCTCTGTGACATTCAGAATGGAAGATATCCCTCTTTGGATTTTGGTTGCTAGGGTACTCTGTTTGGTTGCTAGGGAGTGGCTTGTCAGCTGCCAGTCATGAAACTCCAAAGGCTTCTTGTCACTATGAATGATATAAACCAACTCCCATGCCTCTGCGACATTCAGAATGGAAGATATCCCTCTTTGGATTTTGGTTGCTAGGGTACTCTGTTTGGTTGCTAGGGAGTGGCTTGTCAGCTGCCAATCATGAAACTCCAAAGGCTTCTTGTCACTATGAATGATATAAACCAACTCCCATGCCTCTGCGACATTCAGAATGGAAGATATCCCTCTTTGGATTTTGGTTGCTAAGGTGCTCGACAATGGTTGCTAGGGAGAGGCTTGGAAGTGTTGAGGTGATTCAGGATTGGCTGTTTGCTGCCCCGAGTCAAATGAGACCACCCCCATGTTTCTATGACAATTCAGTCTGGAGATATCTCTTTGAACTCTTTCAATGGAAGTCTATGGAACTTGTTGCTAAGGGGCTCTAAATGGTTGCTAGGGCGTGGCTTGATAGCTTCACAATGATCCTGAGAGACTGATTGGTCGTCTGAGTAAAATGAGCCCTCCCCCTTGTCTCTATGACACTGTGATCCAGAGCTACGTTCAATACAAAGTCCCTATGCAATTTACCATAGTAGGAAAAGCATGTGTGTTTCACGGGACGTTCCTTCCCCATAGTAAGTCAATGGGGCAACTTTGGGCATCTCCTGCCCCCCAGGGGTGCAACTTTTACCCCATTGTGAGGTATGTTCATACAGAGCCTGTCAGCCTCTTCAAATGTGGCAAATCACACGTTTCTGCGAAATCCTCGCTCAGAGCTACGAGTGCTCAAAGTTCATCGCAATGTTAAGTCAATGGGACTTTTTGGGCCGCTTTTTCGCCCCTGGGGCGAACACCGTACCCCCGATCGCTTATAAAAGTCATAGCACACCATTCCCGAATAATCCGCACAATTTGACACCTCATTCATGGGTCTGTGTCAAAAGCTGCGGGAGGAGTTACGCGCCAAACTTTTGTACGGAATAATAATAATAATAATAATAAGTATGAGCAATAACAATAGTGATGCCTTGCTTTCAGCAAGCACCACTAATAAGTATGAGCATTAACAATAGTGATGCCTTGCTTTCAGCAAGCACCACTAACTAGAATGTACATTTCCTGAAGAAAATGTGAAGTGGTGCTTGCAGTGGCAAAACTCTCGGTTGCTAGGGTGTTGTACATGATTGCATACGAGCCAACAACCATGCCTGTACGATGTTGTGGAGCTGAAATTTGGCTTCTATATGTTGCAATATGGTTGCTAGGTGGCTCTAAATGGTTGCTAGGGTGTGAATACACAGTTACCATGATGATATTTACAGACTGTTTTCCAACTGAAACTAATGAGCCAACCCCCATCTCTATACAATTTTCTGATGCAGAGATGTAGGTCTTGTTAAATGGTTGCTAGGGTACTCTGTTTGGTTGCTATGGAGTTTCTTGGCAGCTGCTAATGATGAAACTGCAAAGGCTTCTTGTCAGTTTGAATGATATAAACCAACTCCCATCTCTATACGATGTTCTGATGCAGAGATATACGTTTTGCTAAACGGTTGCTAGGGTACTCTGTTTGGTTGCTAGGGAGTGGCTTGTCAGCAGTCAATGATGAAATTCCAAAGGCTTCTTGTCAGTATGAATTATATAATCCAACTCCCATGCCTCTGTGACATTCAGAATGGAAGATATGCCTCTTTGGATTTTGGTTGCTAGGGTACTCTGTTTGGTTGCTATGGAGTTACTTGGCAGCTGCCAATGATGCAATTCCAAAGGCTTCTTGTCACTATGAATGATATAAACCAACTCCCATGCCTCTGTGACATTCAAAATGGAAGATATCCCTCTTTGGATTTTGGTTGCTAGGGTACTCTGTTTGGTTGCTAGGGAGTGCATTGGCAGCTGTCAATCATGAAACTCAAAGGCTGCTTGTCAATATGAATTATATAAACCAACTCCCATGCCTCTGTGACATTCAGAATGGAAGATATCCTTCTTTGGATTTTGGTTGCTAGGGTACTCTGTTTGGTTGCTAGGGAGTGGCTTGGCAGCTGTCAATCATGAAACTCCAAAGGCTGCTTGTCAGTATTAATGATATAAACCAACTTCCATGCCTCTGTGACATTCAGAATGGAAGATATCCTTCTTTGGATTTTGGTTGCTAGGGTACTCTGTTTGGTTGTTATTGAGTTGCTTGGCAGCTGCCAATGATGAAACTGCAAAGGCTTCTTGTCACTATGAATGATATAAACCAACTCCCATGCCTCTGTGACATTCAGAATGGAAGATATCCCTCTTAAGATTTTGGTTGCTAAGGTGCTCGACAATGGTTGCTAGGGAGTGGCTTGGCAGCTGCCAATGATGAAATTCTTAAGGCTTCTTGTCAGTATGAATGATATAATCCAACTTCCATGTCTCTGTTACATTCAGAATGGAAGATATCCTTCTTTGGACTTTGGTTGCTAGGGTACTCTGTTTGGTTGCTAGGGAGTGGCTTTGCAGCTGCCAATGATGAAACTCCAAAGGCTGCTTGTCAGTATGAATGATATAAACCAACTCCCATGCCTCTGTGACATTCAGAATGGAAGATATCCTTCTTTGGATTTTGGTTGCTAGGGTACTCTGTTTGGTTGCTAGGGAGTGGCTTGTCAGCTGCCAATCATGAAACTTCAAAGGCTTCTTGTCACTATGAATGATATAAACCAGCCCCCATCTTTATACGATGCTCTGATACAGAGATATAGGTCTTGCTAAATAGTTGCTAGGGTACTCTGTTTGGTTGCTATGGAGTGGCTTGGCAGCTGCCAATGATGAAACTCCAAAGGCTGCTTGTCAGTATGAATGATATAAACCAACTCCCATGCCTCTGTGACATTCAGAATGGAAGATATCCCTCTTTGGATTTTGGTTTCTAAGTGGCTCGACAATGGTTGCTAGGGAGGGGCTAGGAAGTGTTGAGGTGATTCATGATTGGCTGTTTGCTGCCCCGAGTCAAACGAGACCACCTTCATGTTTCTATGACAATTCAGTCCGGAGATATCCCTTTGATCTCTTTCAATGGAAGTCTATGAGACTTGTTGCTAAGGTGCTCTAAATGGTTGCTAGGGCGTGGCTTGATAGCTTCACAATGATCCTGAGAGACTGATTGGTCGTCTGAGTAAAATGAGCCCGCCCCCATGTCTCTATGACACTGTGATCCAGAGCTATGTTCAATACAAAATCCCTATGCAATTTACCATAGTAGGAAAAACACATGCTGGGCCGTCCTACACCATAGTAAGTCAATGGGAAACTTTGGGCAGCTCCTGCCCCCCAGGGGTGCAACTTTTACCCCATTGTGAGGTATGGTCTCACACAGCCTGCCATCCTCTTCAAATGTGGCAAATCACACATTTCTGCGAAATCCTCGCTTGGAGCTATGACTCGTCAAAGTTTGTCGCAATGTTAAGTCAATGGGATTTTTCGGCTGCTTTTTCGCCCCTGGGGCGAACACCGTACCCCCGATCGCTTATAAAAGTCATAGCACACCATTCCCGAATAATCCGCACGATTTGACACCTCATTCGTGGGTCTGTGACAAAAGCTGCGGGACGAGTTACGCGCCGAAGTTTTGTACGGAATAATAATAATAATAACTAGAATGTACATTTCCTGAAGAAAATGTGAAGTGGTGCTTGCAGTGGCAAAACTCGCCACTCGGTTGCTAGGATGTTGTACATGATTGCATACGAGCCAACGACCATGTCTGTACGATGTTGTGGAGCTGAAATATGGCTTCTATATGTTGCAATATGGTTGCTAGGTGGCTCAAAACGGTTGCTAAGGTGTGGTTACACAGTTACCATGATGATATTTACAGACTGGTGTCCCAAACAAAACAAACAAACACTCCCCCATGTCTATAGAATGTTCTGGTGATGAGATATAGCTCATTCATGTGTTTGTACGGTTGCTAGGGTACTCCAAATGGTTGCTAAGGTTTATTTATACAGTTTATGGGGTAATATATAAAGAGTATTTGCAAGTCTGGGTCAAAAAATGCCCAACTCTGTGTTTGTACAATGTTTTGTTGCTGAGCTATGGCTTGTAAATGTTGTTAAATGGTTGCTAGGGTCCTGTAACTGGTTGCTAGGGCGTGGCTATGAAGTTGTTATGTTACTTCTTATTGGCTGCTTGATAGGGCGAATCAAAAGAGCCCAACCCCAAGGCTCTATGACCTTCTGAGCCAAAGATATGATTTTGAAAAATTTTGTGCCTATGTTAAGTCTATGGGACATTTTTCGGCAAATTTTTCACCCGCCAGATGAACATCGTACACCCGATCGCTTATAAAAGTCATAGCACACCTCTCCTCAATAAACCGGTCGATTTGACACCTCATTCAGGGGTCTGTGACAAACGGTGTGGGGCGAGTTACGCGCCAAAGTTTTGTCTAGGTGAATAGTAATCACAACACTAGAATGTACATTTCCTGAAGAAAATGTGAGTGGTGCTTGCAGTGGCAAAACTCGCCACTTGGTTGGTATGATGTTGTACATGATTGCATTCGAGCCAACAATCATGTCTGTACGATGTTGTGGAGCTGAAATATGGCTTCTATATGTTGCAATATGGTTGCTAGGTGGCTGTAAATGGTTGCTAGGGTGTGAATAAAAAGTTACCATGGGGATATTTACAGACTGTTTCCCAACCAAAACAAAAGACCCAACCCCCATCTCTTCACGGTGTTCTGATGCAGAGACATGGGTCTTGATAAACGGTTGCTAGGGTCCTCTGTTTGGTGGCTCTAAACGGTTGCTAGGGTGTGAATACCCAGTTACCATGGTGATATTTATAGACTGTTTCCCAACCGACACAAAAGAGCCAACCCCCATCTCTATACGATGTTCTGATGCAGAGACATGGGTCTTGATAAACGGTTGCTAGGGTACTCTATTTGGTTGCTATGGAGTTGCTTGCCAGCTGCCAATGATGAAACTGCAAAGGCTTATTGTCACTATGAATGATATAAACCAACTCCCATGCCTCTGTGACATTCAGAATGGAAGATATCCTTCTTTGGATTTTGGTTGCTAGGGTACTCTGTTTGGTTGCTAGGGAGTGGCTTGGCAGCTGTCAATCATGAAACTCCAAAGGCTGCTTGTCAGTATTAATGATATAAACCAACTCCCACGCCTCTGTGACATTCAGAATGGAAGATATCCTTCTTTGGATTTTGGTTGCTAGGGTACTCTGATTGGTTGTTATTGAGTTGCTTGGCAGCTGCCAATGATGAAACTGCAAAGGCTTCTTGTCACTATGAATGATATAAACCAACTCCCATGCCTCTGTGACATTCAGAATGGAAGATATCCCTCTTAAGATTTTGGTTGCTAAGGTGCTCGACAATGGTTACTAGGGAGTGGCTTGGCAGCTGCCAATGATGAAATTCTTAAGGCTTCTTGTCAGTATGAATGATATAATCCAACTTCCATGTCTCTGTTACATTCAGAATGGAAGATATCCTTCTTTGGACTTTGGTTGCTAGGGTACTCTGTTTGGTTGCTAGGGAGTGGCTTTGCAGCTGCCAATGATGAAACTCCAAAGGCTGCTTGTCAGTATGAATGATATAAACCAACTCCCATGCCTCTGTGACATTCAGAATGGAAGATATCCTTCTTTGGATTTTGGTTGCTAGGGTACTCTATTTGGTTGCTAGGGAGTGGCTTGGCAGCTGCCAATCATGAAACTCCAAAGGCTGCTTGTCAGTATGAATGATATAAACCAACTCCCATGCCTCTGTGACATTCAGAACGGAAGATATTCCTCTTTGAAGTTTGGTTGCTAGGGTAATCTATTTGGTTGCTATGGAGTTACTTGGTAGCTGCCAATGATGAAATTCCAAAGGCTTCTTGTCAGTATGAATGATATAAACCAACTCCCATGCCTCTGTGACATTCAGAATGGAAGATATCCCTCTTTGGATTTTGGTTGCTAGGGTACTCTGTTTGGTTGCTAGGGAGTGGCTTGTCAGCTGCCAATCATGCAACTTCAAAGGCTTCTTGTCACTATGAATGATATAAACCAACCCCCATCTTTATACGATGCTCTGATACAGAGATATAGGTCTTGCTAAATAGTTGCTAGGGTACTCTGTTTGGTTGCTATGGAGTGGCTTGGCAGCTGCCAATGATAAAACTCCAAAGGCTGCTTGTCAGTATGAATGATATAAACCAACTCCCATGCCTCTGTGACATTCAGAATGGAAGATATTTCTCTTTGGATTTTGGTTGCTAAGTGGCTCGACAATGGTTGCTAGGGAGGGGCTAGGAAGCTTTGAGGTGATTCATGATTGGCTGTTTGCTGCCCCGAGTCAAACGAGACCACCTTCATGTTTCTATGACAATTCAGTCCGGAGATATCCCTTTGATCTCTTTCAATGGAAGTCTATGGGACTTGTTGCTAAGGTGCTCTAAATGGTTGCTAGGGCGTGGCTTGATAGCTTCACAATGATCCTGAGAGACTGATTGGTCGTCTGAGTAAAATGAGCCCACCCCCATGTCTCTATGACACTGTGATCCAGAGCTATGTTCAATACAAAATCCCTATGCAATTTACCATAGTAGGAAAAACACATGCTGGGCCGTCCTACACCATAGTAAGTCAATGGGAAACTTTGGGCAGCTCCTGCCCCCCAGGGGTGCAACTTTTACCCCATTTAGGCCGGGAGCCAGGTCCACTCCTCAGGATGTTTTTGCTACCTTTTTTTCACTATTATTTCCTATTATCTTATACCTTGGGCCATCACAAGTTGATAATGACCACCCCCAACTCGGCCCCGTTTGGTCTCAGGGGCCAAAAAACACCCTTTTTGGGAAAAGCTTTTGGTGGAATGATGTAATTGTGAATATAAAGGTACTGCAGCTACATAAATGGCCATATAACCCTAAAATTTTGCATGGTGTATCCTGACACATAGGGGAAACTAGCAGAAAAAAGATTCTGGGCATTGCTGCCTTTTTTCTGTCAAATATCACCCTCAACATACCCCAAAAGACTAAAAAATGGCTGTCCGCCTGACAAATTGTCATCAAAAGTGATCATTTTCAAGCATTTTATTATATATATCACTGCCTCAAATGTACATGAAAAACTTCCCAAGTTTATAAGCTTCAATTTAAGTCCAAGATGACCTTTCTATCTAGAGGATTATAGCTGGTATAACCAAAGTTCTCCACTGTACCTCAAATCGGAGAAAACAGAAATTTCAAGCATTACCATTCCTTATGGGTTCCATAAGTCCACAAAGTCCTCGCAACACAAGGAATAAAGATGACTCTAGTGTGTAGTCTGTTATCAAAAAAAAACAACCTTCAAAAGAGTAAACGTTAGTAACCTTCTGTACAGGTAAACATTCTTTACAGCCAAATTGCAAAACTAAAATACAGCTCAAACATAAAATAGAAAACATTTATTTGGTTCTTAGATCTTTTTGCTGCTTATCCATGCTGTACTTTGACGACTGGTCATGTTAGTGTGTTGTATTAGTGTAGAATATAAACTCTTAATCATCATTTTCCTCATCTTCATCTATATTTGTATGGATTTCATCAGTTTTTGGAGCCAAGCACTTCGATGTGTTCTACATACCTTCAAGGAGAATGTGAAACTGAGCGAGCTTCTTCTTCTTCGGACCTCTCCACACTGGTGCGGGTGACAGCACAGCAGCGCGAGCGGTCTTTTTTCTCTCTCTTTCTTTTCTTTTTGCTTTTGTTTTGACTTGAGAAAACAAAAGCTGTTCTCACAGCTGGTAAGGTGCGCTTGAGAGCACTCAAAGGCAACGTGGTCGAGAACTTTGCCCAGCAGAAACTGGCTGAAAAGCAGACTGAGACCATCAAGCACATCCTGCCGCGGCGGTCAGCTGCTGCCTCCAGCCCATTGCCCGCAGCCCCTCAGTCTGCTCGTCACCGGGCGGCCTTCTGTGTCTGCCCTCGCTCCCGCGCCGCAGCAGCAGCCTCCACCTAAGCAGAGCCAAGGAGCCAGTCGCAGGCAGGCCCCCCCCCACCCGTCCAGGCCCCTGCCAAGCAGGGCGGTAAAGCCAAGAGCAAGCAGCCCTAGGACGGGCGACCCGGAGATGGATCGGGCCATTCACTCCACTACAGTGAGAGCAGCTGATGCCCATGTCTTGCAAGCAGAGATCGCAGTCCTACTAGGACGCGATAGAGCCAGTCCCTCCAGACAATATGAGGTCAGGGCACTACAGTCCCTACTTTATTGCACCCAAGAAATGTGGTGGGTTCAAAATGCTCATGCAGAAACACATTTTCGAATGCATCCGTCCCCAAGATTGGTTTGCAGCGATCGACCTGAAGGACGCGTACTTTCATGTCTTGATTCTTCTCGACACAGGCCATTTCTGCACTTTGCGTACGAGGGTCGAGCTTATCAGTACAAGGTCCTGCCCTTCGGGCTGTTCCTGTCTTCACAAAAGTCACGGAGGGGACCCTTGTTTCCATGAGAGAACAGGGCGTGCACATCCTGAACCATTTCGACGACTGACTCATATTAGCACACTCTCGAGACCAGTTATGCGAACACAGGGACCTCGTGCTCAGGCACCTCAGCCAGTTGCGTCTTCCGGCCAATTGGGAGAAGAGCAAACTCGCCCCCATGCAGAGGATCTCTTTTCTCGGTATGGAGTTGGATTCGGTTGCACAGACAGCACGCCTCACAGAGCAAACGTGCTCAGTGCTAAACTCGGTGCTAAACTGCTTGAACACCTTCAAAGGTAGGACCCTGTGCAAAGTCAGGGAGGACGAGGAGCAGGTCCTTCTGGTGGCCCCCTATAGGCCCACCCGGACCTGGTTCCCAGAAATCATGCTCCTTGTGACAGTCCCTCCCATTCCTCTGAGGAAGGATCTTCTGACTCAGAGACAGGGCACCCTATGGCACCCGCGTCCGGACCTCTGGAAACTCAATCTCTGGTTCTAGGTGACTTACCCCCAGAGATACTTAACACCATCACTTCTGCACGGGCGCCGTCCACGAGACGTGTGCCTTGAAGTGGAACCTGTTCGTCAAGTGGTTTTCTTCTCGCCGAGAGGACCCCCGAAGATGTTCAATAGGGTCCGTGCTTTCCTTTTTGCAGCAAGGGTTGGAACGAAGGCTCTATCCACCCTCAAAGTACATGCTGCTGCCATTTCAGCTTATCACGACCACATAGATGGCAAATCAGTTGCCATCTATGTGCCATCTATGGAAAGCACAAACTGGTCGTCAGGTTCCTTAGGAGGGCGAGAAGGTTAAACCCTCCTCGTCCCCCCTCCATACCCTCTTGGGACCTTTCCCTGGTGCTTCAAGCTCTTCAGGATGCTCCCTTTGAGCCTTTGAAGTTAGCAGACTTAAAGCTTCTCTCTTTGAAGATTTTGCTGCTGATTGCACTGGCCTCTATCAAGAGGGTAGGGGGCCTGCAAGCATTTTGTCGGCCGACAAATCGTGCCTAGAGTTCGGGCCGGTGACAACCATGTTGTACTGAGACCCCGGCCTGGCTATGTGCCCAAGGTTCCTACCACTCCCTTCAGAGATCAGGTGTTAGGCTGGGTTCCATATGTGTATACTTCCATGGCTGCTTCTAATCGAAGCCCCGTGTCTTTCCCTTGGGCTAAGTTACCCAATATTCATATGCAGTACAACCTTCGGACTAGTCCATATGTATTTTTCCACATAACTCCCTTGAAGAAAGTGACTTCCGCAGCGTTCCCCTTCCATAGAATGGGCACGCTTTCCCAGTGTTATCCAATAATCTCACTGTATGGGTTAACATGGAACAACAGTGATGGATACGCTCTGTGTAAGCCCTTTCCTATCGTCCGTCCAGGCAAGAAGGGGTACAGGCTTACACCGGGCGCTGGATGGGGTGCAGCAGCTGTGGCGCTTTGGTAGGGATTCCTATCAGTCGGTCAAGACATACGTCGCGAGTGACCGACCGATAAGGGAACGTCTTGGTTACATATGGTAACCCTCGTTCCCTGAGGGAGGGAACGGAGACGTACATCCCATCATCACATCTGCTGCTGCCCACGGGGCGGCCAGCTTACCAGGCTTGGCTCCTCAGCAAAAAAGGAGCTCACCTCGCAACTGCTGCTCATTATATACCTGCGCTGCAAGGCTTAACAGTTGATGCAAATGACTGCATGCCAATGTGTATTGGCTCATTTTAGTTTTACTCAAAGTAGATTGGCCTCTCTAGCGAGATTCCTATCAGTCGGTCACAACGTACGTCTCCGTTCCCTCCCTCAGGGAACGAGGGTTACCATATGTAACCGAGACGTTTCACCATTTGGTTGTAAACAATGTTTACCTGTACAGGGGCCGTATTCACAAAGAATTTTAAGGCTAAAAGTAGCTCCTAACTGGCGAATTTAGGAGCAACTCCTAAAAAATAATGGGCGTGTCACTCGTAACTTTAGGACTCCTAATATTTTTGATTAAGAGTAATTCACGAAGCATTTTAGCCCTAAAAGTAGCACCTACGCCTGGGACAGCTTAAAAGAAGTCGAGAGGACTCCTAACTCACTAAGACCATTTCACGTTGCGATGTTTTGAAATGCGTATGCGGCGGCTACAGGAGCTTCCAATCGCGAGGGAACAATTTTGCATTGTAGGCATAACTAGGGATCATTCATTGCATGTAAACTAATCGTAACGTTTGATTGTGAATCAAATTAAAATGTTCTTCTCTTTGCAAACGTAGGCAGAGGCATATAGTGACAGATTAATCAATAATGTTGCAAAGATATTGCATCAATCCATAGTTTCATTAGGCTACTAGGCTATTTGTTTTGCCTTACTCTTTATTCATTTAGGCTATTTATTCAGTTATTCATCATCTTCCGTCCTTCGCACTACTTGTGTAGCGCACGCATTCTCAGACCTGTCACTCATCATCGTAGGGGAGGTGTTTGGAATCATTCCCGCGTTACAATCATCAGCCAATCAAGGTGGTCACTTCAGTCCAGCTCGTGCATGAGTAATGACGTCATCCATAGCAACGAAGACTCACTCTTAGTTTAGGAGTTGTCATTTTTCTTTACTAAGAGTAGGTCTGAAAGGCGTTGTGAATAACTTTTAAGAGAAAACTCCTAGCTAAAATCTTTTAGTGCGATTTAGGAGTACTCCTAGTGGTAAGATAAAATGCTTTGTGAATACGGCCCCAGAAGGTTACTAACGTTTACTCTATTGAAGGTTGGCTTTTTGATAACAGACAGCACACTAGGGTCATCTTTATTCCTTGTGTTGTGAGGACTTTGTGGACTTTAATAAATCTCACATTTGGTTAATTGATTTTGTGTGAATGTACCCTATGTTGCACCCTGACCCCAGTCCACCTAGGGCAGGGCTATTCAATTGGCAGCCTGTGGGCCACATACGGCCCGCCAATCATCTCTAACTGTTCCAAAGGCACTCCAGCCTCCCTCCGCCTCTTTTCCTGGCAGTGTGGCTACATTTGGTTAGATATGCGAGTGGCTGTAGTGGCGCGTGCAGCTGTACGCCTATACGCACTGTGCATACCATGAACGCTCCGACTAACCTGAGAAACGTTTTCAGTCCGAATATTTCAGCAGTTATTATGTGTGTCCCATATTTCTGTCGACTGAACCAGCGATACCAATCATTTGTGAATGGTGCGAATCTTTTGTTCGATCTTTGGTTCAATTATTTCCTTTCCATGAATTGGCTAAATGCGCTTGCATAATGGTCTGAAATGATTCAGATTCGTTCGGACCGCTCTGTCACTGAATCATCTGAAGTTGTTTCTCGGTCAGTAACAACAAATATAGAACAAATAGCGCTGTTTTCAGTTTAGTTTCAGTTCAACTCGCAGTTAAGTTTACTTTGAACTACGCAGCACCGCCCAGTGGATAACAGAACGCAAGCTTAAAGGAGTTGCATTTACTCCCGGTTCTGGGGCCTCATTTATAAACGTTGCGTATGCACAAAAGAAGGCGTACGCCGCTCTCTACGCAATAATTGGTATTAATAAAAAGCAAACTTGACGGGAAAATGTGCGGTCCTTCACGCAAACTCTGACCCAGGCGTACGCACAAAAACGGGTGAAATGAGAAATGGCGACACCATCGGCAGATGGAAGAAACACGTGAAAGTGTGTGAAAATGTAGACCGTTGTGTAAAAGAAATGGCAATACTGCTTCTCATAAATAACATGAAGACTTCACAAAGCAAGTCTTACAATTAACAGCCTACACGAACACCCGTTTGATCGATCTGCAGTGTAAAACAAACAAAATCAAACAAAGATTACAACAGAAATGCAAATTAATACATATTTGCAAAAAGATATAAATATGTTCTGCAATAATATTAGCATGTTATGCAATTCATCCTCATAACACATCTGTAGCTTGTCAGATGCAATCAAATGGATGGTAATAAAATGCCATGATGCCATCACAATGCGTAATGACGCACAATGGCTGACGCGTGAGTGAAGTTACGTTTCTTGGTTTTCCTCTGTGTTTGCCATGATTTCGCAATCGATGAATATTAACTTGTGGGCGTTTCACGGACTATTTATGGGCAACTATGGGCGTGACATGAAGCCGCAAAAGCTGCGCTACATTTAGAATTGATTGTGATTTATTAAGGGAAAACTGCGTAGAATGTGCGTGCGCACAGTTTTATAAATCCGAATATTTCTGTGCGTACGCACGTCCTATGTTTCAGAAATGTGGAATATTTATACTGAATACTAACTTATAGTCATTTAGGCCTATATTGCAGTAGATTAATTAGGTTGGTAGAGGAATATACAATTCATTTTGTGTATAGTTTTTACCTTTTATATCATTTTGTTATACAGTGGTAGTGAGTGAGTAACCATGTATGGTTTTATCTGTGGTTATCAAGTCTCACTGTTAGAATATTTTCATTTAAGCCTATAATAGTTATAAATAAAATAATTCTTACCAATAGCTATGATCTTGTATAATTCCTATTTTTGTACATAGCTGTAAATAAGTTATTTATTAAATACTCATAAATCTGCATACTGTTGGGTACCACATTTCCAAGTAAATACAATACTTTTTTTAGGTTTACTTTAGCTTATTTATTGATACTGTTATGTTTCAATAAGTCATAAATAATGTTTCAATAAATAAGCTAAACCCACCGGCCCTCCTCAACATTTCGATTTAATAATCCGGCCCTCGAATGAAGCTAATTGAATAGCCCTGACCTAGGGGCATAACATTGCTCACTTTTCATGCAATTTCATTTCATATAGTATAGCTCATAAGTCAAGTCTCAACTCTTGTTTAAGACATTGTTCATATGTAAAAAATATGCTTAATCCAATATGGAATGGTAATGCTTGAAATTTCTGTTTTCTCCGATTTGAGGTACAGTGGAGAACTTTGGTTATACCAGCTATAATCCTCTAGATAGAAAGGTCATCTTGGACTTAAATTGAAGCTTATAAACTTGGGAAGTTTTTCATGTACATTTGAGGCAGTGATATATATAATAAAATGCTTGAAAATGATCACTTTTGATGACAATTTGTCAGGCGGACAGCCATTTTTTAGTCTTTTGGGGTATGTTGAGGGTGATCTTTGACAGAAAAAAGGCAGCAATGCCCAGAATCTTTTTTCTGCTAGTTTCCCCTATGTGTCAGGATACACCATGCAAAATTTTAGGGTTATATGGCCATTTATGTAGCTGCAGTACCTTTATATTCACAATTACATCATTCCGCCAAAAGCTTTTCCCCAAAAAGGGTGTTTTTTGGCCCCTGAGACCAAACGGGGCCGAGTTGGGGGTGGTCATTATCAACTTGTGATGGCCCAAGGTATAAGATAATAGGAAATAATAGTGAAAAAAAGGTAGCAAAAAACATCCTGAGGAGTGGACCTGGCTCCCGGCCTAATTGTGAGGTATGGTCTCACACAGCCTGCCATCCTCTTCAAATGTGGCAAATCACACATTTCTGTGAAATCCTCGCTCGGAGCTATGACTCGTCAAAGTTTGTCGCAATGTTAAGTCAATGGGATTTTTCGGCTGCTTTTTCGCCCCTGGGGCGAACACCGTACCCCCGATCGCTTATAAAAGTCATAGCACACCATTCCCGAA
The DNA here is from genome assembly GCF_949319135.1 of Squalius cephalus. Taxonomy (NCBI): domain Eukaryota; kingdom Metazoa; phylum Chordata; class Actinopteri; order Cypriniformes; family Leuciscidae; genus Squalius; species Squalius cephalus. The sequence goes on from NW_027645841.1 coordinate 84,945, forward strand.
TAATCCGCACGATTTGACACCTCATTCGTGGGTCTGTGACAAAAGCTGCGGGACGAGTTACGCGCCGAAGTTTTGTACGGAATAATAATAATAACTAGAATGTACATTTCCTGAAGAAAATGTGAAGTGGTGCTTGCAGTGGCAAAACTCGCCACTCGGTTGCTAGGGTGTTGTACATGATTACAACAACCATGTCTGTACGATGTTGTGGAGCTGAAATATGGCTTTTATATGTTGCAAAATATGTTGCAAAATGGTTGCTAGGTGGCTCTAAACGGTTGCTAGGGTGTGAATACCCAGTTACGATGGTGATATTTATAGACTGTTTCCCAACCGACACAAAAGAGCCAACCCCCATCTCTATATGATGTTCTGATGCAGAGACATGGGTCTTGATAAACGGTTGCTAGGGTACTCTATTTGGTTGCTATGGAGTTGCTCGCCAGCTGCCAATGATGAAACTGCAAAGGCTTATTGTCACTATGAATGATATAAACCAACTCCAATGCCTCTGTGACATTCAGAATGGAAGATATCCTTCTTTGGATTTTGGTTGCTAGGGTACTCTGTTTGGTTGCTAGGGAGTGGCTTGGCAGCTGTCAATCATGAAACTCCAAAGGCTGCTTGTCAGTATTAATGATATAAACCAACTTCCATGCCTCTGTGACATTCAGAATGGAAGATATCCTTCTTTGGATTTTGGTTGCTAGGGTACTCTGTTTGGTTGTTATTGAGTTGCTTGGCAGCTGCCAATGATGAAACTGCAAAGGCTTCTTGTCACTGTGAATGATATAAACCAACTCCCATGCCTCTGTGACATTCAGAATGGAAGATATCCCTCTTAAGATTTTGGTTGCTAAGGTGCTCGACAATGGTTGCTAGGGAGTGGCTTGGCAGCTGCCAATGATGAAATTCTTAAGGCTTCTTGTCAGTATGAATGATATAATCCAACTCCCATGCCTCTGTGACATTCAGAATGGAAGATATGCCTCTTTGTATGTTGGTTGCTAGGGTACTCTGTTTGGTTGCTATGGAGTTACTTGGTAGCTGCCAATGATGAAATTCCAAAGGCTTCTTGTCAGTATGAATGATATAAACCAACTCCCATGCCTCTGTGACATTCAGAATGAAATATATCCCTCTTTGGATTTTGGTTGCTAGGGTACTCTGTTTGGTTGCTAGGGAGTGGCTTGTCAGCTGCCAATTATGAAACTCCAAAGGCTGCTTGTCAGTATGAATTATATAAACCAACTCCCATGCCTCTGCGATATTCAGAATGGAAGATATCCCTCTTTGGATTTTGGTTGCTAGGGTACTCTGTTTGTTTGCTATGGAGTTACTTGGCAGCTGCCAATGATGCAATTCCAAAGGCTTCTTGTCACTATGAATGATATAAACCAACTCCCATGCCTCTGTGACATTCAGAATGGAAGATATCTCTCTTTGGATTTTGGTTGCTAGGGTACTCTGTTTGGTTGCTAGGGAGTGGCTTGTCAGCTGCCAATCATGAAACTCCAAAGGCTTCTTGTCACTATGAATGATATAAACCAACTCCCATGCCTCTGTGACATTCAGAATGTAAGATATCCCTCTTTGGATTTTGGTTGCTAGGGTACTCTGTTTGGTTGCTAGGGAGTGACTTGGCAGCTGCCAATCATGAAACTCCAAAGGCTTCTTGTCACTATGAATGATATAAACCAACTCCCATGCCTCTGTGACATTCAGAATGTAAGATATCCCTCTTTGGATTTTGGTTGCTAGGGTACTCTGTTTGGTTGCTAGGGAGTGTCTTGGCAGCTGCCAATCATGAAACTCATAGGCTGCTTGTCAATATGAATGATATAAACCAACTCCCATGCCTCTGTGACATTCAGAATGGAAGATATCCCTCTTTGGATTTTGGTTGCTAGGGTACTCTGTTTGGTTGCTAGGGAGTGGCTTGTCAGCTGCCAGTCATGAAACTCCAAAGGCTTCTTGTCACTATGAATGATATAAACCAACTCCCATGCCTCTGCGACATTCAGAATGGAAGATATCCCTCTTTGGATTTTGGTTGCTAGGGTACTCTGTTTGGTTGCTAGGGAGTGGCTTGTCAGCTGCCAATCATGAAACTCCAAAGGCTTCTTGTCACTATGAATGATATAAACCAACTCCCATGCCTCTGCGACATTCAGAATGGAAGATATCCCTCTTTGGATTTTGGTTGCTAAGGTGCTCGACAATGGTTGCTAGGGAGAGGCTTGGAAGTGTTGAGGTGATTCAGGATTGGCTGTTTGCTGCCCCGAGTCAAATGAGACCACCCCCATGTTTCTATGACAATTCAGTCTGGAGATATCTCTTTGAACTCTTTCAATGGAAGTCTATGGAACTTGTTGCTAAGGGGCTCTAAATGGTTGCTAGGGCGTGGCTTGATAGCTTCACAATGATCCTGAGAGACTGATTGGTCGTCTGAGTAAAATGAGCCCTCCCCCTTGTCTCTATGACACTGTGATCCAGAGCTACGTTCAATACAAAGTCCCTATGCAATTTACCATAGTAGGAAAAGCATGTGTGTTTCACGGGACGTTCCTTCCCCATAGTAAGTCAATGGGGCAACTTTGGGCATCTCCTGCCCCCCAGGGGTGCAACTTTTACCCCATTGTGAGGTATGTTCTTACAGAGCCTGTCAGCCTCTTCAAATGTGGCAAATCACACGTTTCTGCGAAATCCTCGCTCAGAGCTACGAGTGCTCAAAGTTCATCGCAATGTTAAGTCAATGGGACTTTTTGGGCCGCTTTTTCGCCCCTGGGGCGAACACCGTACCCCCGATCGCTTATAAAAGTCATAGCACACCATTCCCGAATAATCCGCACAATTTGACACCTCATTCATGGGTCTGTGTCAAAAGCTGCGGGAGGAGTTACGCGCCAAACTTTTGTACGGAATAATAATAATAATAATAATAAGTATGAGCAATAACAATAGTGATGCCTTGCTTTCAGCAAGCACCACTAATAAGTATGAGCATTAACAATAGTGATGCCTTGCTTTCAGCAAGCACCACTAACTAGAATGTACATTTCCTGAAGAAAATGTGAAGTGGTGCTTGCAGTGGCAAAACTCTCGGTTGCTAGGGTGTTGTACATGATTGCATACGAGCCAACAACCATGCCTGTACGATGTTGTGGAGCTGAAATTTGGCTTCTATATGTTGCAATATGGTTGCTAGGTGGCTCTAAATGGTTGCTAGGGTGTGAATACACAGTTACCATGATGATATTTACAGACTGTTTTCCAACTGAAACTAATGAGCCAACCCCCATCTCTATACAATTTTCTGATGCAGAGATGTAGGTCTTGTTAAATGGTTGCTAGGGTACTCTGTTTGGTTGCTATGGAGTTTCTTGGCAGCTGCTAATGATGAAACTGCAAAGGCTTCTTGTCAGTTTGAATGATATAAACCAACTCCCATCTCTATACGATGTTCTGATGCAGAGATATACGTTTTGCTAAACGGTTGCTAGGGTACTCTGTTTGGTTGCTAGGGAGTGGCTTGTCAGCAGTCAATGATGAAATTCCAAAGGCTTCTTGTCAGTATGAATTATATAATCCAACTCCCATGCCTCTGTGACATTCAGAATGGAAGATATGCCTCTTTGGATTTTGGTTGCTAGGGTACTCTGTTTGGTTGCTATGGAGTTACTTGGCAGCTGCCAATGATGCAATTCCAAAGGCTTCTTGTCACTATGAATGATATAAACCAACTCCCATGCCTCTGTGACATTCAAAATGGAAGATATCCCTCTTTGGATTTTGGTTGCTAGGGTACTCTGTTTGGTTGCTAGGGAGTGCCTTGGCAGCTGTCAATCATGAAACTCAAAGGCTGCTTGTCAATATGAATTATATAAACCAACTCCCATGCCTCTGTGACATTCAGAACGGAAGATATCCCTCTTTGGATTTTGGTTGCTAGGGTACTCTGTTTGGTTGCTAGGGAGTGGCTTGTCAGCTGCCAATCATGAAACTCCAAAGGTTGCTTGTCAGTATGAATGATATAAACCAACTCCCATGCCTCTGCGACATTCAGAATGGAAGATATGCCTCTTTGGATTTTGGTTGCTAGGGTACTCTGTTTGGTTGCTATGGAGTTACTTGGCAGCTGCCAATGATGCAATTCCAAAGGCTTCTTGTCACTATGAATGATATAAACCAACTCCCATGCCTCTGTGACATTCAAAATGGAAGATATCCCTCTTTGGATTTTGGCTGCTAGGGTACTCTGTTTGGTTGCTAGGGAGTGCCTTGGCAGCTGTCAATCATGAAACTCAAAGGCTGCTTGTCAATATGAATTATATAAACCAACTCCCATGCCTCTGTGACATTCAGAACGGAAGATATCCCTCTTTGGATTTTGGTTGCTAGGGTACTCTGTTTGGTTGCTAGGGAGTGGCTTGTCAGCTGCCAATCATGAAACTCCAAAGGTTGCTTGTCAGTATGAATGATATAAACCAACTCCCATGCCTCTGCGACATTCAGAATGGAAGATATCCCTCTTTGGATTTTGGTTGCTAGGGTACTCTGTTTGGTTGCTAGGGAGTGGCTTGTCTGCTGTCAATCATGAAACTCCAAAGACTTCTTGTCACTATGAATGATATAAACCAACTCCCATGCCTCTGTGACATTCAGAACGGAAGATATCTCTCTTTGGATTTTGGTTGCTAGGGTACTCTGTTTGGTTGCTAGGGAGTGGCTTGTCAGCTGCCAATCATGAAACTCCAAAGGTTGCTTGTCAGTATGAATGATATAAACCAACTCCCATGCTTCTGCGACATTCAGAATGGAAGATATCCCTCTTTGGATTTTGGTTGCTAAGGTACTCTGTTTGGTTGCTAGGGAGTGGCTTGTCAGCTGCCAATCATGAAATTCCAAAGGCTTCTTGTCACTATGAATGATATAAACCAACTCCCATGCCTCTGCGACATTCAGAACGGAAGATATCCCTCTTTGGATTTTGGTTGCTAGGGTACTCTGTTTGGTTGCTAGGGAGTGGCTTGTCAGCTGCCAATCATGAAACTCATAGGCTGCTTGTCAATATGAATGATATAAACCAACTCCCATGCCTCTGCGACATTCAGAATGGAAGATATCCCTCTTTGGATTTTGGTTGCTAGGGTACTCTGTTTGGTTGCTAGGGAGTGGCTTGGCAGCTGCCAATCATGAAACTCCAAAGGCTTCTTGTCACTATGAATGATATAAACCAACTCCCATGCCTCTGTGACATTCAGAATGGAAGATATCCTTCTTTGGATTTTGGTTGCTAGGGTACTCTGTTTGGTTGCTATGGAGTTACTTGGCAGCTGCCAATGATGCAATTCCAAAGGCTTCTTGTCACTATGAATGATATAAACCAACTCCCATGCCTCTGTGACATTCAAAATGGAAGATATCCCTCTTTGGATTTTGGTTGCTAGGGTACTCTGTTTGGTTGCTAGGGAGTGCCTTGGCAGCTGTCAATCATGAAACTCAAAGGCTGCTTGTCAATATGAATTATATAAACCAACTCCCATGCCTCTGTGACATTCAGAACGGAAGATATCCCTCTTTGGATTTTGGTTGCTAGGGTACTCTGTTTGGTTGCTAGGGAGTGGCTTGTCAGCTGCCAATCATGAAACTCCAAAGGTTGCTTGTCAGTATGAATGATATAAACCAACTCCCATGCCTCTGCGACATTCAGAATGGAAGATATGCCTCTTTGGATTTTGGTTGCTAGGGTACTCTGTTTGGTTGCTATGGAGTTACTTGGCAGCTGCCAATGATGCAATTCCAAAGGCTTCTTGTCACTATGAATGATATAAACCAACTCCCATGCCTCTGTGACATTCAAAATGGAAGATATCCCTCTTTGGATTTTGGCTGCTAGGGTACTCTGTTTGGTTGCTAGGGAGTGCCTTGGCAGCTGTCAATCATGAAACTCAAAGGCTGCTTGTCAATATGAATTATATAAACCAACTCCCATGCCTCTGTGACATTCAGAACGGAAGATATCCCTCTTTGGATTTTGGTTGCTAGGGTACTCTGTTTGGTTGCTAGGGAGTGGCTTGTCAGCTGCCAATCATGAAACTCCAAAGGTTGCTTGTCAGTATGAATGATATAAACCAACTCCCATGCCTCTGCGACATTCAGAATGGAAGATATCCCTCTTTGGATTTTGGTTGCTAGGGTACTCTGTTTGGTTGCTAGGGAGTGGCTTGTCTGCTGTCAATCATGAAACTCCAAAGACTTCTTGTCACTATGAATGATATAAACCAACTCCCATGCCTCTGTGACATTCAGAACGGAAGATATCTCTCTTTGGATTTTGGTTGCTAGGGTACTCTGTTTGGTTGCTAGGGAGTGGCTTGTCAGCTGCCAATCATGAAACTCCAAAGGTTGCTTGTCAGTATGAATGATATAAACCAACTCCCATGCTTCTGCGACATTCAGAATGGAAGATATCCCTCTTTGGATTTTGGTTGCTAAGGTACTCTGTTTGGTTGCTAGGGAGTGGCTTGTCAGCTGCCAATCATGAAATTCCAAAGGCTTCTTGTCACTATGAATGATATAAACCAACTCCCATGCCTCTGCGACATTCAGAATGGAAGATATCCCTCTTTGAATTTTGGTTGCTAAGGTGATCAACAATGGTTGCTAGGGAGAGGCTTGGAAGTGTTGAGGTGATTCAGGATTGGCTGTTTGCTGCCCCGTGTCAAATGAGACCACCCCCATGTTTCTATGACAATTCAGTCTGGAGATATCTCTTTGAACTCTTTCAATGGAAGTCTATGGAACTTGTTGCTAAGGGGCTCTAAATGGTTGCTAGGGCGTGGCTTGATAGCTTCACAATGATCCTGAGAGACTGATTGGTCGTCTGAGAGAAATGAGACCGCCCCCTTGTCTCTATGACATTGTGATCCAGAGCTATGTGCAATACAAAATCCCTATGCAATTTACCATAGTAGGAAAAGCATGTGTGTTTCATGGGACGTTTCTTCCCCATAGTAAGTCAATGGGGTAACTTTGGGCAGCTCCTGCCCCCCAGGGGTGCAACTTTTACCCCATTGTGATGTATGTTCTTACAGAGCCTGTCAGCCTCTTCAAATGTGGCAAATTACAAGTTTCTGCGACATCCTCGCTCAGAGCTATGACTCGTCAAAGTTTTTTGCAATGTTAAGTCTATGCGTTTTTTTCGGCCCGTTTTTCGGCCCTGGGGCGAACACCGTACCCCCGATCGCTTATAAAAGTCATAGCACACCTCTCCTTAATGATCCGGTCGATTTGACACCTCATTCATGGGTCTGAGACAAACGGTGCGGGGCGAGTTACGCGCCAAACTTTGTCCAGAATAATAAGAATAATAATAATAAGTATTTGCAATAACAATAGTGATGCCTTGCTTTCAGCAAGCACCACTAATAAGTATGAGCAATAACAATAGTGATGCTTTTAAAAAAGCACCACTAACTAGAAAAAAAAGTTTGCTGAGACAAACTTTAAGTTGGCTTGAGAAAGCCTGACCAGAGAGTTTGAAGAAGTTAAAAGTAGTTAGAAGTTTAAAGTAGTTAGAAGTTTTAAGTAGTTTGAAGTTTAGAGTAGTTTAAATTTTGATTGATAAATTAGCTAGAAAGAAAATATAGTTAGAAAGAAAGAGAAAGAAAGATAGATTAGTTATAAAAAAGAAAGATAAGTTAAAAAGAAAGATTAGTTAGAAAGATAGATTAGAAAGAAAGAAAGATTAGTTAGAAAGAAAGAAAGAATGAAAGAAAAAAGAAAGAAAGAAAGAAAAAGATTAGGTATAAAGAAAAAAGAAAGAAACATTAGTTAGAAAGAAATAAATGTAAATGTATAAATGTATAAATGTAGAAAGAAAGAAAGAAAGAAAGAAAAGTTAGAAAGAAAGAAAGAAAGAAAGAAAGAAAGAAAGAAAGAAAGAAAGAAAGAAAAAAGAAAGAAAGAAAGATTAGGTAGAAAGAAAGAAAGAAAGAAAGAAAGAAAGAAAGAAAGAAAGAAAGATAAGTTAGTTAGAAAGAAAGAAAGATTAGTTAGAAAGAAAGAAAGAAAAAGAAAGGTAGAAAGAAAGAAAGAAAGGTAGAAAGAAAGAAAGAAAGAAAGAAAGAAAGAAAGAAAGAAAGAAAGAAAGAAAGAAAGAAAAGAAAGGTAGAAAGAAAGAAAGAAAGATTAGTTAGAAAGAAAGAAAGAAAGAAAGAAAGAAAGAAAAAGGAAGGAAGAAAGATTAGGTAGAAAGAAAGAAAGAAAGAAAGAAAGAAAGAAAGAAAGAAAGAAAGAAAAAAGAAAGAAAGAAAGATTAGGTAGAAAGAAAGAAAGAAAGAAAGAAAGAAAGAAAGAAAGAAAGAAAGATAAGTTAGTTAGAAAGAAAGAAAGAAAGATTAGTTAGAAAGAAAGAAAGAAAAAGAAAGGTAGAAAGAAAGAAAGGTAGAAAGAAAGAAAGAAAGAAAGAAAGAAAGAAAGAAAGAAAGAAAGAAAGAAAGAAAAGAAAGGTAGAAAGAAAGAAAGAAAGATTAGTTAGAAAGAAAGAAAGAAAGAAAGAAAGAAAGAAAGAAAGAAAGAAAGAAAGAAAGAAAGAAAAAGGAAGGAAGAAAGATTAGGTAGAAAGAAAGAAAGAAAGAAAGAAAGAAAGAAAGAAAGAAAGAAAGAAAAAGGAAGGAAGAAAGATTAGGTAGAAAGAAAGAAAGAAAGAAAGAAAGAAAGAAAGAAAGAAAGAAAGAAAGACTGATTAGTTAGAATGAAAGAAAGAAAGACTAATTAGTTAGAAAGAAAGATAGATTAGTGAGAGAGAAAGAAAAAAGATTGATTAGTTAGAAAGAAAGAGAAAGAAAGATAGATTAGTTAAAAAAAGATAGATTAGTTAGAAAAAAAGAAAAAAAGAAAGAAAGAAAGAAAGAAAGAAAGAAAGAAAGAAAGAAAGAAAGAAAGATTAGTTAGAAAGAAAGAAAGATTAGAAAGAAAGAAAAAAGATTAGTTAGGGAGAAAAAGAAAGATAGATTAGAAAGAAAGAAAGATAAGTTAAAAGGAAAGATTAGTTAGAAAGATAGATTAGAAAGAAAGATTAGTTAGAAAGAGAGAACGAAAGAAAAAGACAGATTAGTTAGAAAGAAAGAAAGAAAGAAAGAAAGAAAGAAAGATTAGTTAGAAAGAAAGAAAGAAAGAAAGAAAGAAAGAAAAATAGAAAGAAAGAAAAGTAAGAAAGAAAGAAAAAAAAGAAATATTAGTTAGAAAGAAAGAAAGAAAGATAGATTAGTTAGAAAAAAATATAGATTAGTTAGAAAAAAAGAAAGAAAGATTAGTTAGAAAGAAAGAAAGATTAGAAAGAAAAAAGATTAGTTAGGGAGAAAAAGAAAGATAGATTAGAAAGAAAGAAAGATAAGTTAAAAAGAAAGATTAATTAGAAAGATAGATTAGAAAGAAAGATTAGTTTGAAAGAGAGAACGAAAGAAAAATTGAAAGAAAGAAAGAAAGAAAGAAAGAAAGAAAGAAAGAAAGAAAGAAAAAAAGAATGATTGCTGAATTAGTTAGAAAGAAAGAAAGAAAGAAAGAAAGAAAGAAAGAAAGAAAGAAAGAAAGAATGCTGGATTAGTTAGAAAGAAAGAAAGAAAGAAAGAAAGAAAGAAAGAAAGAAAGAAAGGTGGATTAGAAAGAAAGAAAGAAAGTAAGAAAGAATGGTGGATTAGTTAGAAAGAAAGAAAGAAAGAAAGAAAGAAAGAAAGAAAGAAAGATTAGGTAGAAAGAAAGAAATATTAGGTAGAAAGAAAGAAAGAAAGATCAGGTAGAAAGAAAGACAGATTAGTTAGAAAGCAAGAAAGAAAGATAGAAAGAAAGAAAAGTTAGAAAAAAAAGAAAGAAAGAAAGAAATAAAGAAAGAAAGAAAGAAAGAAAGAAAGAAAGAAAGAAAGAAAGAAAGAAAGAAAGAAAGATTAGGTAGAAAGAAACAAAAAGATTAGGTAGAAAGAAAGAAAGAAAGAAAGAAAGAAAGAAAGAAAGAAAGAAAGAAAGAAAGAAAGAAAGAAAGATTAGGTAGAAAGAAAGAAAAAGATTAGGTAGAAAGAAATAAAAAGATTAGGTAGAAAGAAAGAAAGAAAGAAAGAAAGAAAGAAAGAAAGAAAGAAAGAAAGAAAGAAAGAAAGATTAGGTAGAAAGAAAGAAATAAAAAGATTAGGTAGAAAGAAAGAAAGAAAGAAAGAAAGAAAGAAAGAAAGATTAGGTAGAAAGAAAGAAAGAAAGAAAGAAAGAAAGAAAGAAAGAAAGAAAGAAAGATAGATTAGGTAGAAAGAAAGAAAGACAGATTAGTTAGAAAGCAAGAAAGAAAGATAAAAAAGATTAGTTAGAAAGAAAGAAAAGTTAGAAAGAAAGAAAGAAAGAAAGAACGAAAGAAAGAAAGAAAGAAAGAAAGAAGAAAGAAAGAAAGAAAAAGATTAGATAGAAAGAAAGAATGAAAGAAAAAAGAAAGAAAGATTAGCTAGAAAGAAAGAAAGAAAGAAAGAAAGAAAGAAAGAAAGATTAGGAAGAAAGAAAGAAAGAAAGAAAGAAAGAAAGAAAGAAAGAAAGAAAGATTAGGTAGAAAGAAAGAAAGACAGATTAGTTAGAAAGCAAGAAAGAAAGATAGAAAAAAGATTAGTTAGAAAGAAAGAAAAGTTAGAAAGAAAGAAAGAAAGAAAGAAAGAAGAAAGATTAGTTAGAAAGAAAGAAAGAAAGAAAGAAAGAAAGAAAGAAAGAAAGAAAGAAAGATCAGGTAGAAAGAAAGAAAGACAGATTAGTTAGAAAGCAAGAAAGAAAGATAGAAAGAAAGATTAGTTAGAAAGAAAGAAAAGTTAGAAAGAAAGAAAGAAAGAAAGAAAGAAAGATTAGGTAGAAAGAAAGAAAGAAAGAAAGAAAGAAAGAAAGAAAGAAAGAAAGAAAACGATTAGGTAGAAAGAAAGAAAAAGATTAGGTAGAAAGAAAGAAAGAAAGAAAGAAAGAAAGAAAGATTAGGTAGAAAGAAAGAAAAAGATTAGGAAGAAAAAGATTAGGTAGAAAGAAAGAAAGAATGAAAGAATAAAGAAAGAAAGATTAGCTAGAAAGAAAGAAAGAAAGAAAGAAAGAAAGAAAGAAAGAAAGAAAGAAAGAAAGATTAGGTAGAAAGAAAGAAAAAGATTAGGAAGAAAAAGATTAGGTAGAAAGAAAGAAAGAATGAAAGAATAAAGAAAGAAAGATTAGCTAGAAAGAAAGAAAGAAAGAAAGAAAGAAAGAAAGAAAGAAAGATTAGGTAGAAAGAAAGAAAGAAAGAAAGACAGAAAGACAGATTAGTTAGAAAGCAAGAAAGAAAGATAGAAAAAAGATTAGTTAGAAAGAAAGAAAAAGAAAAAAAGAAAGATTAGCTAGAAAGAAAGAAGAAAGATTGGCTAGAAAGAAAGAAAGAAAGAAAGAAAGAAAGAAAGAAAGAAAGAAAGAAAGAAAGAAAGAAAGAAAGATTAGGCGGAAATAAAAAAAAGATTTGTTAGAAAGGAAAGAAAGATTAGTTAGAAAGATTAGATAGAAAGATAAGTTAGAAAGAAAGATTAGAAAGAAGAAAGATTAGTTAGAAAGAAAGAAAGAAAGAAAGAAAGATTAGGTAGAAAGAAAGACAGATTAGTTAGAAAGCAAGAAAGAAATATAGAAAAAAGATTAGTTAGAAAGAAAGAAAAGTTAGAAAGAAAGAAAGAAAGAAAGAAAGAAAGAAGAAAGAAAGATTAGTTAGAAAGAAAGAAAGAAAGAAAGAAAGAAAGAAAGATTAGGTAGAAAGAAAGACAGATTAGTTAGAAAGCAAGAAAGAAATATAGAAAAAAGATTAGTTAGAAAGAAAGAAAAGTTAGAAAGAAAGAAAGAAAGAAAGAAAGAAGAAAGAAAGATTAGTTAGAAAGAAAGAAAGAAAGAAAGAAAGAAAGAAATTAAGATTAGGTAGAAAGAAAGAAAGAAAGAAAGACAGATTAGTTAGAAAGCAAGAAAGAAAGATAGAAAAAAGATTAGTTAGAAAGAAAGAAAAAGAAAAAAAGAAAGATTAGCTAGAAAGAAAGAAGAAAGATTGGCTAGAAAGAAAGAAAGAAAGAAAGAAAGATTAGGCAGAAATAAAAAAAGATTTGTTAGAAAGGAAAGAAAGATTAGTTAGAAAGATTAGATAGAAAGATAAGTTAGAAAGAAAGATTAGAAAGAAGAAAGATTAGTTAGAAAGAAAGAAAGAAAGATTAGCTAGAAAGAAAGAAAGAAAGAAAGATTAGGTAGAAAGAAAGAAAGAAAGAAAGAAAGAAAGAAAGAAAGAAAGATTAGGTAGAAAGAAAGACAGATTAGTTAGAAAGCAAGAAAGAAAGATAGAAAAAAGATTAGTTAGAAAGAAAGAAAAGTTAGAAAGAAAGAAAGAAAGAAGAAAGAAAGATTAGTTAGAAAGAAAGAAAGAATGAAAGAAAGAAAGAAAGAAAGAAAGAAAGAAAGAAAAAGATTAGGTAGAAAGAAAGAATGAAAGAAAAAAGAAAGAAATATAAGCTAGAAAGAAAAAAAGAAAGAAATAAATAAAGAAAGAAAGAAAGAAAGAAAGAAAGAAAAAGATTAGGTAGAAAGAAAGAATGAAAGAAAAAAGAAAGAAAGATTAGCTAGAAAGAAAGAAAGAAAGAAAGAAAGAAAGAAAGAAAGAAAGAAAGATTAGGTAGAAAGAAAGAAAGAAAGAAAGAAAGAAAGAAAGATTAGGTAGAAAGAAAGAAAGAAAGAAAGAAAGAAAGAAAGAAAGAAAGAAAGAATAAGATTAGGTAGAAAGAAAGAATGAAAGAAAAAAGAAAGAAAGATTAGGTAGAAAGAAAGAAAGAAAGAAAGATAGAAAGAAAGATTAGTTAGAAAGAAAGAAAAGTTAGAAAGAAAGAAAGAAAGATTAGTTAGAAAGAAAGAAAGAAAGAAAGATTAGGTAGAAAGAAAGAAAGAAAGAAAGAAAGAAAGAAAGAAAGAAAGAAAGAAAGAAAGAAAGAAAGATTAGGTAGAAAGAAAGAAAGAAAGAAAGAAAGAAAGAAAGAAAGAAAGAAAGAAAGAAAGATTAGGTAGAAAGAAAGAAAGAAAAAGATTAGAAAGAAAGAAAAAGATTAGGTAGAAAGAAAGAATGAAAGAAAAAAGAAAGAAAGATTAGCTAGAAAGAAAGAAAGAAAGAAAGATTAGGTAGAAAGAAAGAAAGACAGATTAGTTAGAAAGCAAGAAAGAAAGAAAGAAAGAAAGATTAGGTAGAAAGAAAGAAAGACAGATTAGTTAGAAAGCAAGAAAGAAAGATAGAAAAAAGATTAGTTAGAAAGAAAGAAAAGTTAGAAAGAAAGAAAGAAAGAAAGAAAGAAAGAAGAAAGAAAGATTAGTTAGAAAGAAAGAAAGAAAGAAAGAAAGAAAGAAAAAGATTAGGTAGAAAGAAAGAATGAAAGAAAAAAGAAAGAAAGATTAGCTAGAAAGAAAGAAAGAAAGAAAAAAAGAAAGAAAGATTAGGTAGAAAGAAAGAAAGAAAGAAAGAAAGAAAGAAAGATTAGGTAGAAAGAAAGAAAGAAAGAAAGAAAGAAAGAAAGAAAGAAAGAAAGAAAGAAAGAAAGATCAGGTAGAAAGAAAGAAAGACAGATTAGTTAGAAAGAAAGAAAGAAAGATAGAAAGAAAGATTAGTTAGAAAGAAAGAAAAGTTAGAAAGAAAGAAAGAAAGAAAGAAAGAAAGATTAGGTAGAAAGAAAGAAAGAAAGAAAGAAAGAAAGAAAGAAAGAAAGAAAGAAAGATTAGGTAGAAAGAAAGAAAGAAAGAAAGAAAGAAAGAAAGAAAGATCAGGTAGAAAGAAAGAAAGACAGATTAGTTAGAAAGCAAGAAAGAAAGATAGAAAGAAAGATTAGTTAGAAAGAAAGAAAAGTTAGAAAGAAAGAAAGAAAGAAAGAAAGAAAGAAAGATTAGGTAGAAAGAAAGAAAGAAAGAAAGAAAGAAAGAAAGAAAGAAAGAAAGAAAGAAAGAAAGAAAACGATTAGGTAGAAAGAAAGAAAAAGATTAGGTAGAAAGAAAGAAAGAAAGAAAGAAAGAAAGAAAGAAAGAAAGATTAGGTAGAAAGAAAGAAAAAGATTAGGAAGAAAAAGATTAGGTAGAAAGAAAGAAAGAATGAAAGAATAAAGAAAGAAAGATTAGCTAGAAAGAAAGAAAGAAAGAAAGAAAGAAAGAAAGAAAGATTAGGTAGAAAGAAAGAAAAAGATTAGGAAGAAAAAGATTAGGTAGAAAGAAAGAAAGAATGAAAGAATAAAGAAAGAAAGATTAGCTAGAAAGAAAGAAAGAAAGAAAGAAAGAAAGAAAGAAAGAAAGATTAGGTAGAAAGAAAGAAAGAAAGAAAGACAGAAAGACAGATTAGTTAGAAAGCAAGAAAGAAAGATAGAAAAAAGATTAGTTAGAAAGAAAGAAAAAGAAAAAAAGAAAGATTAGCTAGAAAGAAAGAAGAAAGATTGGCTAGAAAGAAAGAAAGAAAGAAAGAAAGAAAGAAAGAAAGAAAGAAAGAAAGAAAGAAAGATTAGGCGGAAATAAAAAAAAGATTTGTTAGAAAGGAAAGAAAGATTAGTTAGAAAGATTAGATAGAAAGATAAGTTAGAAAGAAAGATTAGAAAGAAGAAAGATTAGTTAGAAAGAAAGAAAGAAAGAAAGAAAGAAAGATTAGGTAGAAAGAAAGACAGATTAGTTAGAAAGCAAGAAAGAAATATAGAAAAAAGATTAGTTAGAAAGAAAGAAAAGTTAGAAAGAAAGAAAGAAAGAAAGAAAGAAGAAAGAAAGATTAGTTAGAAAGAAAGAAAGAAAGAAAGAAAGAAAGATTAGGTAGAAAGAAAGAAAGAAAGAAAGACAGATTAGTTAGAAAGCAAGAAAGAAAGATAGAAAAAAGATTAGTTAGAAAGAAAGAAAAAGAAAAAAAGAAAGATTAGCTAGAAAGAAAGAAGAAAGATTGGCTAGAAAGAAAGAAAGAAAGAAAGAAAGAAAGATTAGGCAGAAATAAAAAAAGATTTGTTAGAAAGGAAAGAAAGATTAGTTAGAAAGATTAGATAGAAAGATAAGTTAGAAAGAAAGATTAGAAAGAAGAAAGATTAGTTAGAAAGAAAGAAAGAAAGATTAGCTAGAAAGAAAGAAAGAAAGAAAGATTAGGTAGAAAGAAAGAAAGAAAGAAAGAAAGAAAGAAAGAAAGAAAGAAAGAAAGAAAGAAAGAAAGAAAGAAAGAAAGATTAGGTAGAAAGAAAGACAGATTAGTTAGAAAGCAAGAAAGAAAGATAGAAAAAAGATTAGTTAGAAAGAAAGAAAAGTTAGAAAGAAAGAAAGAAAGAAGAAAGAAAGATTAGTTAGAAAGAAAGAAAGAATGAAAGAAAGAAAGAAAGAAAGAAAGAAAGAAAGAAAAAGATTAGGTAGAAAGAAAGAATGAAAGAAAAAATAAAGAAATATAAGCTAGAAAGAAAAAAAGAAAGAAATAAATAAAGAAAGAAAGAAAGAAAGAAAGAAAGAAAAAGATTAGGTAGAAAGAAAGAATGAAAGAAAAAAGAAAGAAAGATTAGCTAGAAAGAAAGAAAGAAAGAAAGAAAGAAAGAAAGAAAGAAAGAAAGATTAGGTAGAAAGAAAGAAAGAAAGAAAGAAAGAAAGATTAGGTAGAAAGAAAGAAAGAAAGAAAGAAAGAAAGAAAGAAAGAAAGAAAGAAAGAATAAGATTAGGTAGAAAGAAAGAATGAAAGAAAAAAGAAAGAAAGATTAGGTAGAAAGAAAGAAAGAAAGAAAGAAAGAAAGATAGAAAGAAAGATTAGTTAGAAAGAAAGAAAAGTTAGAAAGAAAGAAAGAAAGATTAGTTAGAAAGAAAGAAAGAAAGAAAGATTAGGTAGAAAGAAAGAAAGAAAGAAAGAAAGAAAGAAAGAAAGAAAGAAAGATTAGGTAGAAAGAAAGAAAGAAAGAAAGAAAGAAAGAAAGAAAGAAAGAAAGATTAGGTAGAAAGAAAGAAAGAAAAAGATTAGAAAGAAAGAAAAAGATTAGGTAGAAAGAAAGAATGAAAGAAAAAAGAAAGAAAGATTAGCTAGAAAGAAAGAAAGAAAGAAAGATTAGGTAGAAAGAAAGAAAGACAGATTAGTTAGAAAGCAAGAAAGAAAGAAAGAAAGAAAGATTAGGTAGAAAGAAAGAAAGACAGATTAGTTAGAAAGCAAGAAAGAAAGATAGAAAAAAGATTAGTTAGAAAGAAAGAAAAGTTAGAAAGAAAGAAAGAAAGAAAGAAAGAAGAAAGAAAGATTAGTTAGAAAGAAAGAAAGAAAGAAAGAAAGAAAGAAAGAAAGAAAGAAAGAAAGAAAGAAAGAAAAAGATTAGGTAGAAAGAAAGAATGAAAGAAAAAAGAAAGAAAGATTAGCTAGAAAGAAAGAAAGAAAGAAAAAAAGAAAGAAAGATTAGGTAGAAAGAAAGAAAGAAAGAAAGAAAGAAAGATTAGGTAGAAAGAAAGAAAGAAAGAAAGAAAGAAAGAAAGAAAGAAAGAAAGATCAGGTAGAAAGAAAGAAAGACAGATTAGTTAGAAAGCAAGAAAGAAAGATAGAAAGAAAGATTAGTTAGAAAGAAAGAAAAGTTAGAAAGAAAGAAAGAAAGAAAGAAAGATTAGGTAGAAAGAAAGAAAGAAAGAAAGAAAGAAAGAAAGAAAGAAAGAAAGAAAGAAAGAAAGAAAGAAAGAAAACGATTAGGTAGAAAGAAAGAAAAAGATTAGGTAGAAAGAAAGAAAAAGATTAGGTAGAAAGAAAGAAAGAAAGAAAGAAAGAAAGAAAGAAAGAAAGAAAGAAAGAAAGAAAGAAAGATTAGGTAGAAAGAAAGAAAAAGATTAGGAAGAAAAAGATTAGGTAGAAAGAAAGAAAGAATGAAAGAATAAAGAAAGAAAGATTAGCTAGAAAGAAAGAAAGAAAGAAAGAAAGAAAGAAAGAAAGAAAGAAAGAAAGAAAGAAAGATTAGGTAGAAAGAAAGAAAAAGATTAGGAAGAAAAAGATTAGGTAGAAAGAAAGAAAGAATGAAAGAATAAAGAAAGAAAGATTAGCTAGAAAGAAAGAAAGAAAGAAAGAAAGAAAGAAAGAAAGAAAGAAAGAAAGAAAGAAAGAAAGAAAGATTAGGTAGAAAGAAAGAAAGAAAGAAAGACAGAAAGACAGATTAGTTAGAAAGCAAGAAAGAAAGATAGAAAAAAGATTAGTTAGAAAGAAAGAAAAAGAAAAAAAGAAAGATTAGCTAGAAAGAAAGAAGAAAGATTGGCTAGAAAGAAAGAAAGAAAGAAAGAAAGAAAGAAAGAAAGAAAGAAAGAAAGAAAGAAAGAAAGATTAGGCGGAAATAAAAAAAAGATTTGTTAGAAAGGAAAGAAAGATTAGTTAGAAAGATTAGATAGAAAGATAAGTTAGAAAGAAAGATTAGAAAGAAGAAAGATTAGTTAGAAAGAAAGAAAGAAAGAAAGAAAGAAAGAAAGAAAGAAAGAAAGAAAGAAAGATTAGGTAGAAAGAAAGAAAGAAAGAAAGAAAGAAAGATTAGGTAGAAAGAAAGAAAGAAAGAAAGAAAGAAAGAAAGAAAGATCAGGTAGAAAGAAAGAAAGACAGATTAGTTAGAAAGCAAGAAAGAAAGATAGAAAGAAAGATTAGTTAGAAAGAAAGAAAAGTTAGAAAGAAAGAAAGAAAGAAAGAAAGAAAGATTAGGTAGAAAGAAAGAAAGAAAGAAAGAAAGAAAGAAAGAAAGAAAGAAAGAAAACGATTAGGTAGAAAGAAAGAAAAAGATTAGGTAGAAAGAAAGAAAAAGATTAGGTAGAAAGAAAGAAAGAAAGAAAGAAAGAAAGAAAGAAAGAAAGAAAGAAAGAAAGAAAGAAAGAAAGAAAGAAAGAAAGAAAGAAAGAAAGAAAGATTAGGTAGAAAGAAAGAAAAAGATTAGGAAGAAAAAGATTAGGTAGAAAGAAAGAAAGAATGAAAGAATAAAGAAAGAAAGATTAGCTAGAAAGAAAGAAAGAAAGAAAGAAAGAAAGAAAGAAAGAAAGAAAGAAAGAAAGAAAGAAAGAAAGAAAGAAAGAAAGATTAGGTAGAAAGAAAGAAAGAAAGAAAGACAGAAAGACAGATTAGTTAGAAAGCAAGAAAGAAAGATAGAAAAAAGATTAGTTAGAAAGAAAGAAAAAGAAAAAAAGAAAGATTAGCTAGAAAGAAAGAAGAAAGATTGGCTAGAAAGAAAGAAAGAAAGAAAGAAAGAAAGAAAGAAAGAAAGAAAGAAAGAAAGAAAGAAAGAAAGAAAGAAAGAAAGAAAGAAAGATTAGGCGGAAATAAAAAAAAGATTTGTTAGAAAGGAAAGAAAGATTAGTTAGAAAGATTAGATAGAAAGATAAGTTAGAAAGAAAGATTAGAAAGAAGAAAGATTAGTTAGAAAGAAAGAAAGAAAGAAAGAAAGAAAGAAAGAAAGAAAGAAAGAAAGATTAGGTAGAAAGAAAGACAGATTAGTTAGAAAGCAAGAAAGAAATATAGAAAAAAGATTAGTTAGAAAGAAAGAAAAGTTAGAAAGAAAGAAAGAAAGAAAGAAAGAAGAAAGAAAGATTAGTTAGAAAGAAAGAAAGAAAGAAAGAAAGAAAGAAAGAAAGAAAGAAAGAAAGATTAGGTAGAAAGAAAGAAAGAAAGAAAGACAGATTAGTTAGAAAGCAAGAAAGAAAGATAGAAAAAAGATTAGTTAGAAAGAAAGAAAAAGAAAAAAAGAAAGATTAGCTAGAAAGAAAGAAGAAAGATTGGCTAGAAAGAAAGAAAGAAAGAAAGAAAGATTAGGCAGAAATAAAAAAAGATTTGTTAGAAAGGAAAGAAAGATTAGTTAGAAAGATTAGATAGAAAGATAAGTTAGAAAGAAAGATTAGAAAGAAGAAAGATTAGTTAGAAAGAAAGAAAGAAAGATTAGCTAGAAAGAAAGAAAGAAAGAAAGATTAGGTAGAAAGAAAGAAAGAAAGAAAGAAAGAAAGAAAGATTAGGTAGAAAGAAAGACAGATTAGTTAGAAAGCAAGAAAGAAAGATAGAAAAAAGATTAGTTAGAAAGAAAGAAAAGTTAGAAAGAAAGAAAGAAAGAAGAAAGAAAGATTAGTTAGAAAGAAAGAAAGAAAGAAAGAAAGAAAGAAAGAAAGAAAGAAAGAAAGAAAGAAAGAAAAAGATTAGGTAGAAAGAAAGAATGAAAGAAAAAAGAAAGAAATATAAGCTAGAAAGAAAAAAAGAAAGAAAGAAAGAAAGAAAGAAAGAAAGAAAGAAAGAAAGAAAGAAAGAAAGAAAGAAAAAGATTAGGTAGAAAGAAAGAATGAAAGAAAAAAGAAAGAAAGATTAGCTAGAAAGAAAGAAAGAAAGAAAGAAAGAAAGAAAGAAAGAAAGATTAGGTAGAAAGAAAGAAAGAAAGAAAGAAAGAAAGAAAGAAAGAAAGAAAGAAAGAAAGAAAGAAAGAAAGAATAAGATTAGGTAGAAAGAAAGAATGAAAGAAAAAAGAAAGAAAGATTAGCTAGAAAGAAAGAAAGAAAGAAAGAAAGAAAGAAAGAAAGATTAGGTAGAAAGAAAGAAAGAAAGATAGAAAGAAAGATTAGTTAGAAAGAAAGAAAAGTTAGAAAGAAAGAAAGAAAGATTAGTTAGAAAGAAAGAAAGAAAGAAAGATTAGGTAGAAAGAAAGAAAGAAAGAAAGAAAGAAAGAAAGAAAGAAAGATTAGGTAGAAAGAAAGAAAGAAAGAAAGAAAGAAAGAAAGAAAGAAAGAAAGAAAGAAAGAAAAAGATTAGGTAGAAAGAAAGAATGAAAGAAAAAAGAAAGAAAGATTAGCTAGAAAGAAAGAAAGAAAGAAAGAAAGAAAGAAAGAAAGTAAGACAGAAAGAAAGAAAGAAAGAAAGAAAGAAAGAAAGAAAGAAAGAAAGAAAGAAAGATTAGGTAGAAAGAAAGAAAGAAAGAAAGAAAGAAAGAAAGAAAGAAAGAAAGAAAGAAAGAAAGAAAAAGATTAGGTAGAAAGAAAGAAAGAAAGAAAGAAAGAAAGAAAGAAAGAAAGAAAGAAAGAAAAAGATTAGGTAGAAAGA